>NC_143020.1:115028844-115348487 GCF_055824585.1 Amblyomma mixtum | reverse complement strand
CCTTTTGACGGGTACCGTGTTTCTTGAGGAGTGTTTCAGCCACAGCCGTTAAGACCGAGCAAGGGAAACCAGCCTGCGTACCTGATAGTCAAAGCTATCGCCCAAGCGTTCCATACCGACAAGAAGGCGGACCACTGCGTTAGCGATCCGTCTATAAGCCTGTAGACAGCGGAGCGCGTTTTTTTTTTGTTTTGAAGAATTCTTGTAACAATCTTTGTAGCAGTTTTCTTACTTACCTGGTCTTTGGTCATGCGTGGTTCTTTCATTTTCTTTTTCCTTTTTTGCAATCTGTATCTGACTATATCTACTTTTACAGCTGAAGAGGTGATAGCACCTTTCATATCTGCTAGTCCAAGATAGCTGGCACCGCAAAATGTGACATGTGATGTGACTGTCTGGTTATATAAATGTGACTTGATGACAAATTAATCAGTTGATAGTAGCGTTCTTGTGTGTATTGTCCTCCCCTGTGGTTGTCGTTTTTTGCGCTGTCTTCCCACCAAATATGAATTACCAACTAGCCCAGCACCATGTTTTATTGATATTCCTCTATGGCTGTTGTATACATGGTGTTTCACTTAAGACATTACACAATTTTTTAAAATAGGCTTTTTGCGTTAGAAGAGCGCTTTTTTCGCCATAGCATTGTCAGCGGCGCACTACATGATAATACAGCCGAGACGTGCTAATTAACTGATAAATTTTGTAACTAAGCGCTTTCGTTGTCTTTTTATATCACGCTCGTCGTGCTGTTTTTTTTTTTTGGTGCTGACGCTTTTGCAAAATTACCACGCTAATTTTTATCATTTTCATCAAGCTCGAACATGCATGCGCAGTGTGGGATCCTTATACTAATACCAATATTAAGAAAATTGAAAGAATCCAAAGAAAAGCCATAAGATTTATTCTAAATCTTCACCTTTTGATTCTCCGTCTGAGTTAATGAAATCTAACCGTATCCAAGCTCTTGAGGTAAGAAGAAAAAATATTCGACGAGAATTTCTTTCCTTGCTCATAAATAACAAACTGGCGCTTGATCCTGCACCCTATTTATCACATCTAGCTACACGCATCACACGTCACCATCATCCCGGTTCACTTACCCCGCACTTTGCTAGAACTGACACTTTTAAATTTTCCTTTTTCCCGCGTACCATCAGTGAGTGGAATTCTCTGACACGATAAAATGTAAGCGCATAGTGATCCTGCATGCCTTTTTATTTTAGTTTTTATTTTTATTTTACTTGTCGCCCGTGTATCTGTGTTATCTAATATGTATTTGTCCTGCTTGGATCTGTAAGATGATCTGCAGTACGAAATAAATAAAATCACATCCCGCATCGTGATCAATGACGAGTGAATGGGTGCGGAGTAGGCCAGAAACGACGCAATCAAAATTTTCCGCATGATCTACTTCAAAGCCGCACACTAGAACGAGCCCCCGCTACTAATGCACATTGGCAAGCCACTCAGGGCAAGAACTGCAAAGCATGATCAATCACTTAGACAGGCAGAGCAGAACGGTGGGGCTAAGAATTAACATGCAGAAAACCAAAGTAATATTCAACAGCCTAGCAAAAGAGGAGCAGTTCGCAATTGGTAGCGAGGTGCTGGAAGTAGTAAGAGAATATGTCTACTTAGGGCAGGTAGTGACCGCAGATCCGGATTATGAGAGGGAAATAACTAGAAGGATAAGAATGGGGTGGAGCACATATGGCAGGTTCTCTCAGATCATGAATGGTAGCTATTCCTGAAGAGAAAAGTATACAACAGCTATATCCTACCGGTACTCATCTACGGGGCAGAAACGTGGAGGCTAACAAAGAGGGTTCAGCTTAAGTTACGAACAACGCAGCGAGCTATGGAAAGGAAAATGATAGGTGTAACGCTAAGAGATCGGAAGAGGGCGGAGTGGGTGAGGGAACAAACGCGGGTTAATGACATCTTAGTTGAAATCAAGAGGAAGAAATGGGCTTGGGCAGGGCATGTAATGCGAAGGCAAGATAACCGCTGGTCCTTAAGGGTAACGGAGTGGATTCCAAGAGAAAGCAAGCGTAGCAGGGGACGGCAGAAAGTTAGGTGGGCGGACGAGATTAAGAAGTTTGTGGGGATACAGTGGCGGCAACTGACAAAGGACAGGGTTAATTGGAGAGACATGGGAGAGGCCTTTGCCCTGCAGTGTAGTAGTCAGATGATGATGATGATGATGATGACTAATGCACATGCAGAAGCTGACTGACCGGCCGTCTTGAGTGGGTAGTCTGAGAAGACGAAGTGGGTCAGGCACCAAAGGCCCATGATGACCACGTAGTGGAGCAGGTCAAAGAGGGCGTGCGTGGCGACGAAGAAGGCCCCCGAGATCCCCGTCATGAGTTGAACGTCTCGGGCACCACCCAGGCGCTCGGCGACCGGGAATGCGGCGAAGCAGGCGAAGACCAGGGAGTAGGACAGCGCCGGCAGCAGGGGCCAGTACACGATGCCATACATGATCGACAAGGACGAGAAGAGTAGGGCGTCGCCCGACGGAAGCTTGAGGTAGGCGACAGTGCCGTCAATGCGCTCCAGGGGCTGACCAGTGCCCGCTCGCAGCTCCGCCGTGTTCACCAGGTTGATCGCCATTGGGAGCGCCGATGGCCGCGTCGGGTTGATCATCAGTCGCACCCTGCGAACCCGACACGACGCGATAGCGTAATGATGATGTCCTCAGGCTGAATGGCACATACCCACGGCAGGGGTTGGTCAGGGTGCATAGCGGATACAAACGCACTTATGTACAGGGAATGGATGGTTTGGTTTATGGGGTTTAACGTCCCAAAGCGACTAATGCTATGAGAGACGCCGTAGTGGAGGGCTCCGGAAATTTCAACCACCTGGGGTTCTTTAACGTGCACTGACATCGCACAGCACACGGGCCTCTAGAATTTCTCCTCCAAAGAAATTCAACCGCCGCGGCCGGAATCGAACCCGCGTCTTTCGGGTCAGCAGCCGAGCACCATAACCACTGAGCCACCGCGGCGGCGTACAGGGAATGGAGTATATTTAAAATTTTGGGACGCAGAGCTAGAATTTGTATAAAACAAAAAAAAATACGGAGAAGGAAAAGTTGTGAAAGCACATTCTAGCAGAGTAATCTACCAGATGAAATTATATAATCGTGAATAGAATCGCACACTGGTTTCAGGGCATATCCCTTGGCGCTTGCCCCGAAGGATAAGAGAATCGGAATAGATAGAGGAAGCCCAAGCCGAGCGAGGGGGATCTCCAAGTAAATTCTACGGAGAGCAGCGAGCCGCCGGCAGGAGAGGAAAAAATGTTCTATAGACTCAATTTCGCCACAAGACTCACAAAGTTTGGATATCGAAAGCCCCGATCGGCATAAATAAAGTAATAAGAGCTCGTTCTGCTGAAAACCCGGCGCCGTCGTCGTCCGCTGTCCTGTGTCAGGCGGTGGAAAAATCCCAGTAGTTTAAAATGAAGCTAACGACTTGTGGGAGGATCTAAATGGACACAAAATTGGCGAGGAGGTTCCTCTAATTGGAGTATTTCAGAATATAGAAGGAATTTATTAAAATAAATTAGTAGGCATAGGAGTTCTACTTCGTGAAAAAAACAGCGCTTGCAGACAAAGGACCAGTACGAGAAGGACACACAACTGCGCTGTTCTGGTCCTTCGTCTGCAAGCGCTGTTTTTCTCAAGATGTACCTCAACCAACTCGCCCACCAACACATATTGGGGTTCTAACCCACAATTATGAACTGATATGACGCGATGGAGCGAATGAGTTAATGCCCATATATGTGGAATCGGCCATTCTCAACTTAATATTCGTAGGTGCCTGGGAATACTCACACCACTCCTTGAGCAATGGTGCAGCGGTTAAGCGATGCACCACTGCCCTTCTATGGGAGGCGCTGCCACCGGTGGGGCTTGTGAAACCCAAGTTGCTGTCCACGAGCAACCTCTCGCGATAAAGCATTTTTTAACAGCCACCTGCCACGGTGGTCAGTTCGCTCACAATCCGATGGGCAGGTTGTGATGACGCCACAAGGTCACGTGACTTAGGTGGCGCACCTAAGTTGTTTCTCCGGCGGGTGGCCAACTGGGCCATCGCCTACCCACCCTATTTTCTATTCACAATGCCGAGAACGCCAAAAACTCCGACCGATGCCAGACTCTTGTAGCGTAAGCTACATTGGCCACGAACTTGCGATTTCCCTGTGGCGGTGCTCCGAGGAGGCACAGAGACCGACCTTGAGCCGTTGCCTAGCAACCGCCGCAGCTGGCGAACCAAGACCTAGTGAACTACAGACCTGCAAATATGGCGGGGTCCTATGGAGCAGCATGCGCCAGCTTTCGTTAGCTTTTTGGCCGTTGAGGGCGCTCGGTTAACCTGTTCGTCTGCTATGATCATCATCATCGCTTGCCATTTTTTGCATGCTATTTAATACGTTTGTTTTATTTTTCTCTGCTATCTTAACATCAGCAATGAAACCAACCGTAATAACGACTTTTTCTGGTCTCGAAGAGTATAAAAAACGTCTTCCTTTTTTGCCCCCTTTCTTTTCGTCGGCACCACCCGGCCTAGTATAGATAAATGAATAATAATAATTACGTGGACAAAGGACAAAACTGCCCTGTTAAAACAAAATAATAGGGGAGGCCATTTTCTCAACAGGTATATATTAGCGCCACGCCGCCCGTATTGTTTCTATCCTAGCGGCAAAAGGCATGAACTAGAACATGCGCGCTGGAGCAATGCCATATGTGCAGGTCTGTAGTTCAGTAGGTCTTGTGGCGGACGCCGCGCGCTCGCCGCGCCATCTGGCATGACGTAACACCGCTTGCCTCGTTGTGGCGCTCGCCTCCGCTCGCCTCGCCAGCTGTGTTGAAAGCCTGATAACATGTCGGAGGATTGAAAAGGAGAGCTAGCGTGCGCCGCCACCCACAGTTGAGGCGGCAGTATGGACGGCGACGTAGCTTTCGCTACGTATGTCCTGGCATAGCCGAGCTAAGCCACTGCCAATATTGGGGGTAACAGGACCTTTAACAGTGTCGCGTTAAATTAAAACCAAATATAAATATGATCGAAAAAGAAAAATTCGCTGTGGCTTAGCTTGGTTAAGCCCGGTAATTGCGAAAGCAATATCCGTACCTACGCCATGGTTCAGCTGGTACTGTAGCTGGTGGTGGTGCTTGTGGTTCGACTTGTGGTGATGCATCGGTTATATAATTCAATCCAATTCCATCCAATCTAATCCATTCCACTCCACTCCAATCCAATATAATATAATGTAATCTAATGTAATCTTGTATAATCTAATCCAATCCACTCCAATCCAATATAATCTAATGTAATCTAATCCAGTCCAATCCAATCTAATGTAATCAAATCTAATCCAATCTAATGCAATCAAGGTCAAATAAAGGTCAATGGTGGTCACCGGCCGCGGCACAATGGTGGTCACCGGCCGCGGCACGGCAAAGGCGTGAAAGTGCAAGTAGTAATAAAAAAAAATTAGGAAAAGGCGCCATCGCGTCTACTCTTAAGGCGAAGCTTAAGCGTCCTCCTGATTTTTCCTTTTTTAGCGATCTGCCGCTTGACCTTCTACTGTTAGCTGCACCATAGGCTTGAGAGGTTTCACATACCATGTTCCGGCTAAAATCTTTCGCCTACGTATCTTGTCTGAAACGACGCTCATCGGCAGAATAGTCCAGTACTGTTTACGTATTGGTAATCACCGAGGTGGAACAGATTTAAATAAAGGAGAAATTCCCAATTCCCATCCACCCAAGCAAAGCCATATGGCTACAAAGGACAGCTATACAGCGTCAACAGAAACTTGGTAGGTGACGAAAAAAAAGCTGGCCATCTACTGATCGGTCAGTTTGTTCTATGGGGAGCACAAATTTCCATAATGTCTTTTTTCTGTTTTTTTTACATGTAGTGCGTTGGTTGTAGGTGGAACAGCTAGCTGCCTTTTCTCCTTGTTACACATAGCGCCATCCTCTTCCAGTTGCAGTGAGTTTTCGCCTTGATTACCTGGACTGGTCAGTTTGTTCTACATGGAACGCATCCTCTTGGCGCAGTTTTTGCGATGCACGTTTATCGAAAATGGAATTGCCATCCTATTTTTTTTCTTCCTGTTACACCTAAAGCTGTCTATCCACCTATTTTTGAAGCGATGTGCCGCCACTTTGCGTTCTGAGTCCTTAGCCTCAGTTCCACATAAGCTTGAGTGGTTCATGTATGTACCGAAACCTCTGATATACAAACCATGTCTGGAACTACGCTGCCAACCAGTTTGTTACGGACGAGGTAGCAGCATCCCACCGCTGCCACCAGTTTGTTAAAGACGAGGTAGCATGGTCGTGTGCCGGAGAGGGAATGTGGAATGGGAACCTTGTAGCAACGTACAGGATGTTTCACCTAAGGCTCTAGAAAAGTTTTAACCGCTTCGGGCCTGGATTTTTTATTCTGGTCGTAATTTTTTTGCTCCATGTTTTTACAAACCCTAAGGGACTGTTAACCGCGCGGTAAAAAGTTAAATCTTATGGTAAAAGTATTAATTGATTTACAGGTAAATCGGACATCAGGGCTCAATGGGAGTAAAATGCTAAAGGGATTGTTTTGGTTACCGCAACCGACAACAAAGAAACGAAGGAAAATCTTCTTATTTTGGAAAGTGGAGACCTCTAAATAAGCTTTCTTTTTACTTTGTGAGGGACAGATGGATCTTGCTGTTGCCACAAAAGACGGCGCTCTCTCCAGTTTACCTTGAGTTTTGTGTCATACCTCAGTCATCCTTGTTGCTGACAGGCTTGTGTTCCAGCTTGTGTACGTCACGTCAACAAGACGCATGTTCAAAACTTGCGTGGCCTTCCAGGAGGGCAAGATGAAGGCTTTCCCCAAATCTGTAACACCCTCCTTTATCGAGCTTCATGAAGCGCTTCTGTAGCGCGAAGCTCGGCATATATAAGTTCTAAGCTTGCACAAGGTGACGGGTGCCTTTTGTGTTCCGCAGTCCTGCACTACAGACCTCCACTACGGCACCTCTTTCTCTCTTTACTCAGATCTTCTTTCCACTGAGATATGTGAGACAGATACTGCGCCATTTCCTTTCCTCAAAAACCAATTTGATTGAAATGCATTTTGCTTGCGCTGTTTTCAAACCAGCTGTTTACTATAGAATTCATAAACTGGAAGATAGTCTGTCCTGTCTGTTCCTTGACCAAATGCGCGCTACTCTCTACAGGTGACGAGAAATTCCCTCTCATTCATAGGCTTACGCGTTGCGGACATCTCTCGGCCTGGGAGATAGCAGAAGCGGTTTATGAGTACACCAAATAGCCTTTCTCAAAAAAAAAAAAAACAGCCAAACACGCTGCATTGATTCCAACGTCGAGGGAGCGCCACACGTGCTACACGAGTGGTGGGGCGCGAGTTACAGTGCGAATACCCCGGTCGCTTCGTGCAGCTCACAGTAGATGCTCACAGGAGGGGCAGAGAGGTAGAAAAAAAAAATAAAAGCGCTAGGTCAGGCTTGCATTTATTCTCGCTGCTGCTTTGGTGCGGTTGCTGTTCGCCGAGATTTGCATTGTCGTTCCCAAGCTCGATCCGAGCATTCACCTTGAAAGATAGCGAAAATTTCCATTTCCCAGTTCATCAGGAAGCTCATTATAGGATATCTTTCATTTGCTGCGATGAACATCCATATCAGCAGACCAACAAGCTCATGAATATAAGTGCATCCGCAAAAATACTAGCAGATTCTCTTCTACAAAGATCACCTATCATCACTCAATAGCCACCGCAGATTCTCTTCTACGAAGATCGCCTATCATCACTCAATAGCCACCGTTGGCAACCGTTGAGCCCTGATGGTGTCAAGATCGCACATGTCAAAATTGTGCTCAACGGGCGGCAGTGGCCAGCGGAGCCCTGGACCGAGGGCAACCGACCACTGATTAGAGGCGGACGACTTCGACAGAGAAGGCTCCTGGGGGTAGAACCAAGACGTCTCTGAAGATGCCCCCAAACCGCAGGAAAAACCATTAGTGTAAATAAAGTTCTCCCTTCCTTCCTTCAGGCGAAGCGTTTACGCATTGAATGATATTTACAACGGGGATGTGAGCTTGGATAGTCGTTTTACAAAACATTTAAAAACCTGCGTGCGAAAGACCGAATGGTTAGTAAAATATAAGCATAGAAATTTGCTATACCTCGGCTTCTTCACCTCGTGCCTGCCATGCTGCTGCTGCTACTTTCTTAGACCGCACAGCTCAATGGAAATGTGCGAACAACGAAAATTAATAGTATTTCTGTTACTGAGGCGCGAGCGGGGTATTTGTGTTGTGGTGTCAGTTGACACCGCCAGGGCCGAAACGTTTGGTTTGGTTAATTGGGGTATAACGTCCCAAAGCAACTGAGGCTATGAGGGACGCCGTAGTGAAGGGCTCCGGAAATTTCGACCACCTGGGGTTCTTTAACGTGCACTGACATCGCACAGTACACGGGCCTCTAGAATTTCGCCTTCATCGAAATTCAGCCGCCGCGGCCGGGATCGAACCCGCGTCTTTCGGGTCAGGAGCCGAGCGCCGTAACCACTGAGCCACCGCGGCGGGGCAGGGCCGAAAGGGTTAAACATAGGCTTTTTGAATAAGAAGAGCACTTTTTTCGGCATTGCACTGTCGGTGGTGTAAAATATCAGAATACAGCTAGGACGTGGTAACTAGTAGGTTGGTTAACTAACATTAAATAGCTGACTTTTTAACTCCCACCGTAGGTGATATCCATATCAGTAATATCCAATTTGTTGGGAGACAGCGCCGAGGGTAACCGCGTTTTGCAAATTATGAAAACTGACATGGATTTTAGTTACAGTGAGGCCCGCCGTGGTGGCTCAGTGGTTATGGCGTTCGGCTGCTGACCCGAAAGACGCGGGTTCGGTCCTGGCCGCGGCGGTCGCATTTCTATGGAGGCGAAATGCTAGTTGCGCGTGTACAGTGCGGTGTCACTGCATGTTAAAGAACCCCAGGTGGTAGAAATTATCCGGAGCCCTCCACTATACGGCGTCTTTCATAGCCTGGGTAACTTTGGGACGTCAAGCACAATAAACCAAAATTCTTTTCTGCGCAAACGAAGACGACACGATAACACAAGGGAGACAGGACGGAGTGCTCCGTCCTGTCTCCCTTGTCTTATTGTGTCGTCTTTGTGTGCGGAGAAAAGAATTCTGAGAATGAACCAACTAGCCTCACAACGCATATTACTGGAATACCAATAAACCAAACCAGTATCTGGACGGAGTACGCGGAAAGCCCAAGAATCCATTCCAGGATTACCAACTACTCCCTTATCCAAAACCTACTCCCACCGCCGCGGTGGCTCAGTGGTTATGGTGCTCGGCTGCTGACCCAAAAGACGCGGGTTCGATCCCGGCCGCGGCGGCTAGAATTTCTTGGAGGAGAAATTCTAGAGGCCCGTGTACTGTGCGATGTCAGTGCACGTTAAAGAACCCCAGGTGGTCGAAATTTCCGGAGCCCTCCACTACGGCGTCTCTCATAGCCTGAGTCGCTTTGGGACGTTAAACCCCATAAACCATAAACCAAAACCTACTCCCCATTAGGGTATTCCCCAAAGCACATCGGACTAAAAGCCAGGGCACCTCGAACTCACGCGTCGGTCTCGAAGGCGATCGCAAAGGGGTGCGTGCGGATGTAGTGGCCGAAGTTGGCGAGGTACTCCTTGCGCAGCTCCGTGGTGATGTTGTCGACGATGCGGACGCTGCAGCCTTGCGACTCGATCAGCACCCGAAGTGCGGCGATGACGTCCTTCGCTGCCGGCGCCTCCTGGACGATGATGGTGGCCTCGGGGAAGTACGTGGCCAAGCGCAGCTCGATTGGCAGCGTGCTGGCCACCTCGGCCTCGCCAATAAACTTCCCGGACGGCGACGGCAGGGTGTTCACCACCAGGAGCAGCAGCAGCAGCGGAAGCACGCAGCCGGACAGCAGGAGACCCCAGCTTCGCGCCAGGTAGACGAGCCGCTTGGCCCACAGGGCGTAGAAGCAACGCCGCAGGCTCCGCTCCTTCGTGATCGGCCGGCACACGGCGGCGATGTCATTCTCTGCGGGGAGGGGGTCCGTGCAGCCGAGTTGCTCTCTCGCGAGTTTGTGTTTTATTGCGTAAGCAATATTACGCCAGGTTTCGAGCCGTCGCGTAGGTCCCGGCGGTGGCCACGGTTGACCTTTCGCCGCACCGAGGTCAAACAGATGGAGCGCCGTTGCCATAGCAACCGTTTCAGCCGCTCTCCACCAGGCTCCACGCTGCTTACGCAACTTGCCCGGTTTAACCAGAGCGAAACCTTAGCTCATTTTTTTTTCCTAAGGAAGGCCGAAGAAGATGAGTAAGGGCAATCTTCAACGCCAGAAAGGCATCGCGCACTAAAAAATGAGATCGCAGTTTTCTTTATTACTGGTGCGAATGGATGGCGGAGTTATCGGCATTTCCTGCTTGCATCAGGTGACAAACAATGACGCAACCTCTATCTGGATGCACCTCATGGCAATGGGTGACCTGCTTAATGTTCGTATTGGCGAGAACGTGAATGTGGTTTGCCATATATTCCTTTATAAAAATGATGAATAGACAGTCTATATACTTCTTATTGACTGTATTGACTTCATATAGATATTGAATTTTCTCTATTCATAGACTGTCTATAGACAAAAGTCTACTAAAAGTGTATGGCCATAAATCTATACACTGTCTATGGACTGTCTATAGCATTTGTATTGCCTATAGACTTTTGTCCATAGACAGTCTTATAGACTTTATAGACAGAAGTCTATAGATACTTTATAGACTGTCTAAAACCTTTTTTGTAAGGGTTCAGCGCTATGGGAGAAAGTACCTACTCTACTCTTTCTCTCTTCTTATGTATAGGTGTTGTCGGGAGAAGACATAAACCAGAGCGCCGGGAAGAGCGCTAGCGTACTGGCAGTGACGGGCGCTTTTGGCGCCGATCGACAGCAGTGCCGGCTAGTGTGTTCTCGATGGTGCTATTCTGCATGACTGGCGATCACCTTTAAATTGAGCTCAGGCGTTGTTACACGAGCGCAGTGCAGGCTGAGCATGACCTATAAAGGGTCCCACATGTACGGGTTATGCAGCGACAATGCTGGCCAATTAAAAACGTTAAATGTGCCTCAATTGCCATTACCCGTAGGCAATGTGTTTGCATTGGATCTAATAACTCGGTTCGTTGACACATTAATGATAATTGAAGCTGTGGGTTCAAATCTTCCGCCGTTGCGTGTGACAGGCTGCATGCTCGTGAGATGGGGCTGCCATGTGCTTTCTTAGATTTTTATGACAGACGGACACCGCTTTTTTCCCCTGGTGAGCCTTCTAATGTTATCGCAATAATATGCCATCAGAAACAATGCTATCAGAGTAGCCTTGCACCGTAGGGTCAATGAGGGCTGCGATGACGCCTCCCAAGAATGTACAACCTGGTCGTATCATCCACTAAGCTCTTCACTTCATAGTAACAGGTTGAAAAGTCCAAGTATTTCCTTTTCCTTAGCGCACTGTCTCAGGAGGCTTACCATCTACAGGTTGATCACGCTGTTTTCCACCTGGGGCCCAGTCCATGTTTATCCTGAAAAACGAAGAGAGACAGCGCCTTAGCATTTCAGTTTACAGCACTTCTGCCCCTACTTCACAACACTTCCGCCCCTACTTCTCAACACTTCCACCGCCTACTTCACAACAATTCCACCGCCTACTCCGCAACACTTCCGCCCCTACTTCGCAACACTTCCGCCCCCCTACTTGGAAACACTTCCACCGCCTACTTCACAACACTTCCGCCTCTACTTCACAACACTTCCGCCCCTACTTCGCAACACTTCCGTCCTTACTTCGCAACACTTCCACCGCCTACTTCGGAACACTCCCGCCCCTACTTCAAAACACCTCCACCACCTACTTTACAATACTTCCAACGCCTACTGCACAACACTTCCACCGCCTACTTCGCAACACTTCCACCGCCTACTTCGCAACACTTCCACCCCTACTCCGCAATACTTACACCGCCTACTTCACAACACTTCCGCCCCTACTCCGCAACACTTCCACCGCCTACTTCACAACACTTCCGCCCCTACTTCGCAAAACTTCCACCGCCTGCTTCGCTTCGCTACATTTCCACCGCCTACTTCGCATTTGCACCGCATGCTTAACCACACTTTCCCCGCCTACTTTAGAACACTGTCGCCCCTACTTCGCAACGCTTTCACAGCCTACACCCCAACACTTCCACCGCCTACTTCTTAACAGTTACACCGCCTACTTCACGACATTTTGACTGCCTACTGCACAACACTGTCACCCCTTTCTTCGCAACACGGAGGCGACCTGCGAAAAACAAATTTAATGCTTGCACGTGCTTCTAAGTAGCGAAGTTCTTTTGACAGAAGAGTTACATTTGGTACAGCCATCGCCTCCTGCTGCAATCCCCTTGGCTTCTGCGAGTTGGACAGGCGACAGGCAAGCTACCAAACGGACGTCTGAGACTTGAGCTATTCAGGCCCTCGCACACCGTTCGCTCGACTCACTTGAGGTAGACGTCCTTCATCGATGCCACGGTAACCCCCATCTTGGCGACGCCCAGTCTGTTGGCCGCGCCCTCCAGCGCCTCGAACATGTGCGGGAAGCGCTTGTGGTCTAGCGTGTGTAGCGTGAAGACCGCTTCCTCCTGCTTGTCTTCGTCCACCTCCGCAGAGGGCGCTGTCTCCCTGACCATGGCGTGGACGCCGTTCAGGTTGAACACGTTTGGAACCTTGACCAGAGTCAGTTTGTAGCCCACTCCTGAACACATAGGTATTTTGGGACATAACCAGAAGGAAGCTTGGTCGATCAGTCACTGCTGATTGTGAAAGCAGTAAATGAGAAGTAGCACTGCGGGAAGGCAACGAGCGGCAAAAACGGCCGACGGGCTCAAACTAGTAGTTTAATTTCCTGTCTTTTTTTGCCGTAAGGAATGAATTACCGCTGGTACTCATGGAACTTAGCTGCGAGTACTGGGAAAGCATTGCGATTCTATTTCAATTCTATTCTGAATTCATCCCAATTCTATCCCAGCTCTATTGTAATTCTATACTAGCTTTATTCTATTCCTCTGTAGTTGGTGAAGTTTTAAGCACTAGTTCTGTTACTGGTTAACATTTCGTATTTTCCCGCCTTTCATGACGTCACACCGTTTCGTCAAATCGCCCCACAATTTCGGCGAGGGCCATGATGCATGAAGTCCTCCATTACAGGGAAGCCGGGACAGACGCTTCAGGTTACCTGGGCTGCCCCCACGTGGCGCATAGCTTTGAATAGCGTTGTGCCATCATCCGTGACGTAATAAGGAAAAAGAACGACCATTTGGCTGCAGAACAAAACGTGGTCGCTGCTATTCTCCATCTCACAAGTTGTTTGCGGCGCTGTGAAGGCTCCGCCCATCTGGACCAATCGTAAAAGGCCAGTGAATCAAACGTCTACTGTACTACATGCGAAACACCCTTCCGAACTATCTTTTCAATCATGGCTATAATTGCTTGAGAAATAGTCACAACACTGTACAAATACCTGAAGGGCTATTTGTTGTCTTCCTCGACGCTAATTGGACGAGAGAGTTCTACCTTTCAAAGCGCTGCAAACAGCTTGCGCTATAAAATATAGACTTAGCGGAATTGGCTGGTTGCTGTCCCGAATTCATGGCAATGATCGGTTTACCGCTGCGTTTACGCACGTGACACACACAGAGGCAAGCACCGCGTCGATGCATATTACACAGTGTGCTTTGTTGCCACAGTTGCTAGAGCATTGTATGGCTCAAGTTTTTAACGGTGGCTCTTTGTGACATAAAAAAAGAGAACTTGGGCACCTCCCGTTGCCGAATTGCGATTAAAAAAATTGCTTCTGTAGATAGGCGAAATCTCACTACAATGCCTCGTTTATTGCACATACGCCGTTGCCAATAACGTACGTTATTGCACATACGCCGTACGCCGTTGCCTTTATGAAATTGGCGTTTAAAAATACGGTTCCCATTAGGCGTGCCCAAAGAACTACGACTCTGCGAAACCAGCTAGTTGCTCTGGATCGGCCTTTTGCCGTCTTGATGATGATGATGTTTGATGACTATTGTTGTTGTTGTTGATGACGATGATGTTTGATGATGAAGATGATGATTGATGATGATGATTGCTGCTGATGATGATTGACGAAGATGATGATTGACGATGTTGATTGATGATGATAGTGGTGTTGGGGTGGATTTTTATGGCCCAAGGACAACTTTTGCCAAAGAGCGCCGGGGCACCACGCATTGCTCGTCCACGCAAGGTGGCGTCGAAGACCCGTTTCCAAAGCAGTTTGCCCCATATAAGCCGAGCACCATGCCAGGAGAAAGCCTATACCCACTGCGTCCCCGGTGGGTACCTAGGCGCCCTGGGTATCGAACCCCGCACTTCCCGCTACAAGGCGGCCGCTGAAACCAATAGGCCATCGCTGCGGACCCCATTGACGTCTTCGTAATGAATCGACCACTGCTCAAGCGTGACAACTTGGCGTACCGCAGGCCTTTTTGAGGAACGCCGTGGAGCCACTGCAGACGACCTTTCCGCCAGACATGACGATTATGTGGTCCCCGATGGCGTCGGCCTCGTCCATGTCGTGGCTGGAGAGCAGGACGGTTCTTTCCTTCGCCACGTTCTGCATGACGTCCCAAACTGTCCTGCGCGTCTCGGGGTCCATGCCCGTGGTCGGCTCGTCCAGAATCAGCACCTGTCGCAGGCGGCGCACTGAGTCCATTCAAACATGAAATCTCTGATGGTCTTCGTGATTCATTTGCCGTGTGCACGGCGGTGACTTCCACCGCAGATAATTACCAGTTTTTTTTAGATATGTACAATGTCGCCAGTTGTATGACGGGCCGATGCTAAATGAAACTCGTCGATCTTAGGATGCAAAGAAGCTTACGCAACAGCGCTACGATGCAAGGCCTTAGACGTAATTTTAAGCCAAAGCGACAATGTTTGCATGTCAAAAACGCAACACTAAACTAGCTACAACCCTGTGGAGGGGCTTCGGGTTAACTTCGACCACTTGGTTTGTTGAAGCACACCGACATCACACAACTAGCATCAAAGCGTTTTTTTTTTGCTTATTGTCTCCTTCGAATTGCGGCTGCCGCAGCTTTCGCTGATTAATGCGCTAAGCCGGTAACCTTAGCTCTGCAAATATTTTCGTCAGCATTAGAAGGGTCTGTGCGAGCGGAAATCGCGACCATCTGTCAGTGGTCGCGGCAGGGGGCGCGCGTGTCGTACTTCGGGCATACCGAACCTTAGTATAACACCTCGGATATAACGAACTTTGCGTTAACTTCGGATATAGCGAACCTTAGTATTCCTCTTCATATACAACGAACTTTCGTGTGTTAACCTCGGATATACCAAACCTAAGTATAGCTTGGATACAACGAACTTCCGTGAGCTATCTCTGGTATAACAAACTTTAGTGTTACCCTCGGATATAGTGAACTTTCGTTTGCTACCACGGATGTAACGAACCTTAGTGTACTACCTCAAACGTAACGAACTTTAGTGTGTCAAACTGGGATATAAAGCATGTTTGGCTGCTGTCGCAATCAAATGATGCACGAGGATCGCCTAGGAGTCTTTTTTATTATTATTAATTTGTACTTGGTCAGATGTTTAGGGGAATCCCCCAAGGTGGAGTAGATTTGTAATAAGAGAGCTCCGGTGAAGCGGTGGTCCCGGGTGCGCCTCCGCGGCCGCGGAAATCTCGTACCAACTTCGACGCTTCACCGTGAGATGGCGCTACTGTACAGGAGGCTTTCAAACATGTTCTTTCCTTCCTCCATGCTTTCAAATGTGCGCCGTGACGCGTGCCACGGTGTAAGAAATATTGACGCATGCTATCAGCAATTCTAGCGTTGTTGGTGATGCGTCACCTGTGCGAAATGAACTTACTTGATTTTAATAGTACTTTTCAGCGAAACTGGCCAGCCAGATTTCCAGGTTATGACCTGATGTTACTTTAAAGATGCGATGGCATCTGAAACCGCGATAATTTTTGGCATGTGGTCCGCTTTTCCTCAGGCAACGAACGCCTAACATGGCCTGTCATTGTGTAGATAAAAAAGCACAATCGAGCTGCAACAATTATATCACAGCTAGCCATGTCTACTAACGTCCGCTATTTCGATCGCCACTTTTGCTTTCCATGTGTGTGTAGAACAGCTAGACACTGGTGTACATAGCTCGGTAACATGTCATCATTCCTACTGAATTTAAAACCAGAGGTATTGGATGCAATACTGATGCCCACAAATGTACTGACAAGTAGTATGTGTATATATTTTTTTCTCGTGGCACACAAACGGCTTTTTCACTACAGGTAGGGGTTTGTAGAGCTCGGTTTAAAAAGAGGGAAGCAGCTGCAAGAATTTAAAAGGCATATAGAACGCACCTCAATTTATTCTCTGAAAACACAAGCCATGAAATGCACCAATTCATTACGCAGTTATGACAACAAACAGGCCCCGTGGGCGATACTTTACTCTGTGACAATGCAACGAAAAGAGAGTACTTCAAAATTTCAACGAGGATAAAACAGTTTTAAACTAGCTTCGATAGCTTGCGCAGCTTTTGTGTTTTGTTTTCAGCATTCTATTTCAGCTGCTTTCAATACTGACGCATGCGTAGTGCTACGTAATAATGCACGACTTGTGCCATTATGTCGACTTTATGCTCACCGCATGGAAATGACATGTTATCATTGTCTAGAATGTAGTCGACATGCAGTTATGTCGTAGACATTCTCATCAGAAGCATGCTCCTGAAACTGTTTTTCTATTTCGTTTAAGACAGAAAATAAGGCAACTTTTGCATATAGCAGCCCGCCTCGTGTTTTCTGCAAAACTAAGGCTGCTTCAGGCCTGGTCACGTTTGCAGAAGCCGTTAGCCCAGTTTTGCACGCTGAGCAATCGGTGCATTTCAGCAGTTTCCTGCACAGAAACCCGGTCACATAATAAATTATACAATCGGTTACACTACCTGAGTTGGGTTCGTTGTGAATAAAGTCCTCTAGCTTCTAGCTTGTATAGTTGAGCCCTTGTGGCTTTCCTAAAGACCAAAAGTTGTTGCAATGTAAGAAGACCCCCAGTACTTCCCTTTAACTGCCATTTGAGCTCCGAGGAAGCTGTAAGGGTTCCACTGTATGAGCTAGAAGCAAACCATGCAGCCTGGTTAATTTTGACAAAGACGGTACCTGGCAGTAACCATATTTTGGAGTTTTCAACAAGCTGTACACAGAAAGCATGCTGTACAGCTGCAAGAAAGTTGGTAGACACGGGTGCTCATTTTGCCCACCTGCTTGGCGGATAATACCGAATAATTTTTCTAGCACATCTTGGTTAAACTTCGCAGTTAAAACATACTTGAAATTGCATTTCTCCAACAGGTACTTGGAAAGTTGCATGCTTGAGAGAATAGTCACTCTTAAGCCCTCGGCAGTTGAATTTGACAGAACATTTCTGCCTTCACGTTTTTTCCCATTCATTGAGCCAATTCAGAAAAGATTCCTGAACAACAAAATCTTGACTGTGCAGTTTTAACCCTTCCTTTTGATGTTTCCGATTCAATGCATCGAATAAATTGCTCATTTTCACAGTAAAATCAACAGCGCCCTTGACATTATCTAGACATGGCGTACCTCTTTTGGAATAGAACTCTAGCCCATTGGCAACGCTCAGGCTGAACAGCCGTGTTGCTAGTTTCACCGGCATCTTTTCAGTATTTTTAGATGTGAGTATGAGAGTTTAGGACAAACCCTCAATTTGCCTTCATGCTTAGTGTCTGCAACGAATAGCGTGTCATAGTGTGACCAGAAAACACGGGTTAACGCAAAACACTTTTTCCCCATTTCTCTTGCCTTCAAAGAGACCACTTGACTACACGCATGACGGAGATAATCCTTGGCAGCAAACACCACCACACTAGTGAAATGATCACGAACAAAGCAAGACACAAACGTGAAAAGCAAGCGCTAAAGCAGCACGCTACGAACACAGCGTAAGGCGCCAAGCCCCCTCGGCCCTAACGCCATCTGGTGGCGTGGGAGGGAAATGGGTACTGAATTTCCTCTCCGGCCGCCGTGTGGACGGCGCGGTGAGCTGTATCACCTGACATATTTCTTACACCGTGCCCCGGACCAGGACGAATTTTTCTTTAACTGCGAAGTTTCCGAGAAAGCTGTATAGCTTTCCTTTGTAGCCGTATGGCTGCGCTTTGGTGGATGCCAATGAGTAATTACTCTCTTATTACAAATCTACTCCACCTTGGGGGATTCCTCTAAACATCTGACCAACACAGTTCCCACTTCGAGTTATTGATCAATTCGCTCACGCCCTACCATAAGGTTGCCGTCCCGGTTAGCACAGTTGGTAGAGCGACTGCTCCGGCGAAGCGGTGGTCCCGGGTTCGAACCCCGGATCAGGACGAATTTTTCTTTAACTACGAAGTTTCTGAGAAAGCTGTATAGCTTTCCTTTGTAGCCGTATGGCTGCGCTCGGGTGGATGTCAACGAGTAATTACTCCCTTATTGCAAAGCATGTTTAGCTGCTGTCGAATTCAAATGATGCACGAGGATCGCCTAGGAGTTTTTTTTTGTCATTATTAATTTGTTCTTGGGGTCAAAAATCGCGCTACTGTGCTTCCGGCAAGTGAAAACTAAGTCGCTCAGTAATTAAAAGGTCTGTTAGGAATGCTTCAACCTGCGCCGGTTCTGCTCATGGGCACTGCGGCTGTCAGGTGACGTAGCGACGTTCTTCGGTATAATTAGGTGACGGCAGGAGGAACGGACCGGTGCAGCCCTGTGCACAACGAGACTCACTTCGGGTTTAGAAACCAGGGTGATGGCCATGCTCAGCCTGCGCTTCATTCCTCCGGATAGCTCCATAGGCTTGCAGTGGGCCTTATCCTCCAGTTTCACAAGACTCAGCACGTTTCTGACGGATTCGACCAGTTCTTGGGACCGGGCTCCCTTCAGCTGCACCGCGCGGAAATGTGCGTTATAGGATCAAACAATGTAGAAGAACTTCTTGCTGGGCAAGTTGGTGCATAGCTTTCTTGGGATGGCGTTGCGCACACGAACAAACATACAAAGGAAGGAGCAGAAGACAGAACGAGCGCTCTTTCTGTCTTCTGCTCCTTCCTGTGTACGTTTGTTAAGAGGGTTTCAAATTGGGCTAGTTGGTAGTTAACATGGTCAAACATAATTGCGCTTTTGAAAAGACGGGACAAAACAGGGACGACACAAACTCTCGTGCGCAAACCGTCAACTGAAGTTTTATTGCGATGAACAGACATATATAAGCTTCACGTCTTAACATAAATCACCAAAAAAAAAACGCAGTTAAGTAGCAGTTTTTCAATCACGTCAACAAGCATAAAAAAAAAGAGATTTTGTCCCAGCTGATTGGATTACAATCGTTCACACTGATCCAAGAGTTGCCTTTCCTGTTTGGAAAGCAAAACCGAGGGGTCACTTACAAAGGTCCCTTTTCCCGATTCCATGCAGTAGGCTTCCCACAGCTCCCTGATTGTCTTATCTCTGGATTTCAGCAGAACTGTTGTCTGTTGGAAGTGGGGTTAGCAGCTATCGTACCTGGCGCAGTGCGCCGCCAGATTTCCAGGTGAGTTAATCTGGCGACAGTTGCGGTTGTGCTCCCTTAGTCTTTCATTTAGGCATCTGCCCGTCTGGCCCACAGATTAACTCACCTGGAAATCTGGCGGCGCGCTGCGCCAGGTGCGATAGCTGCAAACCCCACTTCCAATAGACAACAGTTCTGCTGAAATCCAGAGGTAAGACAATCAGGGAGCTGTGGGAAGGCTACTGTATGGAATCGGGAAAAGGGACCTTTGTAAGTGACCCCTCGGTTTTGCTTTCCAAACAGAAAAGGAAACTCTTGGATCAGTGTGAACGATTGTAATGCAATCAGCTGGGACAAAATCTCTTTTTTTGATGCTTGTTGACGTGATTGAAAAACTGCTACTTAACTCCGTTTTTTTTTTTTGGTGATTTATGTCAAGACGTGAAGCTTATATATGTGTGTTCATCGCAATAAAACTTCAGTTGACAGTTTGCGCACAAGAGTTTGTGTCGTCCCTGTTTTGTCCCGTCTTATCAAAAGCGCAATTATGTTTGACCATGTGTATGTTTGTTGGTGTGCGCAACGCCATCCCAAGAAAGATAGGATCAAACGGCACTTTGTGAAGAAAGCATCTTGGAAAGGGACCGAAAATGTGCACACACACACACACATACAAAAATAATTGCGAGGAAACTTTGGCAACTAAAGTGTTGAGAGGCGCAAGCCGAGGACACTATGCCATGACGACTTCCTGTGGATGTGACGTCACACCGTTCCCGTGGCTATATCAATACCCAAATTGTACATCTTTCGGAAATCTTAAGTGTTAATTACGCTTAATTACACACTTTTCACCTAATTTGACACAAATCCGACGTTTCTCCGGCAATTATGTGTCAATTTTCACTATGCCACGAGTTCCGGTGAAGGTGACGTCACATCTTTCCCGTGGCTATATCGACGTCCGCGCTATTTCGACGCAATTTAGACATTTTTGCCTATGATTAATTAACTAATTAATCTACAGTCATCAAACTTGGTTTCGAGCTGCTAACACGGGTTAAACGCTGCCAAAGGTGTGATACCCTCTGCTAACGGACGACAGTATGATCCGTTATCCGTTAGGCTTTCGCCTTAAAAGGAAGCAAACTGCACGTTTTCTTGTCTTGTGGCGGTCCGCGAAGGCCTTGGGAAAGGAATGCGGCACGCAGACTGCAAGCATCGAACGCTACATTCCTAGCGGCAATGGACAGCTCGCGCAGCGCCTCACTTTTCGCTCTTCGACTCGTGTCTGTCCTCATTACGCTAATTACGTGTCTCTAGTTCGCTTTAGTCTCGGGGAATAACTTCTTGCTCCCGAGAGAGCCGGGAAAGTGGAGCGTAATCGTGGCGCTGTCGCACACAGTCGATTAATCTTCTCCGACGTATAGCTCGCAGAGCGATCCCTTCTATTGCGAAAGCAATACCAGTTGCACTTTCAGCCCGTCGCGTAGCGAGGCCGGTAGCTACCATATTAGCATATTGGATTGGATTTGATTGCATTAGATTGGATTGGATTGTATAACCGATGCATCACCACAGGTCTAACCACAAGCACCACCACCAGCTACACTACCAGCGCTACGGATATTGCTTTCGATATTACCGGGCTTAACCAAGCTAAGCCACAGCCATTTTTTACAGGACGCATCCAGCCACGCTGCCAGCTCTCCTGTGATCCGTCTCCATTGCTCGGCTTAAACTGTTCACAAAGCGACGTCACTGAAATGCAGAACGATGCCCTAGCGTACGCGCCCGCGAGTCGACACAGGCCGGAAAGCTCACCGAGACAAACTTAAGCTCGTCGCAATTACATACCCGTCTCGTCAATGTGGACAGAAACCAGCTTCAGCGCCGAGCTGGCCGAGCCTCAATCTAGAGCTGTTTACTGGCCGTGCTGATAGATGGCGCCACAGGACCTGCGGTCGTCATTGCGTAATGACGGCAACGAGCGCGCTGCTGTCGCCTGCAACTCTCAGGTTGCAGGTCTGAATTTGGGCTTCTTTGCGCCGCGCGCTGGATTCGCCCGCCACGGGGCTACAAAGAAGCATGCGCCACTCTGATGGCGGTATAGCTCGTACACACCAGGGGATGACTGGAAGTTTCGCCGAAGTTCGTTTAGGTTCGCCTCGTGTTCTCCCTCCGTTCTGGCGCCAAGGTTACCCGCGGCAAGCCGACAACGTGAGCTAAAAATTCGCTGCGGCTTAGCTTGGTTAAGCCCGGTAATTGCGAAAGCAATATCCGTACCTACGCCATGGTACAGCTGGTAGTGTAGCTGGTGGTGGTGCTTGTGGTTAGACTTGTGGTGATGCATCGGTTATACAATCCAATCCAAACCAATCCAATCCCATCCAGTCCAATCCAATCCATTCCAATGCAATCCACTTCAATCCAATCCACTCCTATCCAATCCAATCCAATGTATTCTACTCTAATCTAATCTAATGCAATCTAATCTAATCTAATCCAATCTAATTCAATCTAATGCAATCAAGGTCAAATGAAGGTCAATGGTGGTCACCGCCGCGGCGCGATGGTGGTCACCGCCGCGGCACGGCAAAGGCGTGAAAGTGCGAGTAGTGTTGCTTTGGTGGTCACCGCCGCGGCACGATGGTGGTCACCGCCGCTGCACGGCAAATTCGTGAAAGTGCAAGTAGTATTGCTTTCGCAATGAAACGCATTTCATGCTTATGAGGTTGTATTCACCGATCCGAAGTAGAGCAGGTTCTGTATGCTGGTGAGGTCCTCGAAGAATATGTCCGTCTGCTGGCAGAAGCTGACCTTCTTCCGAATCTCGTCTCGCTGCGTGGCCACGTCCAAGCCGCATACGCGGGCCACGCCGCTCGTCGGGGCCTGCATGCCTACAGGACAAGGCCAGTGCGAGACAATTGAGGGGAAAAAAAAAAGTGTCGTTCGCCCACAAAGGTTCCATGCTTGCGCAACGTATTAGCAACTATTCAGACTGGAAATAGCACCGCGCTGCGCAAAGACGTAGAAGAATCGGGAAGTTCTGAAAGGTGAAACTTGTTCCAAGGCCGAAGCGTGAGAACCTCAACGGCAAAGCCGGTCGAACTACAGAAACTTAGAGTGGTGGAGGCTCTGCGTGTACACGGTTCAATGCGGCTCTGCCAGTTCTTCAGCCGTAAAGCATTCCATACTTTCAGCCTCTCTTCGGAAGCAAAAATTTTTTTATTGCGTTAGCATGAGAGCCTCCACGTCGGAAAAATCTGTCCGTCCGTCTTGAAGCCTCGGCTGGAGGACGGCAAAGAGGAGAAAGAAATCCCTCTCACTACTTTCAGGGAAGGAGGAGGGATAGGGAAATCGGAAGAGGGAAAACAAAGAGAGGGTGTCGGGTTGCGAGTGAGGAGGGGAGAGGAGGTATGGCGTGTCATACTGCAATTGACGAACTGTTTCGCGCCACCCGCTCGCACGGTCTGAACCTGCCAGCTGCAGCGGCTGCTCCCTGCGGGGAGGGGAGAGAGGGGGGCAACACTAGTGTTACCGCATTGTCTGTCTCACCATTCGCATTGATCACCTATAACATCTCTCACATCAAGCGCACAATCTGAAGCAGCACACACCGTCGCGGCTACTAGAGTTGGCCACCTAACGGCACTGCTAGTAGAACTTTTTGTCGGGTTAGTTGGTACATTGTCTTGAAAGAATGTCGTACGCCAAAAAAGGACGAAACAGGAAGGAAAAAACACAGAACAGGAAAGAGGCGCAACTTCCAACTTTAATAACAGGAAAGGAAACCAGGCGCTCTTTTATAGCTGCTGAGCTGCATGAGGGTGCGTGAACTAAAAAACAAATGCGGTGGTGGACGAGTGATAACAACACTACAACACAGCACAACAAGTCATAGGGAGGTCGCTATTACAAAAGGCATGTTGATAACTCATGCGAGCGTGAATGATAGCACAGGTTGAACGATTATGAATAAGGATAAGAACTACCTCTAAGATATTAACAATCATGAAACCGATTGAAGGAAGCAGGCGGACTTTGCAAAGGGCATCTAAACGAAACCGTCCAAAAAAGCTAGTTCACTTCTGGTGAGGAGCACAGAAGGCGTGCTAACGCAGTTGTCTTTTCTTTGATCAATATAAAAAGCCTCAATGACTTCTATTTCGATTTTTTCTTTTGCCCTGGCTAGAAACCTGGTCTCTTGAAATTTCGGAAAACAATCTTTACACCTGCTACAATGTAAAGCTAGATTGCTTCCTGTCTTGCTTTTTAGGGTCACATTGTGCTGTCGAGCACGCTCATTGAAGCACTGTCCCGTTTGCCCCACATATACTTTGCCACACGTCAAAGGGATCTCGTATACCACATTAGTGGTACATTTTGTGAACACTGTTTGATGTTTAACAGTGCAGGCCTTTTTGACCCGCTTTCCTGACACCATCGGACATATGCTTGCCAGTTTGCAGGGGGCTGAAAAAACCAGCCGCACTCCGTGCCTGGAAGCCACTTTTTTCAAATTGTGCGAAAACCCATGCAGGTAAGGTATGACCTGCACAGGTTTGTTTCCAAATTCCCGCTTGTAGTCCGGCTTCTTCATTTTTTGAAGGAGGCTTTCAGACACACTGGTGACCAGTTGCAATGGGTAACCTGCTGACATAACTCTTCTGATCTGATACTGGAAGCTTTCACTGATTTTGTGTGGACAAGAATTTTCTAGGGCCGACCTAATGCAAAGAGAAACTATTCCTCGTTTTACTAATTTAGAGTGGGCGCTATCGTAGGCTAACAGAGACTTCTTTGAGCGAGGTTGATACATCCAACAGACGTGATTGTTGGTAAAGGAAATCTGTAAATCCAAGAACTGTATACAATCATGATCTGCCTTTTCATGCGTGAACTTCAGGGATGTTGACTTCGAGTTAAATGCGGTCAGTACGTTTTCGATATGCGAATCTGATTCACACTGGGCCGGCACATCAAGCAGAACAAGATAATCGTCAACGTATCTAAAAATGCATGAGACAGCTGTGCCGCAAAAACTGGATTCAAGTCGTCGATCAAATGAAGCCAGAAAAATTTCACACAAAACTGGAGCAACTGACGACCCTATACAGATTCCTTGCTTTTGCACAAAAAAATTTTCTTCGAAACAAACAGCTGTGGAATTAAGATAGAACACTAAGAGTTCTAAAAAGTTCTCTACTGTGAGCCCCACTTCATTTTGAAACTTTACTTCCCCGTATTCTTCCAGTTGTTCTCTAACAGCCGCGAACAAACCATCATGAGGCACAGAGTAGAAAAGGTCTTCTATGTCTATAGAAAATCCGGTAGTAGCAGCAAGCTTTCCTTCTTCTAAGACCTGCACTATTTCTCTTGAGCTTCGGACACGGTAGGGATCCCCTCCCGCTATTCTGTCCAAATGGCGTCGTAGAAATCCACTCACAGCTTTCTGCCACGTATCTCTTTCAGACACAATGCTTCGTAGAGGGCATGCCGGCTTGTGCGTTTTTCGTGAAAAGAAGATCTCAAGGTGTCCTGTCTTAGCATTCTTGACAGCCTTTCCTAATGTATCCAGGTTCATTCGGGCCAGTAGTTTCAGTGCCGCACGTTTTTGCTTCGCAGGGTTAAAGTTGACAGGCCTGAAGCTTTTCTTAATGGCTTGAGTAGCTTTTTCCTTGAAGTCACCGTTCATCATGACGACAAAACCGCCCTCTTTGTCGGCCTCCAGTACTTTAAGTTCGGATGCTTTCATAAACTCTGCAATCCTGCTTCCTTCAATCGGTTTCATGATTGTTAATATCTTAGAGGTAGTTCTTATCCTTATTCATAATCGTTCAACCTGTGCTATCATTCACGCTCGCATGAGTTATCAACATGCCTTTTGTAATAGCGACCTCCCTATGACTTGTTGTGCTGTGTTGTAGTGTTGTTATCACTCGTCCACCACCGCATTTGTTTTTTAGTTCACGCACCCTCATGCAGCTCAGCAGCTATAAAAGAGCGCCTGGTTTCCTTTCCTGTTATTAAAGTTGGAAGTTGCGCCTCTTTCCTGTTCTGTGTTTTTTCCTTCCTGTTTCGTCCTTTTTTGGCGTACGACATTCTTTCAAGACAATGTACCAACTAACCCGACAAAAAGTTCTACTACAGCATCTCTCTTCTACTACGGGTTCTTTACTATGTCTACAATCCAGGCAAGATGCCGCTTCTTTGTGTGTGAACCTTATCGCGGTCACAACTTGCCGTTCCCAACTTTTGACGTTCTACATGAAGCGAAGAATGGTTCCTTGGGACATCCAGCTGCTATTTGGTGCTCTTGAGCCATCATGGGGCCATACAAGGAGGGTCTGCAAGGTTCTAAAGTCGGAAGCCTGGAGACAGGTGCGATACTACTACGATTGGCTTCGCATCGTGCTGTATGAAGGAACCGACGTCTTCGTGGCCGACTCCCTGTTCAAAGGCTACAAGAAGCTTGCAGCTGAAGTCACCGAGTTCTTATGGCGGACAGCGAGGCTTTCACTTCCACCAAAAGAACGTCCAAGTAAGAGCACGAACCAGGTTACCTTTCTTAGCGACGTTGATCTTCCAAGCGATATCACGTCCTACTTGGAAAAAGGACCCAAGCACAGCTTTGAACCTCAGATGAACCGCTCAGCCTTAATTGCCATGGTTCGTAATGTAGGCAACCATATCAAGGACAAGGACAAGGATCGGGCCATTGGGGAGGGATTTGAATGCCTCAAAAAATCGGTTAGTTCGATCCCAACCAGAAAGCCGCCCATGAAAAGGATTGCAGAGTTTATGAAAGCATCCGAACTTACAGTACTGGAGGCCGACAAAGAGGGCGGTTTTGTCGTCATGACGAACGGTGACTTCAAGGAAAAAGCTACTCAAGCCATTAAGAAAAGCTTCAGGCCTGTCAACTTTAACCCTGCGAAGCAAAAACGTGCGGCACTGAAACTACTGGCCCGAATGAACCTGGATACATTAGGAAAGGCTGTCAAGAATGCTAAGACAGGACACCTTGAGATCTTCTTTTCAGGAAAAACGCACAAGCCGGCATGCCCTCTACGAAGCATTGTGTCTGAAAGAGATACGTGGCAGAAAGCTGTGAGTGGATTTCTACGACGCCATTTGGACAGAATAGCGGGAGGGGATCCCTACCGTGTCCGAAGCTCAAGAGAAATAGTGCAGGTCTTAGAAGAAGGAAAGCTTGCTGCTACTACCGGATTTTCTATAGACATAGAAGACCTTTTCTACTCTGTGCCTCATGATGGTTTGTTCGCGGCTGTTGGAGAACAACTGGAAGAATACGGGGAAGTAAAGTTTCAAAATGAAGTGGGGCTCACAGTAGAGAACTTTTTAGAACTCTTAGTGTTCTATCTTAATTCCACAGCTGTTTGTTTCGAAGAAAATTTTTTTGTGCAAAAGCAAGGAATCTGTATAGGGTCGTCAGTTGCTCCAGTTTTGTGTGAAATTTTTCTGGCTTCATTTGATCGACGACTTGAATCCAGTTTTTGCGGCACAGCTGTCTCATGCATTTTTAGATACGTTGACGATTATCTTGTTCTGCTTGATGTGCCGGCCCAGTGTGAATCAGATTCGCATATCGAAAACGTACTGACCGCATTTAACTCGAAGTCAACGTCCCTGAAGTTCACGCATGAAAAGGCAGATCATGATTGTATACAGTTCTTGGATTTACAGATTTCCTTTACCAACAACCACGTCTGTTGGATGTATCAACCTCGCTCAAAGAAGTCTCTGTTAGCCTACGATAGCGCCCACTCTAAATTAGTAAAACGAGGAATAGTTTCTCTTTGCATTAGGTCGGCCCTAGAAAATTCTTGTCCACACAAAATCAGTGAAAGCTTCCAGTATCAGATCAGAAGAGTTATGTCAGCAGGTTACCCATTGCAACTGGTCACCAGTGTGTCTGAAAGCCTCCTTCAAAAAATGAAGAAGTCGGACTACAAGCGGGAATTTGGAAACAAACCTGTGCAGGTCATACCTTACCTGCATGGGTTTTCGCACAATTTGAAAAAAGTGGCTTCCAGGCACGGAGTGCGGCTGGTTTTTTCAGCCCCCTGCAAACTGGCAAGCATATGTCCGATGGTGTCAGGAAAGCGGGTCAAAAAGGCCTGCACTGTTAAACATCAAACAGTGTTCACAAAATGTACCACTAATGTGGTATACGAGATCCCTTTGACGTGTGGCAAAGTATATGTGGGGCAAACGGGACAGTGCTTCAATGAGCGTGCTCGACAGCACAATGTGACCCTAAAAAGCAAGACAGGAAGCAATCTAGCTTTACATTGTAGCAGGTGTAAGGATTGTTTTCCGAAATTTCAAGAGACCAGGTTTCTAGCCAGGGCAAAAGAAAAAATCGAAAGAGAAGTCATTGAGGCTTTTTATATTGATCAAAGAAAAGACAACTGCGTTAGCACGCCTTCTGTTCTCCTCACCAGAAGTGAACTAGCTTTTTTGGACGGTTTCGTTTAGATGCCCTTTGCAAAGTCCGCCTGCTTCCTTCAATCGGTTTCATGATTGTTAATATCTTAGAGGTAGTTCTTATCCTTATTCATAATCGTTCAACCTGTGCTATCATTCACGCTCGCATGAGTTATCAACATGCCTTTTGTAATAGCGACCTCCCTATGACTTGTTGTGCTGTGTTGTAGTGTTGTTATCACTCGTCCACCACCGCATTTGTTTTTTAGTTCACGCACCCTCATGCAGCTCAGCAGCTATAAAAGAGCGCCTGGTTTCCTTTCCTGTTATTAAAGTTGGAAGTTGCGCCTCTTTCCTGTTCTGTGTTTTTTCCTTCCTGTTTCGTCCTTTTTTGGCGTACGACATTCTTTCAAAACGGCACTGCTACTGCGGCTATCTCTGTGGTCAAACTACCTATGCTCGGTTGCACTTGCGCATATAGACTGCGGCACTTGCCAGTAAGGATGCTCATGAGTGTGGTCTTGCCGGCGCCGTTGTGGCCCAGGAGTACCGTCACATTGTACTCGTACACCACGAAGTCCAGTCCGTTCAGGGCTGTCTTGTTGCCGTACGCCTGGTAGAAAAGATATGATACCCAACTTCCACGAGTGACACCTTTCAGCGTTAATCGTTGTTCACTGTCACTAGGACCTAGCGAAGACGTAAGAGTAGGCGCATAGTGCATTACGGGATGTCCGCGGCGCGCGCGCTGGGGTAAATAGGCACTCCAACTGCCAATGCTCCAGCTGCCACTACGCACTTGAAAGTCCTTTATAAATCTACGCTCATGCGTGTCCCCTAAGCTAAAGCTCTCTGTTGCTACGGTGAGCAGAAACGGGCTACGCGACCGTTGCTATGAGAATAATATTTTGACGCAGTTAACTACGAAGTGTGAATCAGTAGTCAAGAGCAGGGAAGTGACATTACGACATATTCCTTTTATTCTGCCTTCTAATAAATTGTTTTCCTGGAGAGGGGGGGGGGGGGATATGTTTTTTTTTATAGTGCTTCCTACATATACAAAAAAAGTGAGCATATAGAATCGGCTACGAATCATGATTCGACCGTGTATAAAGTCTGTACAAGAATAAACCACGCTTAAGGTACATATAGCGGCTGCGGATAGCATCGTATAAAACAGGGATTAAAATGGTAATATGCCCGGGCAGAAGACTGTCATGAGGGATGCTGGTACCCAAGTGATGTACCGGACGAAACCTCCGGTTTTTTGTGTTCGGTAGTAGGGTTCCTAACCAGGTGCTCAAACTCGTCAGGGCTGAAACCTTCGGGAATGGTGCCGCCTGGTCTCGGTCCACAAACTGTCTACGACGTCTACTTCACAACCCTGTGAGCTCGCTCCGGGGCAGAAGGCGGATCAGTCGATGTTATTCCCAGCAGTGGAGCTGTGAACTTGTTTCAGCTACTGCCAATGCAAAAATTCAGGGGGCACTTTGGCTCTCTAAAGTGCTGCAAGGCGAAAGCGTTTCCTGGCGCACTGTTTGTTTTTATTTATTTTTATTTTTCATATTTTGTTTTTTTATTATTATTTTTGCTCCTTTTTCTTATTTTTATTTGCATATCTTATTTTTATTTATTTTCTTATTATTTTTTATTTTTCCTTTCCTTTACTTTATTCCTTTTATTTTATTTATGAAACCCATGCATACCCTAGATGCGCCTTTATTCATGCTCCAACCTTCCGCCTTCGTGGCGGAGTGGTAGCGTCTCCGCTTCAAATGCCAAAGGCTCTGGTTCGATTCCCACCCTCGGCGCAGTTTCTTTTTAAGCAGTGACGCCGAAAGGCGGACAAATCTGCCGACGCGTCTGTAGACACCGCTGCCGACGCGTCTGTCGACACAGCTGCCGACAGCGTCTGCTAACGACAGTATGAGGCATTAAAGGCTTTCGCCTTAATATCATGACGTGATGTTGTCAGCGCGAATGGGTAGAGTTATGTTTTTAAGTTCGTGGTCGTCAGACAAACGAGAATGCTTGAATGACCCAGTGCTTCTTTCGCCGTGGTACTTGGACCTCTGTATTGCTTTTCTTTATGCATTTCATTCCCTTCTCGACAGGCGCGCACCTTGACGAGGTCCTGCGTGACGATCAACGGACGTCGGGTTGGCGGGAGCTGTTCGAAACGGCGGGGGTCCTTCTCGGCGGCACTGACGCTGGTCGTGATGTCCACCGCCGAGGGGTTCCAGTAGCTCGACTAAGGGAAATACAGGAGGCAAGAACAAATTATTTTACACTGGGCCACAACGACGCGGGACGCCATGGCGTCGAGGGCTGCGCAAAACGACGCAGCAAAATCGAACCGCTGCGAAGCACGTCATATCAGGCGAGAACAGCGAACAAGCACACCGAAAGGACAAGGACGTAGACGGGGTGGCGACAATACAAGTACTCACTAGCAACTGACAAAATTTATTAAAAGCACAAAATATACAGTTCAGCCGCAGCGGTGGCTCAGTGGTTATGGTGCTCGGCTGCTGACCCGAAAGACGAGGGTTCGATCCCGGCTACGGCGGTTGGACTTCTTTGGAGGAGAAATTCCAGAGGCCCGTGTACTGTGCGATGTCATGTTTGGTTTGGTTTATTGGGGTTTAACGTCCCAAAGCGACTGAGGCTATGAGAGACGCCGTAGTGAAGGGCAGTACACGTTAAAGAACCCCTGGTGGTCGAAATTTCCGGAGCCCTCCACTACGGCGTCTCTCATAGCCTTAGTCGCTTTGGGACGTTAAACCCCATAAACCAAACCAAACCACCAAATATACGGTTCGCCATCATTGTTGCTACTTGACGCTGAGGTTGATTACCTTGAAAGAGCATCCAACTGTGATAACAGGAAGATTCGTGCTGCTGTAACACGTATTATTGCCTGGCGCTTTTGTAACCTTGTTCTGGACTGCGCATGTAACCGTTAGTTTTTTCTATATATTTTATGCTTTTAATAAATTTTGTCAGTTGTTAGTGAGCACTTGTTTGGTTTGGTTTATTGGGGTTGAACGTCCCAAAGCAACTCAGGCTATGAGGGACGCCGTAGTGAAGGGCTCCGGAAATTTCGACCACCAGGGGTTCTTTAACGTGCACTGACATCGCACAGTGTTGTCGTCACTCCGCCTACATCCTTGTCCTTGTGGTGCCACAGCAGAGAAAGTATGAATTCGTACAAACTCGGCCACTTCTCAACCCTTTTGAAGCACACCGCCAGCCTAGTGTCCGTGTTCATCTCGGTACTCGTCAGTATTTTTGTTTGTTTCTTTAGCGGAAGCTGGTTTAAGACGTCCTCAACGGCGAATGCTAACAGTCCAGTCTACACGCATACCGCCAACATCCGGTTGTGTGCCGTCATGTGAGCAGCGTCAGGCAAGTGATCGTGCGCCAGTTTCAAACGCCGTGGTAGCCCTGGTTGTCCATATATTGTAGGTATTCAAGGCTTTGGTAAAACACAGCCAGGAGCACAGCGACAGCTTTCGCTCAGAGTAAACACTTGGCATGGTCTTCGCTCACAGTATCAATTAAGTACAAAGCAGGTGGCAGTGCTGTTTTGTTGTTGTTGTTAGCTTTACAAACAACCACCCATTTTACGCAGGGTACATTTCATTTCGGGAGAATTCGAATATCAATTGAAAATCCGGAAGTTATCGCAGGGTTTACAGGTCGAAGCAGCATTAAAGATAATACGCGTGGCCATGGCGATGCTGGTCGACCGGAGGCTCTCGGCCATTGCAAGAGCTGAAAGCACGTCTTAATCAAGAAACGTCCTCAGTGTTAGTGACAATAAGAGCTTTAAGAGAAATGCCTCCACTTTTAAAACCGGTAAACGCATCAAACAATTTCGTTGTCATGCATTACTTCCATACTGCTTTCTAAAGTAAACGGCGCACAAACACAACCGGGGGCGCTTCCAGTATTTGGTGCACAGCCACATGTGTCTGATGGACCCGCATTCCCATGGGCTCGTGTGTTTCCTTTAAAGTTCATTCCTACTGTATCTTGGGTGCCTTTCATGTTCTGTACTCGACAGTAGTTTTTCTTGGCAGTGAAGGGGAGACTTCAGGGGCGGAGGAGGATGGATGGATGGAATAAACTTTAAATGTCCAACGAAAAGGTTATCTACCCATCCCCCGACACGCAGGTCAGGGGGCGGGTGTCGCCGCCTCAGATGCAGGCTAGGAGGTCTTGGGTCCCAGCAGCCTCTTGAGCCAGTTGGACGAGCAGGAGCTAGAGCTCAGGGTCCGAGCTGCGCAGCAGGGTCTCCCAGGTGTCTCCACTGTCTATATTGTGCGTCCCCCCGGGAGAGTACGGGCATTCCCATATTATGTGGTCGAGGGTCGCTCTAGCGCCACAAAGATTACATTTATCGCTCCTGGCCTCGGGGAATATGTGTAACAGTACCTTTTGCTGGGCTAGTTGGTGTGGGCTAGTTGGTCGGGGAACATGTGGTTAGCCATAACCGGTTGCGGATACGTATACGCCAGACCCGAAATTAGACAACAGACAAGCAGCCGCGTGGAGGCGACTTAAAACTTATACGTAACCGGCGGAGGAGGAGGAGGGGGAGAAGGAAAAAGCCTTTCTTCATGTAGAACTTGGTGCTGGGATGGTTGGTCATTCACTGAGGTGGCGCTCTTAGGCAGACCGCAGAGAGGGGACGACACAACACAGCGTTCTTCTTTGTTGTGTCTCCCCCTCTCTGTGGTCTGCCTAACAGCGCTACATACAATCCTTAATTAAATACTTTCTTCGAGGTCAGCGCTAAACCCCAGTGAAAAAGTGCGCCTCTTCCGCTAAGGCCCGCTGATCATCTGCCGATACCGAGTGAAGCCAAGTCTCTAAGAAGCAGAGGGAGCGTTTGACATATAATTAGGGGTAATGGCAGTGTCACGTGAGTACAGAATGCGTCCTGTATCTGCCCTCATCACCGGACAGACTCGGGGCAGTGAGCTGGCTCACGCCATTCGAAGTTGTGAAGCACTAGTGGGGTGAGGAAAGTGTTAGCTTGAACTTTACGAATGACGTGTTCTTGTTCTGTGTTGAGTGATGGATGAGGGGGTAAAATTGTACGGTTTTTCCTGGTGTTCTTGTAGTGTTTAGCCACTATAGCTCCTTGTATGTTGCGGCGTCTTCCCCTGACGTTGCATTTGGCCAGGGGACAGAGGGCGCTTCGGTGTAAATTTCGCAAATTACCTGCGCTAGCACTTTACCTCTCACTTCGTTTTCCGTCCGAGGCTCGGTTTTAAAGCTCAAACGAAGAAGTGGACAGGACTGGCGCTGACTACCAACACATCTGCTTTATCTGGTCACGTGGGTCTTGGATGGCATTATTTATAAAAGCTGCTCGTTTCTTTGAATAAATGTGTTGGTAGTCAGCGCCAGTCCTGCCCACTTCTTCGTTTGTCCCTGTCTTTTCGCGCTGCATTCTTTAACCCAAATTATAGATTTTTCGGGGATCTTAAGTGTTGATTACGCTTAATTACACATTTTTACATCTCATTTGACACAAATCCGACGTTTTTCCGACCATTCTGTGACAATTTTCACTACGCCGTGACGACTTCCGGTGGATGTGACGTCACACCGCTCCCGTGGCTATATCGACGTCCGCTCTATTTCGACGCATTTTCTGGCCAAGACCGGCAAAATCGTACTTAAGCTACGTCTTAAGAGTATGACGCGATAGCGTTATTGGGTTATTGCCCATATACCGTATTGTGCGTTTTTATCGTGAAGACTTTAAAAAATTTTCCCGCCTCAACCGCTCGCTCGTTTGCGGTGAAACTGCGCACAGAGCTTGCTCAATACGGTAACTTTTGTATCGTAGCAAGTTTTACAACGGTACTTACTTAGTTGTGCCGTGCATGATGCGAAATCGTAGTTGTCTGCGTAGAGATCGTCGAACCAAAACCCGCAGACGCCGTTTTTTCGCTGAAGGGCGGCAGTGGCGCCATCTGTTTTCAGCAGTGAAAAGCGTCACGACAAGGCGTCGAGGTAGCCGAGGTGAGCGTTGCATGAAGCGCGTGCCTACGCTGTACGCGTGCCGTTTGAATATGCCGTTTTTTCGGCTAACTGAGCGAAAAAAATTATCAGAACAACTGATTTAACGAGGCTTTACCTTTGAGATGATATTATTTGCAAAATCGCCGCTGCGCCTTGTCGTGACGCTTTTCACTGCTGAAAACAGATGTCGCCACTGCCGCCCTTCAGCGAAAAAACGGCGTCTGCGGGTTTTGGTTCGACGATCTCTACGCAGACAACTACGATTTCGCATCATGCACGGCTCAACTAAGTAAGTACCGTTGTAAAACTTGGTACGATACAAAAGTTACCGTATTGCGCAAGCTCTGTGTGCAGTTTCACCGCAAACGAGCGAGTGGTTGAGGCGGGAAAATTTTTGAAAGTCTTTACGATAAAAACGCACAATACGGTATGCAGAATTGTTCATTCTACACTTTACATTCATAGATCCGTGGGAGTCCTCATATGACTACTGGCACAGCGGTGTATCGGTTAAGCTATGCACCGCTGCCCTGAGATGGCAGGCGCTGCCACCGGTGGGGCCGGTGAGACCCAAATTGCTCTTTCAGAGCAAACTCAAGGTCGCGGAGAGAGGCCATGGACAGACAAACATTGGCGTAATTTCAGATGCACAAACTGACCCATGAAGCTACGCTTCTTCAATTCAGATTAGGGGTTTTAGTGCTAGCGTACTTGAGCTCGTTCTCCTATGTGTTGCTTCGTTTCGGTTACCGTTGTCTTCTTTCAAGTGTAGTTTATAGCTAAGTACCGTATTTGTCAAAAGTAACCAGGCTGCATCAATTGCTCCTAGCTTGTATAGTGGAGCCCTTGTGGCTTTCCGAAAGACCGAAAGGTAGCAGAGTGGTTTCTTGGGCGAGTTGGTTTACCATATTGAAATATACCTGCGCTTAAAAGACACGGACCGAAAGGTGTTGGAAGGTAAGAAGACCCCCAGTCCTTACCTTTAACAACCATTTCAGCCTCAGGGAAGCTGTAAGGGCTCCACTGTACGATCTAGAAGCAAAACGTGCAGCCTGGTTACTTTTGACAAAGACTGTACATCAATGGGCAGAATTTTGTCCTAGAAATTAGCCTGGCGCGTTTATAAGCGTCAACATATTACTTAGTTTTTGTGCGTTGTAGAGGAAATTTATAAAATAGGAACTCTAAGAGGTGGAGCAGTAACAGAATGTTGTGAAAAGTCAAACGTTCGCTTAGTATTCGGAAATGAACATTATAGAAAGCGATAACATCTTATCTTCCTCAATAAGGGCAGTGTATGAGCAACGGGAACACGGAGTGCTCAATAGCGTCGAGCTGCTACGAAAGGAGCCATCGTGCTTCCTACGGTCAGGACCTGGGAATCCAAACTGGTAACGTGTTCTGTAGCGCGTTTGACCTGAGCATTCAAATATAATGTAATCTCCTGCTTATCTTAACTGGAGCTATCAGAGCATGTAATAGGTTTCTCTTAAACTTCACAGCTAACATTTCGTGAGCGAAACACTTGGATGAAGTCGCTGACTCAGTTTCTTTGTGACTAAACTCTCAAACTGTGCGTCTAAACACTGCGAGAATGCTACAGTGTGTAGCTGCAGGCCAGCGGTGTTTCTCCGACAATAAACGGGAAGACCGAAAAAAATATGTTTACGCATCCACCTTCAAGTCCTTGCTTCTCCTCTCACCATGAGACAGAAGAAAGGGCTCTGCGGGTTGTTCGTGCTCCAGGGCAGAACCTTGGAGAGGTACCAGGCCAGGAACATCATGACAACGTCCGATACCAGCATCACAGCCCACATTTCCAAGATGCTGACGTTGTCTCGTTCGAGCACCCTCTTGCCAACCAGGGACCATCCAGCACGTCCTGCGATGTCGGCCATTCGCAGAGCCAGATAGCGAAAACGGTTGTTACGAAAATGGAGCTATCAATATCGAGAACGCCGCTACGTGGGCACAGTAAGATAAAGCCACCGATCATATGCAAAACTGGGGCGAAAAAAATTCAGGGGTACATTGGCTCTCTAATATGCTGCAAGGCGAAAGCCTTCCCTGGCGCACTGTTTGGCATTGACTGCGAGACTGTTACCCACGGACGCCTTACGCCCCCTTTCGGAGCGGATGACAACTATTTTATTAGTTGCCGCGCGCTCCAAAAGGTGGCGTCAGGCATCCGTGGGTGACTAGGGTGCCTCGATGCCAGCGCTGGCATCGAGGCACCCTAGTGGGTGACCTCATTACTGCGAATCCGCGCAATCTGGCGTCATAACCATTTCGACCAACCCAGACCAACCGTCCCCCGCAGGGTTGCCGTTGGTGGCTACTTTACGCCAAATTGGCTGCTTTTCAACCCCGTCTGGCGATGAAAATTTCACGCTGGCTCCTTGGCTACTTTCTGGCTACTTTGAACTTCTATTTTGGCGCATTTACTAGCCATTTTTTTTGCAATTGCATATACAATAGCAAGCAAGAACAGAAAAGAACAATTATTTCCAAGCTTTGCTGTCCTCATTGCTGTCCTGGTCGCCTTGATGCGCGCGCGTCCTCGACGCATATATTCCTCCAACGAACTGGAGTCTCAAATACGCCAGGAGCAGAGAATTAGCGGTGCACTTTATCGCGCATCATGTTTGACTTTCTGGCACGCAGCGGCATCGTACAAGGACACTTGCGGCGAATGCCCTTTTCAACACCTGGCGCAAGGAGCACTGAAAGTTTTGGTTTGGTTTGGTTTATGGGGTTTAACGTCCCAAAGCGACTAAGGCTATGAGAGACGCCGTAGTGGAGGGCTCCGGAAAATTCGACCACCTGGGGTTCTTTAACGTGCACTGACATCGCACAGTACACGGGCCTCTAGAATTTCTCCTCCAAAGAAATTCAGCCGCCGCGGCCGGGATCGAACCCGCGTCTTTCGGGCCAGCAGCCGAGCACCATAGCCACTGAGCCACCGCGGCGGCTGAAATTTTGGCCCTTCCAATTTCTAATGCTGATGCAGAGCGCGTGTTCTCTACACTTGCGGCGAATGCCCTTTTCAACACCTGGCGCAAGGAGCACTGAAAATTTTGACCCTTCCAATTTCTAATGCTGATGCAGAGCGCGTGTTCTCTTGCGTGAACTTGACGAAAACAGAGATCCGTAACAAAGTGAAGCTGGATTTGCTTTGTTTTTTAAATCAAATCACGCCAGTCGATTCTGCGAATCAAATTTGGGCTACGACTCCAAGAAAAAACAGCATCATCGTTTAACGTTCCTGCTGAGGGATTGAATAGAATGTGCCAAAATTACTCCGGCAAGAACACTATCTACTCTAGATAAACTACGCGGACTGAACTTTTATTTATTTGCAACGTACCTGATACTTGAAGGCCCAGCAAGAAGCCCAAAATTCTGTGCTCTTTATTTACTCTGTGCTTTTGTGTTGATTCAAAATGATAATATATATTGTTCACTAATAAAAGTTGCTTATAATAATGGTTCTTTTCTACTTGGCTACAAATTTGGCGCCAAGATCAGGTGGCGTGGCTACTTTTGGCTACTTTTAGCTTCAGTTCTGGCTCTTTTTGAAAAATTCCCAACGGCAACCCTGGTCCCCCGTAAAGGGGGGTGAGAGAGCGGCCCAGGCGGTGTGGTCCTTATCTGTTGGACAATAAAAGTTTTCAACAACAACAACCGAAAAGCGTGACACCTCTGCTGACAGCCTTCTGGTGACAACGATGAGGCATAAAGGCTTTCGCCTTAAAACGTGAAGGACACTGAATTACCATTGACTTTGCCACCAACCAACTGTGGCAGGTCGCAGCTGGCTCTTCCGTGTGCCAACTTCCGCAGGTGACAGGATTCTTCCCGGGGCAGCCACTTCTAATCTCTCTCTCTCCTGTCCCTTATAAGAGCAGAGGGAGATTGTCTTCCCTCCACTTTCCCCCTACCAGCCGTGGAAGAAGGCAGGTTGCAGCTGGCTCTCCCATGTACAGTCTTTGTCAAAAGTTTAGAGCCCAGGGGGTTTGCTTCTAAGCCTTGTAGTGGGACTCCTGGATCATTCGTGGCTGCCCTACCCATTGTAGGAGGCAGGACCAGAAATCATCTTACTTTCATGAAATTTAGAGCGCTGGAGATGCATTACGAACCACGCAATGTGGCTCAGAAGCAAACCCCCTGGGCTCCAAACTTTTGACAAAGGCTGTACCACCCTTGTCAACTGCCAGATTGATTGTTGCAAAGCGTCACACCGCCGACGGGTGTGGGGACGTTGGGCTCTAAGACATCGCACGGCATACGTTCTCTGCATCAACAGGACATAGGACTTAGACGACAAGAGGCAGAGGTGAGAAGTTCTCTCGCTCGGAGTAGATCAGGAGACTGGTGGTATCCGAATCTGCTCCACTGTGGACGTCTGACGTTACCTCTTCCTCCTCTCATTCCTCTTTCTTTCTGCAGGGATGGTGGCGATGTTTACAGATGCGAGTCGACAGGCCCGCACTGCTTTCTATTCACTGTCCCGTAGGCACTTTCACTTACTGCTGCAGCTCGGAGCTTGTAAGCTACAAGCGCAAGGTGACGGCTTTCATTAGCGTGATGTTTTCACGCGCTCGCCAGTCACTCACACAGGCATATGTTAAGTATTGATTCTAACTCGTAGCTTCTGGCTCGCTGCGAACAACTTGTGAGACGGACTGAGGGAAAAGTTGATGTTTTTTTTTTCGATATTACCAGTATGACCGCTACCGCTGTCACTTGCTGTTATATAAAAAAACACCAAGTGGCATTGGTTGTGCTTACAGCGTTGCTCTGAAATAAAAATTAATTTTAAAATATTGACGATTACGTTACTTCCTAATGCGAAGTTTGAGCGCAGCTCATCAGCCGTTTCAGCTTTTCGATATATTGAAGCAAAGAATTCGAGCAAGACATGTAGTAGAATTGCAGACAACATATTTTTCACGCATATTTTTTCTTCAAGAAACACTCCACTAACAGTTATTGATTATCATGAAGGAAGTTTGTGGTCGGAGAAATAGATGAATATATGCTCGACTTGCTGCACCAATGCCTGGTTCTCAAAGACGAGGTCTGTACAAGTTTTTCGCGAGGTTGCCACAGACGTGGGAGGCGTTACGAGCGAGAGGAACGGGATGTTTTCCCGCATATATATAGGTAAGAAATTCCTGTTCGTCTTTATATCTACATTAAAGTCCCCACCCACCCTGCCACCCTGGCAGGTTGCAGTTAATGGAAGATCGCGAGTCCACTTACCGTTGTCAGCGCTAACGCATGCAGCCCACATCTCTGACATCACCTCACGTACCTATTTACGCGTCCACTCACCCAGAGAGCAAGTTGTGCGCACTTCCTTTCGTTAAAATGATCCGCTAAAGAGCCAAGTGTGGGCAGCATGCGCAGGTTAGAATACGTGCATATTTTCCGGGACCTTCACTGACCTTCGTAGTCTCTGGCGAGGAAGATGATCCTCAGGATGTAGGCTGTTCCAGTGTGCGGCAGCACCCCCGCCCGCAGCTTGACGGCTCTAGGTGCCAGAATGTACTGCGGTACGGTGGCCAGTGCGTGTCCCCACTCGATGAAAGCAGGGACCACCATCATGGCAAGGATTCCCACCAACTGTCCCGCCCAGCCTGGGACAGCGGGAGACAACGTCTAAGCACCGACTCACAAGGTGCTCTTCGCCACAAGTAGCGCGTCAGAAACTAAGACGTCTCGCAGCATGGTTGGCGCGGAGCAAAGCGAGATCCACCAACAGCTGTTAGCGGGGGTGAAAAGTTGCGAGGACACTTTGGCAACTAAAATGTTCAGACGCGAAAGCCGAGGACACTATGTCGTGACGACTTCCGGTGGATGTGACGTCGCACCGTTCCTGTGGTCATATCGATACCCAAATATACATCTTTCGGAGATCTTAAGTGTTCATTACGCTTAATTACACATTTCTCCATCTAATTTGGCACAAATCCGACGTCTTTCCGACCATACTTTCACAATTTTCGTTATGCCATGACGACTTCCGGTGGATGTGACGTCACATCGTTCCCGTGGCTATATCGACGTCCGCGCTATTTCGACGCAATTTCGACAATTTAGCCTATAATTAATTAACTAATTAATCCACGGTGATCAAACTTTTTTCTCCTCTATCTGAAGCAACCGTTTTCTTCTATCTATTTTAGTTCCTGAGTTAAACGCGTGCGACACGCTTTGTTAACAGACGACAGTGTAAGCCATTAAAGGCTCTCGCCTTAATATATGTCGTTTATTTGTTATCAACGCGATAGCGTTAAGGCTCCCCTGCTGCAAAAAAAAAAGAAAATCTGCGTCTTGTGGGCGATAAATCGTCGGAGAAATGACTTAGGTGGGCCACCTAGGCCACGTGACCTTGTGTCTCCTCTCATGGAGGAAGGAAAGAACTAAGGAGAGGCCCTGACGTCACTTTTTGTGAAGCCGCCCCGCAACCGGAAGTTGGCTCGGCTCTCCTCACTATCTGCCTTCTCCACCGAGCTACGGGGCGGGGATCGCGCGCGGCTCGCAAGCGCTTCGTAAAATAAAGGTATAAAAAAAACCGCGCCGCTCGCCGCTACACTCCTACACCTCCCTCCCCGTAAACACGCACCTAGACGCAGACCGGCGCACAGGTGCGGTGAACCTTTTCCGACGCCAGGCGAAGAAAGACGACATTGCGCGCCGCTCACCATCCTCCTCGGGCTACCGTACACACGCCGTGTGGCCTTCGAAACGCAGCTCAGCATCGCCGAGAGCGACTTCATGTTTCTGTGCTGTTTGGTGAGGTGCGAAAGTTCGCTGATTAAAACAATCAACGCTTTTTCGCGTGTCGAAGCGCGGTTCCGGAGGGCCACCTTTTCGCGATATTCATTTCAATGCATCGATCGCCCCGCGTAACGACACCAAGTTTGACGAACAAAATATCAAATGAGCGGTTATTTGCCGCATTTAAAAGCAATCCTAGATGCGTGCGTAACGTCAGGCATGTAGATTTTAACACGCAAGGCCGAACACACCGTGCCGAAAGCCCGTCCACCGCCACCGAGAAACACTCGGGCCCCTAGCAACAACGACGCCGTACGCCGTTGCTAGTGGCCCGAGTTTTCTTAGCAACAACGACAACGTTGCTAGTGGCCCAACTTTTTAAGCCTAAATTTTGACGTCACTTCCGCCACATTCTTGCCAATGCATTGGGAATGCGAAGGGCCTCTCCTTAGTTTTCCTTCCTCCGTGGGCTCCTCTACAGCCTGTCCACCGTATTGTGAGTGAACTGATCCCCGTGGCAGGTAGCAGCTAAACTAATGATTGGTCGCGTTAATGATTGTACTACCAGGGATGTATGAATGTAAAGTTGAGAATGACCAATCCCGCATCTCTGCGCATAAACCCATTAAAGCTGTGGCTTCACGCCCTTAAGGCGGAACTGAAGTTTTCCTGAAATTTTCAGAGCGAAAGCTCTACTTCACGACCAAAGCTCCAAAAGCCGGGCCATCGCTGAAGCCTTGACCTTGACCTTGAATAAATAAATAAAATAAATATCGCTGCGACTGGGACGCGAAGTCGCGGCGGAGCGAACAGATCAGCTTCACTGGCCACTGCAGCTGGAGAGCACTATGCTATCGCCGCAGCCGACCACGTCTCCTGTTAAACTGCAGCAAACTATCACGCGCTGTGCACGAACAGATGAGATCAGCTTAGCATCGAACAGACATTGACCCGAGTCTTTGTCGCCATATGTGTCGACGACCCAGCAAAGCAAAACAATGAGCCAATCAGACTAAACACATGCTTTCGCACATCTACTCGGTTTGGCTACGTTAAAACCCTATCATTATTTGTCTCCTCTGTTAGAGTGTTCGTGACGTCACTACCTGTAACGTCATGGGTGATGCCACTGTATGCTTCCCAGTCAGCGTGGAGCGGTATTGCGACGCCAGAGACGCCGTAAAATCTGCTAACTAGTCGTTGTAGAAGGAAACACTTTGTTCTCTATGCAAAAGCATGGAGGACACCGAATTACAAATAGCTGGCACAATGCGATAGCGTAAGAACCTCATTGTGAGCTGCCATGCACGACCCCACATGCCATACTTGTGGACAGGGGTATATTTCTCTCTCTCCACTCTGAACATTCCAGCAGGTCGCAGCTGGCTCTTCCGTCTACCAACCTTGACAGGTGGCAAAGTGTAACGCCGTAGGTGGGTGTGGACACATTCGGCTCTTAAAGTATGGTTCACATGCAAGCGAATGAGCGATTGAGCGGCGCGTCGCAGCGAAAGTTTCCTACTTGTTGGAACCTCGCCGCTCACCGCTGCGACGGCTCAAAAAGAGGTTTTTGCGATGCGGCGCCAGGATTCGCTAGCGTTTTCGGTCGCATGTGAAAAAGGCTTTATATGCTACCGCATAAAATGATTGCCGGCGGAAGCCAGAGTTGTACTAACTACGTTTCAGCTCGGATCGATAATCGTCATAAAGTTGGTGTTCTTTCATGCCAATCAAACCACTTTTACAACTCATTCATCCCCAGCACATCGGCACAATGGAATCACCTTCGGTCGTCGAAATAAGTGACCATTCTGTGTTTAAATAGGCTTTAACGAACTTGATGGTAACACAGTACATGTAATTTTTGCGCCCTGCCATTTATTCTTTTCAGCTTATGTGGTAGTTAAACAGACCTGGTGTTTTTTTTTTCCCCTTCACAAATTCTGTTTAAGGTCATGACAGAATGTGTGCACCAGTGTTTTCCTGCCATTTTCAACAACTTCCTCGTGTTTTTTTTTTGTTTGCGTGGTATGCTTACTTTTATTCTTTGCTCATAATTTCGTGTTAAATGACTGTTAATTTGTTTCATTGTATTTGCTGTAACCTACTGATTTGCGCGAGCCATATTTTTGTTCACATTTTGTGTTACTTGTGACTGCTGTTCTTTTGTCATTTTGTCTATTGTACCCCACTCCCCTCTGTAATGCCCTCGGGCCCTGAGGGTACTGAAATAAATAAATAAATAAATAAATAAATAAATAAATAAATAAATAAATAAATAAATAAATAAAACTTGCCAGTGATGTGGATGGATGGATGGATAGGAGTGCCCCCTTTGAAACGGGGCGGTGGCAATTGCCACCATGCTCAGCTTTTCTTTCTTTATTTTTTTTCATCTGTGTTGTCAATTCTCATTAGAATTCGCCATCTTCTTTACCAACGGTTTCCTACACTTCTAACCTTATGTCACATCTCTGCTTTTCAGCCGTCAATCCTCCAATCGCTTTTTGCTAACTTCCACTGCAGATTTATTTACATGACCATTGTTATCTTTAAATCCTAGGGCCTCCGGAAGAGTGACTGTGCCTGCATCGACATCCGGATGGATACCATCACATTTGATTATGAGGTGTTCAATTGTTTCCACAGATCTACCACACACTGCACAAGTGTCATCTTCTTCGTTAAATTTCGTTTTGTAGCTGCGCGTTGTAACGCACCCTGACCTAGCTTCAAAAAGTAGGGCACTGCCTCTTGAGTTATCATAGAAAAATTCTTTCCTGATCTGCCTTTTCCAGTATCGATATAGTTCTACACTATGTTTCTTTTCCATTCAATTCATCCAATTTTTAACTTCCGCGTTGTTACCTGTCGTGCTCTTTCTTTCTCCGTCCTCATGACCGGCATACTTACGGTTGGTTTTCTAGTTCTTTTCCACCACTGTGAGTCAACGCTCTTTATGTATAAGTATTTGAATACCTTAGCTGCCCACCTGTTATCGTCCAATTTCGTCAGGCGTTCTTCATATAGTATTTTACTCTTAGCTTCCCGTGCTTCGAACGATGCCCAGCCAATATCCCACTGTACTGCCTCGTTTGTGGTTTTGCCGTGGGCACCTAGTGCTAATCTTCCAACAGCTCTCTGATTTACGTCTAATCTCGACTGAACTTCTGCCCTTAAGCACAGAACCGCATTGCCGAAAGTAAGTCCCGGCACCATTATTCCTTTCCAAATACCTCTTAGTACTTCATATTTGTTGTACCCCCATAATGCCCTATGTTTCATTATCCCGGCGTCTCTTCGTCCTTTTGCCCTAAGAGCCTGTTCGTGCTTTTCCGTGTATATCTGCCCTTCGTTTACGTGGGATGTGATGTGATCTGGGAGCGCTGCGCCATCTGGTACCAGAAATGGGCACCCCGGCGTATCTGGATTCTCGTAACTCCTATTTCTACAGCTCTTGTGCGCACGAATTTTGAGCAAGTTTTGGCTAGATTTTGCTCAGTCTCGTAACTGGCACTATTAAAGAACTCTGCTCGCATCCACGCCGATGCTCACCTTCGGGAAACACCCACGCGAGCAGTATTGCGAAAAGCGTGTGGCCGACGTGGAACATGCCGAACGTGGCTGCCAGGAGCGAGGGGTCGATGTCGTGTGTGTACGAAATCTCGGAGTCCTTCAGCTTGATGAGGTACATGGTGGCGATGGCGGAGGCCCCTTCGATCACGGCGAACGTAATCGCGGTGAGGAAGTGACCCGCTAAGAACTGGCCGCTCGAGAGCCCCATGATGCCCTGGTGTTCCTGGAGTACAAAAGAACTTCAATGAGTGGCCTACACAGTAAGGCAGTTAATGTAACGCGAATAATGAAATGTTCATCATCCCCTAAGGTGGAGTAATAAGGGAGTGGTTACTCTATCCACGTGAGCGCAGCCATGTGGCTGCAGATGGAATTTATGCAGCTTCACAAACTCTTCAGTGCAAGAAAATTCATCCTGGAATCGAACCCGAAATCCCCGCCTGTCCGAAGCAGTCGTTGTACCAGCTAAGCTGATTTCCGTGATTTTTATTGCACATGGGCATCTGTGCCAAAGAGCGCAACGGTACAACGCATTTTTTTTCTACACAAGGTGTTGTCAAGACCAATTTCACCCCAGATGAGCCGAGCGCCAGAGCAGCGGAGAGATTGAACCCATTCTGTCACCGATGGGTGCCCGGTCGCACTGAAGATTGAACTCCTCGCCTCCCGAATGTGAGGCCGATGCCCAAACCACTACGTCACCGCTGCGGCCTAACACCTAACCTAACCAGGGTGGCTAGCAGGTGGTAGGGCAGGGCGGAATGGACCAATGACTTGAAGTTAGAAGTGTCTGGACACGCTTGACCCCGTAACACACCTACCAGACCTCTCCGTGTTTCAAGACTTTTCAAGGCCTTGGAAACGGGCAACTCTAACGCATATATCATGCCTTGTGACGTATACGAGGTGCTATGCGTTCGTGGGTAAAGCGTGCGATCGCCGATACTATGGTTGTGCTTACCAACTGACACATTCCAGGAAAAAACGCAGCCTGGAAGTTGTGCGTGTCATGAGACAGACAACCCGTTCCATGAGCTTTGTTTGCAGTACTTGCGCGGAACAGCTTTGGTTCCTTCCTCGATTTCCTAAGAAAACGCACTACAATGGCAGCGCAAGCTGTCGTAAATAACAAACATGCATCAAGTTTTGCGGAAGCAGCAGTCCCTTGTATTCGAGACTAGCAGCCCCTCCCCCTTTCTTTTTTTTTCTGTTTTGAGCACCACTGGACCTGTGAAAAATACCAGCACTTGAAGCCCATTCACAAATTAAACGAAACGTGGAAACGTAAATGGAATTTAAGACATCTTAAGTTATAGTTGGTAGTGCAAAGGAACGGAAAATTCTTCGCCGATGCTTAAATTGTGGCGTTAGGTAATGGTTTTCAGTGCCTGTACGCAATACCCAAGAAATTTTAGGTGTTGAAGCGTCAGCCAAATACAGCAGAATTTTTATTTGTGACAGTCGCTTGTCGGAACTCCAGTTAAAGAGTAGATGTTGGCTGTCGCCCGGAGTGTCGGTAGATCTAATACACGGGCTTCTGTGGGAGAGGAAAGTAGCGGTAATACTCGACCACTCAAGCTCAATCCCGGTCAACACTCTTCCAAAAGGTTCTTTAGAAGCTCTATAGAGTAAGTCTGTCGACTTTCTGTAGAAAAATCCTATAGGGTGCTTTGCAGACAATGCAAATCCTATAGACAGTCCATAGAATATAGATTGATGTGTGGCCACACACTTTTAGTAGACTTTTGTCTACAGAAAGTCTATAAAGAGTCTGAAGACTAGAAATAGACAAAAGTAAATGCCTATAATATATAGAGGCAGGCAGTCGAGTCTATAAGAAGAATGTCTATATAGACCATATCTAAAGGGGAATTGTGAGGAAGAGGTTGTTATGAAGAAAGGAAAGGTGCTAGCGTTTCTGCTGTAGTCTCGTCCAAGAACGCAAAAATTCGCTTTCGCCGAAGGTCGTCCCCAGCACATAAACAAACAAGAGTACACTATGATAACAAAGTTATCCCAGTTATCCGAGCAGACGCATTTGCAATTACGCCGGGGAATCATCGAGGAATACATTGTCCCTCAAAAACTTACTCCACAGAGATATCAGTGCAAATTACTCTCCTAACGCTCGCCGCGAGGAGCAAATTAATGTTGTAAATACCCAAACAGCACAGGTAATTGGCCCAATATTACAAATGGCTGGTCTCACTGTAGTCCTCTGTAGAACCTGTCTTTTCCAATACGTTTCCAATAGTGCGCCAATTTTAAGGCGGAATCCTTTAATGCCTCACCGTTGTAAGCAGCAGTTATCGACAGGAAAGGTCACGCTTTTTACTTGGTCGAAATGGTCGTGACGTAACAGTGCGCGAATTTCAAAAGGGGCCAACTACTTTGGCTAGTAACCATGTAAGCAATTAAAGGGATGGTATAGTGATGCTCCAAGTAAGTGGGACTGAGCTTAGTGAATTAGTTAATTAACCAATTAGCATAAATAACTTTTCTAGTCAGACCACATATATAAATAAAACTGAGTAAGAAACTGGTCGAGTTGGGGAATCTCCGGAGTGCGAGACGAGCACGCTAACCACTCCGCCATGCCAGCTTGATGGTTTGGAATAAACAATGGCGCGTCTAGTGAATACATGTGTCTTCGTTCACTCCCATCTTCCTCCCTTCTCTTACGGCGAGGTTCAGGTGTCCACCGAGATATGCGAGACAGATGCATTTCTTTTCCTCAAAAACCAATTTACCGACGAGCAAGGCGTAGAGCCGAACGGGCGATGGCGCTCATTGGACTCCCTGGCAGCGTTCCAAGCCGCTGTAGCATTCCACCGCGCTTAAGGCTTTCGCCTCACCGCACTTTAGGTCAACAAAGTGCCCCCCTAAATTTTTTTCCCCATTTAACTGGTTTTCTGGATTCTAACGCTCTCCTCAGGTCGCGAACGGAGTAGGCATAAAGCGCCGAAGCTGCACTCACCGCCAGGCCGGAGGAGAATTCGTATTCGATGGCGCCGATCCTCCTCAAGAGCGGAACAAGGAAGGCGAGGTATATCGCCGAGAACAGGGTGCCCTGGTAGTTGTCAGTGAGGCCGTCGAACACCCAACCCGTAAGGTTTTCCACTTTCATCTGCCAGAAGAAGAATTCTTTAGAAGAGGCGCCCTCTTGCCAAAATTTCTTTTGACTGCCTATAGGCTGTCCCTATAGGCTTTTCTCAATAAAGTCTATAGACAATCGACAGACTTATAAGCATATACGTTTAGTAGATTTTTGTCTATGGACATATGGACGAGGTTGTCTATGGAGGAGGAGGAGGAGGAAAGAGTCTTTAATGGATAATGGAGAGGTCTGCCTGGTTATAGGCCTGGCATGCTACTCCAGATGAGGATGAAAGAAGAGGGTGAAAGAAGAAGAAAAAAAAGTGACATCAAACATACTCAACACTCACGCACTCTCACACACACAATGATTATCAAAGTATGTCCACTAAAACGTGTCCCTTAGAAAAACGAAGAAAGCTTTTGTCCCTCGCTCAGCCGAAGTCGCATCAGTCCAGGGTCCAAGGACATGCTTCAGGTACACGGGGTCGTCCTGGCGAAGTCCTAAAGCACCTAACAGTGCCTTGCGATGAGTATTAAAGATTTGGCAGTGGCAGATCAAGTGTTCTATATCTTCGCGCACACCACATGTCGGGCACAGAGGGCTACTTGATACACCAATTTTATAAAGATAGAATTTAGTGAAGGCAACGTCCAGACGAATTCGGTGCAGGCAATTACAGTCACGTCTATTTAAATTCCTGGGCATGCGGAATTCACAAACGGGGTCAATGCGAAAGAGGGGTCTGTATGGACGCCGCGGATCACACCACAAAGAGCGTTGCGTCTGCCAGGCTTTAGTAGCGAGAAGTCTCGCGCCATCACTACGAGAAAAGGGTATCGGTAGGAACAAGGAGGTGTCGCCATGCGCCGATCTTGCTGCACCGTCAGCACTATGGACGAGGTTACACAATATAAATATTTAGGGGTAACGTTAACTCATGACTTAACATGGACTTCACACATTGCAGACATTTGCTCCTCGTCTTTTTCTAAGCTTTGCTACTTAAGACGGAAGCTTAAAGATGCCCCAAGTAGTTAAACTCCTTGCATACCAAACATTCATTAGGTCCAAATTAGAGTACGCTTCGGTATTATAGGATCCATTCATGAAGAAAGACGTATACAAGATAAAGATGGTGCAAAGGAAATCGGTTAGGTTTATTTATAACAAATACAGGAGGTTAGACTCACCTACAGCACTAATGAAACCCAACCATATTTTGTTACTTGAAGTACGCAAAAAAATTTCCCGTCTGTTGTTTATGCATAACCTTGAACACATAAACTAAACATACCCTGTAATTCTCAAACACTTGTCGCGCCGAACACACCATTCACGAATTCATTTGCTGGAACCCATTTTTGCAAAGACTGACTCATTGAAGCACAGTTTTTTTCCACGGACTGTTTCCGACTGGAACTCTCTTCCCGAGGCCATTTTCCAGTCCTCAAATTTTAGTAAAGCTCTTGAGAAGCATTTTCTCGAGTAATTGAGCGTTGTATTTCGTTATTCTGCTCATTGTTTGTAACCCCATGTATTTTCTTAGTATTTGTCATTTTCACTGCCTTGTATAGCCCCTCCTGCATGGGTCAATCTATTGGCCTGCAGTATTATGAAATAAATAAATAAATAAATAAATATAGCCGAGCGCTGACTGGTTGCCGGGTTGTGGTACGTCATGGGACCACGTGACATGGCCGAGTTTGCAAACGTGCTTGGTTGTGTGCAGACGTGTCTAGACATCTCCGCGTGTCAGGTTGGGATAGATTCAGAATCAATGCCCGGTTTGTCTACCCCAAGGGAAAATGACCGCAAGTGGAAAGGACGGCCACGGTAGTGTGTCGCTGAAGGGGGAGTATCAGCGGTTGCACAGGCTCTGGGCATGCGTAGAAGAGCAATGACGCCGAAGGACAAGCAGGCCGAGCGAGCTTTCGACTTTAATGCCATTGCATTCTCAACACGTAATGTAGTTAGGTGCCCGTTAAATTTTTAAATATCACTTTACTGCGATTGATCGACGCCGGCATTTCGCTTCCAACAGCCACTAGTCTTCAATTCAAAATCGGTGTGTTTTGTAAGCATAACAACAACAAAAAAATATTGTAAGCAACTGGACTAGGCAAGCATTTGCTACACAGTAACACACTAAATCAGAGCTAAAAGACAAGTGCGTAGGAGGGCTAATTGACATTCATGGTGTCCATATACCGCATGCTTCTGCATTCCCTTTTAGCGCTGCCACTATGTGTCCCTGTGTTATAGTAAAAGTTTGGTTTGGTTAATGGGGTTTAACGTCCCAAAGCGACTAAGGCTATGAGAGACGCCGTAGTGGAGGGCTCCGGAAATTTCGACCACCTGGGGTTCTTTAACGTGCACTGACATCGCACAGTACACGGGCCTCTAGAATTTCTCCTCCAAAGAAATTCAGCCGCCGCGGCCGGGATCGAACCCGCGTCTTTCGGGCCAGCAGCCGAGCACCATAGCCACTGAGCCACCGCGGCGGCTATAGTAAAAGTCGGCATATACTTAGAATAAGGGAGATGAGGGGCTTGGCAGGTTATGTGCGGAAGTAAACACTCTTTCAAAACATGTAAGTCGGAGACCAGGTTTAGAATATCTAAGCAGCACGAAGTCAAACAAGGGGCAGGAGAGAAGCTCCAATTCTTCGATCATCTCTCCAGCCGCCATACCATCAGTCGCCATCTGCTGGCCAGGACCGGAACTGTTTCAACTCCAACCGCACGCCACCTTGCAACCCTCCAACATCCTCTCCTACACCTTTCCCTCACAGCCACATCAATCCCTTCGATGTGGCAGGTACTTTCGCTCACTGTAGGGCCCTCCCCGTTCGGTATGAAAGGCCTATATAATTCATGCCACTGGTCACCGCACTTACCGAGGCAAAACAGAAAACCACTTTTTGAAAGTTTATTAGCATACTTCTTTCCCAGGCATTGTTCAAATTTATCCTCTCTAAGCTCTCCCTCTTCGCCAGTCTCTATCTGCCGCGTGAAATGCCTTAAGACACTGGCGCCTTAAAGGTGCACTGAAGAGGATTCTGAACTTGTATTTTTGCCGCGGGAACTCGATCTACACGTTCCTAGCATTCTGAGAAACAGTGACTTATTGCCCTAGCTGTGTGGCCGATTTCCCTAATTAAATCGAATTAACGTCCGGCTCACGCCTTTATTTTTTGAATTCTCCCCGTACGGTGGGCGGAGTCGACCAACGCGTGAAGTGCCTTTCAGCCAGCTCCATGGAGGCTTTGCTTTCGCTTTATTTTGTTTTTTAGGTTTCCATGAATAAATAGTTTCATTCGCAGATAATATAGCCGCAAAATAAGCCCGAAGAAATAAAAATACGCGCGGACTATTTTGCTACTACGGACTACTACGTATTACTCCGCCGATGGCAGAGCGGCAAGCCGCCACGGGACTGGGTGAAAGGCGCTCCACGCGTTGGTCGACTCCGCCCACCGTACGGGGGAGAATTAAAAAAAAAAAGGCGCGAGCCGGACGTTAATTCGATTTAATTTGGGAAATCGACCACACAGGGCAATAAATCGAAGCTTCTAAGAAAGCTCGGAACGTGTAGATCGAGTTCCCGCGGCAAAAAGACACGTTCAGATTCCTCTTCAGTGCACCTTTAACCATGAACTGAAATGTAGTGACAGATTGCTTGGAGTATTCCACAATAACGCATTCCAGAATACGCTATATTTCGACGAGTTACGTGCACTCATGGGGCTGCTTTGTACGTATATTGGCGTGAAATTTGTTGGGCCACAGCACCGAAGGTAACTGTGTTTTTCAAAATTCTAAAAACCGATATGAATATTACTTAAGTTGGACTACAAGCCTCTCAATAAATAAGGTTTGGTTTGGTTGACGGGGGCTTAACGTCCCAAAGTGACTAAGGCTACGAGGGACGATGTAGTGAAGGGCTGCGGAAATTTCGGCCACCTGGGGTTCTTTAACGAGCACCTACATTGCCCACTAGACGGGTCTCTAGAATTTTGCCTCCATCTAAATTCGACCGCAGCGGCTGGGATCGAACCCGTGTCGTTCGGGTCAGCAGCCGAGCGCCATAGCCACTGAGCCATCGCTGCGGTTTTCAATGTTAGTTAACCAGCCTACTAGCTAGCACGTCTTAGCTGTATTCGGATGCGCTACATCGCTGAAAATGCTATGCCTAAACAAGCGCTCTACTAACCGAAAAGGCCTATTTTCAAAAATTCGCTGACCATCTTACGCCGTGAAAAACCCAGAATGCCAACCAGCCCAGCCCGTGTCAGCCCTCTTCCAGGATAATCTCACCTGCAGTGGGCTTCCCGCGACATTGACAGCTTGTCTTCTCAATTCTTTATGGGCTTGCTCGATGACATACTGATACTTGATAGCCTTATCTGAAAAAGAGCAATCAGGCCATCGTTTATCTAGTGATTCAATGACCGAGTCGTCTGCGGAAGGATTCAACGCACCCGTCGATAGGTATGCTTTAGTTGCTTTGTAGTCTCGGAAGCTAGTGGTAGTGCAAATGTGTATCTGTCCTGCCATCACCTGATGAAAAAAATTCGCAGTGGCTTAGCTCTGCTATGCCAGGATATACGTAGCATAAGCGACTAACCGCCAAGCGACAACCTCGGTGTCTGGGGAATTGAGGTTTTCCAGTCTCCTCCGCCGACTGGCAGCGGCTCGACTCTCTTTAACCTCCATGAAGAGCGCACTACATCAACCGCATGTCCCGCGCATTGTATACGCACGGTGCACCCTCCTCGCGCATGCGGCAGTCGTAAACACAGCGGCGAGCGCACGCGGCTCCGGCGCGTCTGCCCAGACTGTGACGTCACGCCTCTGGAATGCGCCGACCGACGGAGCGTTGGAGAGGAGCGCGTGCGCCGGCGGCGGTGAGGACGCAGATGCGCCTCTCGTGACGTCACGCGGCTGCCGTGCATGTGCATTATGGTCAGCGCAGAGGGCACGTGAAGCTCCTTCCAGCCCGCGTAGTGTAGCTTACGCTACAAAACGTAAAACGTCAAAGGTACGAGAAACTGCCTTACTCAAGTATTACCAAACGAAGGCATACCGTCAGTTTCACAGCCCGGAGACAAGTAGCACGTGACATAAGCAGTGAAAAACTATTAGATATAGTAGCACGCATTCATGGACAAAATTGCACCTATGTTACATAGAAAACAACTACGACGGAATTAAGGCATCAAATTATGTGAACGTTCAGCTATGAAGCACGCAAGTATTAAGAAGTGAGGCAACTGTAATCATGACAAAATATATGCTCTAAAAGCGATGAGTGTAATCATTTTTAAGCTTGTCATTGGCATACGTTGGGTCTGCCAGTATACTTCTTAAGGGCAACAGAGCGAGTGACGTGGACAAAAGGAGAGGAATCCTCGCCATCGTCCGCATGTTTTTATTTGTTTTTTTGGTGTTATGAATGTTAACCGGGATTACCCGTTAGGCAGTCCTGGATTCTTTTACATACAGTGTGATTCAAAAGCATTAGAAAGGTTAGAACAGTAGGGCGGTGTGGTTTCCCTTAGAAATGCACAGAAAAGTTGCGTGCCAGAAGAGTCGTGTTTGCCACCGAAACGTGGCGGTTAAGCCATTGAGTTGTATCAGTAGCTTGTACAGAGGGCAAAGCACATGTCCAGAACGAGCGGACTGTGTGTTCCGCTGCTCCCAAAGCCGCTGCGACCAGGAAGGCAAAATATGACGCTGAAACCCTATGAGTTTAACTATGCCCGCTCACATCCAGGCCATTTTAATCAAATGTTATCACTAGATATCGCGTGTCCAAACCAAAACACGCCCAGAACGTGTTCTAGAAAAGACTTTTGTCCTCTGTAGAATGGCGCCACAGCGCCGCTCTTCCACGAAAAACATAAAATTGTTCGTCGTTAAAAAAAATCCCGTCTTTCTGTGCGAGTGCACGAAAAAAGCATCGCGCTGATGCCTCTACTTTTAAAATTATTTAAGTTTTGCTCTTTCCTGTGATTTTTGCACAACCTTGTACAACCACTTTTATAGTAATATAATCTGAGCGTCGACCGTTTGCCTCGTAAGCGGCCTACGACGGAGCAAACTGGCAAACACAGTGGGAGTTGTTGCAAGCGCCCGAAACACAGTCTTCTCTAACGACTATCCTAAGGCTGCACGCAGCCTCCTATTCTAGAAGCATTATAGTCTATTCTAACAGCAGCATTATATTCTATTCTAACAGCTAGCAGCATGCTCCGCGTCTCTAGCGAATCTCGAAACCACAGTTTTTGCTTGTTCTTAAATGAGAGAGACTTAGCGTGGAGCTATCCGCAACCCGCTACTGCGAACCGGTTCCTCGCTGCACCACCCACGCATGCGCAGATGACCACGAGGGGCGCACACTTACAACCGCGTATGCGCACCTCGGTTCCCGTGGAAGCTGATCACCTTAAAGGGAAACTGCATAGGTTTTAGAAATCAACGAGCTTAAGAGGGTCGAATGCGTGAAACTTGCAGGTAAAGCATGCGAAGTCTTTTTGGGCTAGCACTTGAAATTGTGAAGTAATCGCCGAATAAAATCAGGACGCCCTTCAAGCTTCTCCGCAGCGCACAACGCCAAGTGGGGGGCGCATGATGACGTCATTGAAGGTATTTGTACATTTCCAACGCACAAACGCCTGCTTTGAAGGAAAAAAACCAACGCCACCGAAGGCGAACCCTGCCGAGAGTTGTTTCGCAGCGTCTAACGAGTCAGGGTAGGGTGTGGCTGACGACAACGGTAATTTGAAATCATACCTTCTCTGACGTAATGCTGAGTTTTTCAGCACTCCTCCGGTGCATTGAGGAGAAGCGCAAAATTCAAATGTCGATTACGTCACTATTTTAAATGCTAGTGCAAAAACACTTGGCATGCTTTACCTACAGCCTATATAGATTTGAATCCTTGAATATCGAGAAATTCTCAAAAAAGTGCTGCACCTGCCCTTTAACGGATCGCGTGATGCTAAGTCTCGTTTTTGTGTGTGTGTGTTTTCAGACGTTTACAGGAACGGTTTTCACCCGCGTTTTTTCATCACCGGTTGATTAAGGAACCGCCTAGCAAAGGACGGTCGACCTGGCCTGTGCGTTTGGCGCGTACGGTGACTGCAGATGTTACACGTTAGAACATACGCAATCGCGGAGGCTGGTTAAAGCCTTAAATGCATTAAAAAGGGGTCCCGTAAGGGGCGCCCAGGCTGTCACGCACCTAGCACCCCTTCGTCGTTCGTCTTTTCCAGCGCAGGGTTCATGGTTATAAACCTTCTGGTTGGAGCGTAGACGGTGTACGTAAGGTTGACGTCACCGTCGGCCTGTCCGCCTAGAACGACGCAAAGCGGGTACTTGGTGCCCTGATAGGATTTGTCGACGCCTTCGGTGTTTTTTCCTTCCTTCTTGCTTTGGCTGGCTTCGTAGTCGCTCATGAAGGATCCGAAGTTGTAGATGTACTGTACACACGAGTTGGCAACCTTGTCAGCCTGGTCTATCGCGATGTACATCACATCTTCGCTTGTTAGTGGGGAGGACGAGCTGCTACCTGCATCATGGTTTGAAATTTTTGTGGAATAAAATTAACACAAATATCACCTACAAAGCACGTTTACGAAAGCATTAATCAAAGAGAGAGCAAGATAGACCTTTTCGTACGGCTTCTGCAAAAAAAATCGCTGTGGCTTAGCTTGGTTAAGCCCGGTAATAGCGAAAGCAATATCCGTACCTACGCCATGGTATAGCTGGTAGTGTAGCTGGTGGTGGTGCTTGTGGTTAGACTTGTGGTGATGCATCGGTTATACAATCTAATCCAATGTAATCCAATCCACTGCTATCCAATCGAATCCAATCCAATGTAATCTACGCTAATCTAATGTAATCTAATCTAGCCCAATTCAATCCAATCCAGTCCAATCTAATCCAACTAATGCAATCAAGGTCAAATGAAGGTCAATGGTGGTCACCGCCGCGGCACGATGGTGGTCACCCTGCAAAGTGCAAGTAGTATTGCTTTCGCAATAAAAAAAGCCTGTGCCTTAGCTCAGCTGCGCCTGCATATACAAGCGAAAGCTTTATTGGGCCGTGGTTATGCTTTATTAGCTTCTGTTTAGACAGAGAGAGACTAAGATTATGCGATAAATCCCGCGCATGGTTGACAATGAAAGCCGAATGACCAGACCCGACCCGCTGCCTGCGAGAAGACGTTGGCTCCAACCGACTCGCTTCGTCCATGGCGGGAAACTGGCAGGCGGGCACGCGAGAGCGCCGCCTTCGCCTTTTCAAGCGAACGGGGTCACGTGTCTAGTCACGGGACCACAGCTGGCACGACTACGGGCGGCGCAGCGGCGGCGACAGACGCGCGGCTGCAGCTTCGGCGAACCACGTGCTTAGTGACGTGACACACGCCCCCACCGCTCCTCCACTTGAAGGTCAAATGTGGCCTCCCGGTGACCTCAGCTCTTGCTAGGCCAATAAAGATTTCGCTTTAAAACTGGGCGAGAGGCTTGCACTCAGCGCCTACAGGTGCCGCCTCTGTGTGCACCCTCTGCGCACGATGCGGCACTTTTGAAGCGAAAAGCTTCACTAGGCTCGTCACCACCGCGCTTCGCGTGGGCCACCCCTGGGCGCCGCCGCGGCGCGCCCTTCCTCCTCCTCGCCACCTGTTTACCCTTCGGCGCTGTTAGCGATTCTTATCGCGTTCTTATCGCGTTATCACAAGGCGTTGCGATAACGCTCGAGCGGCGGCGGCGTAAGAGGCCGCGCGCCGCGGCGCGCGCTCCGTCGTTACTTCTCCTCCTCCCCATCGGTTTACCGCTTGGGACGGTTGGGACGGCGGTCTCCGGCCCAAGAGAAGGTTCCTTCGCAAGGCGTTGCGAGAACGCACGCGTGAGCGGCGGCCGTAGAAGAGGCGCAGACATTCGCCATGGAAGGAAGAAAAGAAGACCCAGAAGTGGTAGCGAGGGAGTGGGCTCAAAATCTACACCGCTACCGTGGTGTTCCCAGCGCATTTGTGCGCGAACTGCGACAGCCATGACGTCAAACAAAGCATAACTGCAGCTTTTCGATTGTGTATCCAGTCTTAACCAGAGCTAAGCCACTGCCAATTTTTTGCAGGTAGCGAAAGCGTGTCAAACTCCTCTCAGAAATTTGCGGGAAGCAAGCAGCAAATGCTGGATTCAATTCAGTGTCGAATGATCTGGCGTTGTGGTATTTAATCATATCGAGACTGGAACAGGGACGCAAAACACCTCAGGGGCGCGAAACAACTCCTGCACAGAAGTACACACATGGGGGTAGGGGCCTGAATTAATGAATGAAGCGACTATTTAAAGACCCATGAGGAACACCTCAAGACGATGGTAAAGAGCAGTGCGGGTGTAATTAAGCATAGAGCCCTATAGAAATACAGCAGGTATGAAGTAATACGAGGACTGTGGAAGGGTGTAATCCTTGCAAGGACTGAATTTTGGGAAAGAAGTACTGTACTAACGATCGAAGGGCTTCAAAGACTAGACACCAAATAGCAGTTGACAGGCTTTCTCTTCAGATTAATGAAAATACAATAAACGAAGCTGGGAAACACAGAGCAAAATACCATTTGAGGAGAGACTGCGTACAATGGACGAGAAGATGTGTGCAGACAGAGTCTTCAGGTATCTGTACAGTAAAAACGTGGAGATGCGGTGAAGGAAAAGGAGTAGGACGCTTGCGACAGGTTTCGCAGGCAGCAACAGGAATAAGTAAGGTACTACGAACGTCAAAAAGAAAGTGCGCAAAACCCAGATCGCTAACTGGAGACAAGAAAATGGCAACGAAAAAAACGACTGCGTGAATAAAGAGCCGGAATAAGCGAAATCCTGAATGCAGCGCTGCATTATAATTCAAGAGGTTATCAGGCTGCCTGTTATATATATATATATATATACATCTGTATATATATATATATATATATATATATATATATATATGTATATATATATATATATATAATCAATTAGCTTTAAGGGACAAAATATTCAGTAATATTCTTACTTGATCAACACCGCATAAAAAATAAATTAATTAAAAAATCCCTGTGCTCCTTGGTTTCTTTTATAATATATATATATATATATATATATATATATATATATATATATATATTAAGCAAACAAGGGAAGGGGAATGAGGGGCTCGTTATAAATATGAGAGAAGCCAACAGCCACAGAAACCAAGGGAAAGGGGGGATCTTTAATTACTTTATTTATTTTGTGCTGTTTTTCGATTTAGAATATTACTTAATATGTTATCGCTTAAAGCTAATTGATTAGAAAAGCAGAAGAAAAAACAACCACATGCCACCGGTGGGATCCGAACCCACGCCCTCCGAATTACCCGTCCGGTGCTCTACCGCTGAGCTACGGCGACGGCTGTCAAATCTTCTGATTTCGGGGGTATTTATGTTTACAAATAACCTAACCTTGAGTGTTCATCAGCGCCACCCACGTTCTTAAAGGGGCCCAGAAACACAATCTTAGTTAACTGTTTTGCCTGTTGAAAGCATACAGCGAGTTATAATGGTGCTATTAGCGTCGGTAATACCGCGTACATTCCGTTTTTTAATATTTTAATGTCCTCCAAAAAACAACTTCATGGCTCTGATGGTGTCGCCACACAGTGGGGGGTTTTTAGCAGCGGATATGACATCACCTGGCGCGAGCTTGATGACCGGACAAACAGTAAATATACTGCAAACTGTGTGAATAAATAGAGACACATTTTGTCACCTGTCTGCGTTTTATATTAGATCAACAAAAACAACTTGCTTGTCTTAGATAAAAGCCCTGCAAAGCTAGTAAAATAAAAATACACCACCAGGGGCGCTCTGGCATGGAAACAACGCTGCCAGTCTCAGCAAGAATGAGTTACAGAGAGCAGGCAACCATGGAGTACACACTTCCGCGACGTGCTCTGGCTGGCTGTTTTGATTGGTTGTGCCAGGTGCCGTCATTGGGAGAGCGAAATAGGAGTGGGAAGCCCCGCCAAAATCGAGTTGAGGGCAGCGTTTTGTTTGCTTGTATTTTGAAATTTCTTCACTGAATAACTCCCGTTCCTGTGCATCGATTCCTGTAATTCTTTTTAAGTCAGCATCTGTGTGACAAAAAGAACCCCCCTCAAGTATAGCCGGTATTCCCCCAGGCAGTGTTTCGCAGCCCCTTTAAGCGGCGGACGTAGCACGTCCTGAGTTACCGCTGGTGTGACGTAGAACGTCATCGAACGGCGAGGGTGGAAGCTGCGTGAGAACCCTCTTATGCTCCCTATGGCGTCAAGGCTGCCAGAACCGAGGCCCTCGCTAAGCAATTAGGCAAACAAGAGAAGGGGGATGAGGGGCTCGTTATAAATCTGAGAGAAGCCAACAGCCACAGAAACCAAGGGAAAGAGGGGATTTTTAATTAATTTATTTATTTTGTGCTGTTTTTCGATTTAGAATATCGCCGGTGGGATCCGGATCCCACCGGCGGCATGTGGTTGCGTTTTCTTCTGCTTTTCTATTCAATTAGCTTTAAGCGATAACATATGCAGTAATATTCAAAATCGAACAGCAGCACCAAATAAATAAATAAATTCAACATCGCGTGTGTCCCTTGGTTTCTGTGGCTGTTGGCTTCTCTCAATATATATATATATATATATATATATATATATATATATATATATATATATATATATATATATATATATATACATGTATATATATGTTGTGGGTTTCTACGTGGACACAGGCCACCAACCACCGCGGGTTCGAGCTTCACGCGAGCCAAGGGCCCCGATCAGCCGTCACCACACATCACTGGGACACCGATGCGGTGCACTCAACCTCCGCTGGGAGGAGAGCGATTCGCCGCAAAGAAATAGGCCTCCCAGCTCACAAAGGAGACGTTTATTCACGTCGTCCTCCAGCTGATACACACACACTCAATAGTCACCCCGTTCCGGGGGCGCGCGAGGAGCAAGGCTCCGCTGCGCGCACGAAGCGACTCGAGCAATGCTCGCCGCTAGCACGCCGCTGCAGGAGAATGTCCCCGCGGCAGTGCTGTGATCTCTCTCTCGTGTCGACCGTTGGGCCGGTTGCGAGAGAGAGTGGGCAATCAACGCAAGGTACGCCTGTCGGAGGTCGCTGGACCCCGCTGGACAGGCTCGAGCCGCTGCAGGTCAGAGGACACGTGCGGGCGAGCTCGAGTAAGCACTGGTCCGAACGGCAAAGGCCGGCACGGACAAACAGTAGCGTACGCACCTTACGCTGTCTCGGAGGGATCTCTCTCTGGGCCCCGCTCGGACGATCGCGCGGTGCGCGGCCGCCAAAGCGGGTCCCGAAACCCCGCCAAAAGGCACCAATGGCAAAGGCCGTTTGGGAGCCGGGGCGGAGCTGTGGCCAAATGACAGTGATTAGTCACCCAGCCACCTCTCGACCGCCTGAGGCGGGAGCAAGGGAAAGAGGAGAAACAACGCGCGAAGCCGGCACAGCCGCGCAAAGACAACGGCGGAAAGCTAGGATTCCCACAATATATATATATATATATATATATATATATAGCGTAGTGCGCTGTCCTGATGTCATGAGTGACGTAACCTCATTCTGACCAGTCAGCATGGCGTATCGTAATGACGCCATGTACGACGTCACTCCATTTGACGAGAGTGACACTCTTTGCACCTGGGGTGTGGCGCCAATGACACCGACACCACGTAAACGGGAAACAGGTTCTCGACAAGTAAAAAATAGATACAATCAAAATATAGTTCTTGTGGTATACCGGCTCTGTGTTCACGTGACTTTACTTAGCCACACGCTCATCCTCACCCCCAAGTGGGGAATAGGAAGAAGATAAAATTGTGAGAAAAGGAAAGGCGCGGTATACTGCGTCGTTCTCAGTGGGGACGCTAACCATGCTGGTTTCAAGCGGACACTGAGGATAGGATTCTGGGTATGCTGACGTTTGTCCGGCGGCATTAGACGCATTTATTCCCGAAAAATGTTACTCAAAAAATTTCTCGTCGCTCGATTGAACATCGTCACGTCTACAGGGAAAATGACTCCGCGATCACCGTACTGAATCCTAGCCTCAGGGATCAGCGCAAAAAAATTGTGTCGACGCACGAAATTTACTTGCGGAAATCGGCCGTAGATGGCGGCCCCTGTACTTAATTCTTCGGCCTCTTCTCGACTTAAAAGCGCTGTTCTCGAGCAATGTAGTTTCTTTGTTGTTAGAGTACGACGAATTGTCGATACAGGGCGACTTCATGTTGTCCTCTTGTCCCTTTAACCTCTAATGAACACATTTTTTTGCGACAATGGTACCAAAATCGTCCATTAGTACCCGTGCTGCCATCTGTAGGTTAACCAAGAAGGTACTTAGGACGAGCCACAGAACCAAAAACCAATTTACCCGTTCGGTTGTACGCCTTGCTCGTGGGTAAATTGGTTTTTGAGGTAAGGAAATGTGTCTGTCTCGCATATCTGGGTGGACACCTAAACCTCGCCGTAACGGGAAAGGAGGAAGATGGGAGTGAACGAAGACACCGTATTCACTAGACGCGCCTTTGTTACTCCAAATCGTCGAGCTGGCATGGCGGAGTGGTTAGCATGCTCGTCTAGCACTCCGGAGACCGGGGTTCGATTCTCGAACTCGACCAATTTTCTACTCGGTTTTATTTATTTATCTTGCCTGACTAAAAGGGTTAATTAGGATCATTGTGTAATTAAGCAATTGACTAAACTCAGTCCCACTTACTTGGAACATCCCTATACGATCCCTTTAACTGGTTGCTTGGTTACTAGCCAAAGTACAATTGGCCCCGTCTGAAATTCACGCACTGTGACGTCACGACCGTTTCGACCAATTGAAAAGCGTGATATTTCTGTCGACAACTCCTGCTTACAACGATGACGCATTAAAGGCTTCCGCCTTAAAATACACACTATAAGCTGAACTCGTCGCGAGCCAGAAACGACAGTCGGCTTATGACGAGCGTGGCTCGTCATATGACTGGCTCGACATAGGGAGGTACACACGGCAGCACCGTGCTGCCCGCACTGTCGAGTTCTGAGATATCTTTCACATGGTGTGTGCGCATGCACTCAGAATCCTCACCTTCCCCCACCCCCACCCGAGAGGCATGGGAGACTGCCCTCCTCAACTGCTGCACACTGGAGTCCCAAAGGGCTCTAGTAAAGCGGGCGCGAGACGGGGCCTCGTCGTGCGGTGTCCCGGACTAAGGATACCGACCATGTAGCAGGGTCTTCTGATCCCCAAACTCTCTCTGAGTATTCAAAATGTTTTTCACCACCACCACACCGTGGTGCAACGAACCTCCTTCGCTCTCGTTCTTCCGGTGTTTCTCGATGTAGGCCATGGCTGCGCGCATGAGCTTCTCGTTGCCGCTTCCGGCGGGTCCGAAGAGCACATGACGGGGCATTTCAGGAACCAGGAGAGCTTCGACGTCCTGGGGAGCCGACTCCTCGCTTAACGGCTGCGGGGGGCCCGAGCCGTGCAGGGACAGGTAAAAAAAGAGCACCACCCACAGCAGCTCGAACGCCGTCGAGAAGGGTCGCCGGCACACGGCTTGCACGAACAGGGTGCGCCACAGGAAAGTGGTGACGTTGTTGCCCATGGCTCTTGGTCGCTGTCACTGGGTCTTTGTTGCGGCGCTACCACGGGAGTCCCAGTGCTGCTAACGCTTGCCGACAGGGGCTTGCAACCAGATGTGGCTAGTGCAACCGGTGGTTTGACGTCAGCGTTCTCCGTGTAGTCCTGCGAAACCGGCAACAACATCGGGTCACCTTCAACATCAGTCTATGTCCCCTCACCAAAAAACTTTGAGATCACCGCGACGACCCGCCCAGGAGCAATGCTAAAGCAGAACGTCCACATACTATATCGACGACCCTGGCTATTCTGACGTCCACGTAGTATATCGACGACCCTGGCTGTTCTGACGTCCACATACTATATCGACGACCCTGGCTGTGCTGACGTCCACATACTATATCGACGTCCGTGGCTGTTCTGACGTCCACATACTATATCGACGACCCTGGCTGTTCTGACGTCCACGTACTATATCGACGACCCTGGCTGTTCTGACGTCCACGTACTATACGACGACCCTGGCTGTTCTGACGACCACATACTATATCGACGTCCGTGGCTGTTCTGACGTCCACATACTATATCGACGTCCGTGGCTATTTTGACGATCACTTACCGATCAATTATCAATACCTTATAGATATCACAATCAATTGACTAATTTAATCAAGTTCCATCAATTGCCCATCTAAGTTCTCAAACTTCGCGCTACGCTTCGTTTTCCAATTTGGCACCACGTCTTGGCTCCGCCCACACTTCCGGAGTTTTCAAATTTGGCGCCGCTTTTGTTCCGGCCCCGTCCACTTTTTGAAAAATTTTGGCTATAATTAATTAACCCACCTCAAACCCCATTTTCCCGTACGAGATTTTTTTATGCTCTATCCGATGGTACCGTTCTTTTTCGTATAAACTCAGTCGTTCGCACGTAATCGTGCGGACAAGCTGGTGATGACACGAAACCGCAAACATAGCCATACAATGCTTACGCATTAATCTCTCTCCAATTACTCGTGTCCTGTTCCAGCTGTGGCCATTTTATTCCCGCAAACTTCCTAATCTGATTCGCCCATGTAGCCTTCTGCCGCTCCCTGCTACGCTTGCCTTCACCTGAAATCTATTCCGTCACCCTTATCGACCATCGCTTATCTTGGCTACGTATTATACGGCCTGCCCATTCCTATTTCCTGTGTGCAATCTCAGTTAGGTTATAATTAGCTGGCATTTGTTCCTTTACCCACTCTGCTCTCTTCCCGTCTCCTTTACGTCACACCTATCATTCCCCTTTACGTAACTGGCTTCTCTGCCCTCAATTTCATTTCAAGCCTCTTCGTTAGCCTAGAAGTTTCTGCTCCATAAGTGAGCACTGCCGAGATACACCTACATCAGGTGAATGCGCCCGAAGTTTTTGGATGGCCTATTGCTGTGAATGTTTCTTAATGGTGTAATATTCAAGCAAATAAGCTCAAAGCTAGAGTGAAGCGTGAGTAATGAGTGAAGTGGTGCTTTTTTCCCCGTATATTTCAGTTATGGCAGATCAGCAGCACTGAGCTGCTCTTGTGACGTCACACTGCAGCAGCTGCAATGTCGGAGATCGCATGGACTCGGGGGAGTGCCTGGCGTCCGCCTCCACCTCAACCGGTAGGTAACCTCTCAGGTTCCTCGTCAGCGTTGTTCTGAGTACAGGCGGACCAATATTAGTATGGGACTAGTAAAAATAATTATGAGGACGCTAAGGTCACCCGAAGAATAAAATGCGGCAGCATTACAAGCAACTTTGCTTGTGCATGTGTGCTACTGCAACGTTGCTGCAGCAGAATCACGTTCGTAGTTCTCCGAGAACCTGTTCCAATCTGCTTGTCTCGCCCGTTCACCCTGATTATAGACCACCTCTGGAGGTGGAGGGGCAGGCTGGCCTTTGTCCCGTATCTGCTTTGGGGTTCAGGAACCACCACCATGAGCGCTGCTTTTCTAATGTGTCGGTGCTGCCAGCTCGGAGATGAACGCCGACACAGAATCATGTAAAAGAAGGGGTGCGTGTGTGTGTGTGTTTTTTTTGTTGTTGTTTGTTCCATTCCCTTTTGAGGCTGTTGTTGTTGTTGTTTGTTCTATTCCCTTTTGAGGCTGTTGTTGTTGTTGTTGTTGCCTTGGTGGCATGGCACATACCCACGACGGGGGATAGGCCAAGGTTCAGTGAGGAGAGCCAAAAGAAGGTAAACTGAGGCCAAGCTAATGGTTTAACTTTGATTGCCAAGCTAATGATGTAACTTTGGGCAAAAATTCAGAGGAATTAAAGATGGAATCGTAAATTGAAAGAAAAATAAACTAAAATAATAATTAATTGCAAAAAACAAACGGGCGAAAAGATTAGGCAATTAGATACAAGAAAAAAATTTGTGAGAGATTTTGCAATGCGGAAATCTTGGATACCATTAGCAAGGGAATCTGCCGGTAGTAATTATGTAATTGTGGAGGTAATCGCAAACTTGATAATGGAGTGCATATTGCAACCGCGCAGAATGACGCAGGACGAAGAGAGGAAAGCACAGGACAAAACGCGGAACTTCAACTAAAGTTTACTACAGGAAAACCACATTTATACATGAATCGTAATCACACCTGATAAACAGTCGACACCATCCAATAACATAGGCACGTGGGAACGCGTGGCACAAGTTTGGATCTAGATAGTTGAATTCTTTCTTTGATAAAGATACTGAAGTGGAGCTGATGCAACGGTCATTTTCTTTTTTTATGCAGTAGGCTTCGAAAATTTCCCTGCTAAGCTGGGTCGTCAATTTTTTGAAGACAATTGTGTCGAGGAACCTGGGCGTGCAATTACTACAATGGCGACAATGTTTTGCCAGTTCCCCGCCCCCCCGCCAATGATTCAACAGCGGCGCGATGCTCCTGAAGTCTGACATTCGGGCAACGCCCAGTTTGCCCTATGTAGCAATTCCCACACGTGAGGGGTATTTTGTACACCAGCCCAGTTTTGCAGGGACCGAACCTGTATACGTGCTTAGTGCGGCATTCGTTCTTTTTGCCACTTCCCTGCACCATATTGCACATGACCGAAAGCAGGCGGGCTAGTTGGTGGTTGCCATTGTCAACCACCAACTAGCCCGCCTCCACTTGTTACGTGTGCAAACTTGATGCAGCGCGAAACCTCTGGCGCTAGCACCGAAGGAGAGAAGAAGCGGAACCGAAAAAGTGAGTCCCATTCGAGTAATCGGAATTTCTGTTGTTCCCAACGCGAAGGCTCAGTGTCGACGCATCCCAGCCCAGAGCTACCGCATGACCACGTGGTGTTCGTCCGTCCCGAGCGAGTCCTCAAAGGGGAGTAGCTGCCTTTCTTGTAAAAGAATAGAATCGTCCACACTTACGTTCACACCCTGGAGACGACAGCAGCCTCGTCTCTTTCTTCTTCTGCTCGAGCTCCGTTCCAGCATATGCACGAGACGTACGGCACTGTTCACCGCTGCACATTTTTTTTTTTTTTTCTATCACCACAGGACTGGTTGGGCGCTATATCTCTCCTCTGTGCATTTTGCCGTGAACCCGAATCTATCGATCACTTTCGGCTCTATTGTCGCCGCTTCACCTCTTTAAGAGGAAGGTTGCTGGAGAAGCCCTTCGAGCATCTTGGCCTTAGTTTGAACAGCCCACTGTTGCTATCATTTGGCGCCACCATGCTTGGGTTAGGCCATAGATCTGTTTGTTGCGCTGTTCAAAATTTCTTGCGGCAGTCTCATCGTCTGCCATGCTAAACCTTCCAATATTTTATTTTGTTTCAATTATTACATCTTTAATTCAATTTATCTTGTTTATTTTTATTCAATCCTTTTTTTTCTTTTCAGTTCATGCCCTACTTGAATTAGAACACCAATGGCGTTGCACTCCCGCGTGCATTTCATCTGCTCTTATTTATTAGTTTGTTTATTATCACTATCTTTTTTAATAGCGGTCTGTGCCCCCAGTGTCGGTATGAGCCACCTTTTGTTATGTCAACAAAAACTTTTTTTTTTCTGAAATACACGGGTTCGATCCCGGCCGTGGCGGCTGAATTTCGATGAAGGCGAAATTCTAGAGGCCCGTGTACTGTGCGATGCCAGTGCACGTTAAAGAACCCCAGGTTATAGAAATTTCCGGAGCCCTTCACTACGGCGTCCCTCATAGCCTTAGTCGCTCTGGGACGTTAAACCCCAATAAACCAAATCAAAACATTTTTTCAGCAACGTTTTTTTGTGGGTTTGTTAGTGGTGGTAGTGAAAAACATTGATTAGCTCAAAAGGAGGTCCCGTGTGCGGGGAGTGACCATTATTTCAGTTCTCCTGTGGGTTTTGCTAGTTAGTGCAAATCGTTCATTTTCAAAACCTATGCGTAGATATGAGAACGTGATGACAGGACAGACTGCGCTGTCTGTCTCTTCGTGTCTATCCTCCCTCCTATTTTCTTTCAGATTTTGAAAATAAACTCATCGTTTCAGTGGCTCATGTCACAACTTTCTTGGAGAAAAAATTTCAATATTAAAATATTGTAGTGTACTGTTATGTAAATATTGAATATAATGGTCTACTCTCACAGTGCGTACAAAATCTTTTTTTAAGTATTTCCATTGCTCGCACCGAGCAGTCAGGACTGCCACAGAAAACCAAGGGGTCACGTTTGTGACGATAGAAGAAACGTTAATAGCAAAACCATGCAAGCCTGCCGAGGGGAGATCTGCGGGTATATTAATTGTTATAGTGAAATCCTACAATATATAAAAAATTGGCGGGGGCTTAGCTTTGGTTAAGCCTGGTAGGTTGCGAAAGCAGGTGTTTTATACTGCATATGCAGCGCCTCTAGCGAAAGGAGCGCGGTGCGCCGTGCCAAGTGGCCGCCGTTACCCGACGAGCCGAGTTGGTAGCCCGTCTCTCGCTCCTGGTATGACGTCGCGCTATATAAAGCCCCTCAATGAAACAAAAGTAGCGAAAAGCTTTGAACTTTCCGACACTCCTCCTCTCGTGGCGCGCCGCCGGAGAATCGAGCCTCCCATTGGCCGAGGCGCAGTAGTCACGTGTTAGCGCGCGCTTTTTGGCTCCGCAGCAGACGCCGGCGCCATTGCCGGGGCTGGGAGTCGCGCTTCATTTTCTTTCTGTGCGACAGTTTTGGCGGGAAGCGTTTTTTTTTTTTCATCTTTGGCGGTGTCTACGTGTTGCGGCGATGCCGAGCTTCTGTTGCGCGTATAGATGCAACAACCGAGGTGGCAGTGGCAAAAGATTTTTTTGTAATACCTTTCAGAAAAAGCAACGCGGCTCGCCGAAAGGTTTGTCAGCACAGGATCGGCCGGGCAAACTTCGATAATGTTGTGGATCCGCGTCTTTGTGAGATAAGTGGTCGTTTTTCAATTGTCAGTCTTGTTTTTTCGGATGATTTGGTGTGAAGCGCCAGCGGCTGCCGTCTTTCTTCGCACTAAATGCCGTTCGGCATGATTTTAAATAGACTCATTCGCTAGCGGGTACGAAAGCCGTGCTGAAGTGCAGGTTTAATGTTGCTCGCATTGCGCGGCGTGTCGGCTTGGTTTCAGTCGGGCTCGTTCGCATGTTGTTTGAGCTCCGCCGTTTACGTTGCTCGCTATGCAGGTCCAGGCTTGATGTTGCGCGCATTGCTTGCCGTATTTGTGTTGCTGCAGCTGGACTCCTGGGCTCACGAACTCGATACTAAAGGGGCAGTACTCGCTGTTTGAGCCTACTCTGCTCATGCTGCTCGCGGTGCAGGTCTAGCTTTCATGTTGAACGCATCGCTAGACGTATTTGTTTGGTTACAGCTGCACTCCTTCGCTCACGAACTCGACACCAAAGGTGCGGTACTTGCTGTTGAAGCTCCTGCTGCTCATGCTGCTTGTGATTAAGGTCTAGCTTTCATGTTGGGCGCATTGCTGAACGTATTTTTCAAGCAGGGTTCTAAACCGAAATCGGGCGTTACTGTGCCTAGCCACATTAACGCACCTGTCGCTTGAATGCTCGATATCTGCGTGGATAATACTTGAGAATGCAAGCAAGGGCCTCTGTAAAACAGTTTCAGACATTTTGGGTTGAGGTCGTCGACGCTGCCGCGAATTCCTGCGAAAATCACGCTGCGTGGAGCTGGATAGGTGGTGTCAAATGAATCACTAACGCAGGGGCGCGCGCAATGATCCAGACCATTTCCAAAGTTCGACATTGGAAAAGCTCCTCATGGCTTTTAATGCGGAGTGGTGACGTGTTAACACTTGTGTATTCTTTTTTTCAGTTATGAAAGGTCACGCTCTATATTTTTTTTCGTGCCTTGTATCTCCCACACCACAATCTCAATGCGGCGGCCGAATCGGAGGCAGAAAATGCAACAAAAATCATGCGGGCGCGCGGTCCGCTGCGCGCCAAAGCGCGAGCGACGAGAAAGCCACTCGTCGAGCGATGGTAGTTACTCTAGTGCCGCGAACTCGCTCGCGCGCGCCACTTCCAACGTGTGCTCCGCAGTCAAAGCGATCGAAGAACAAGAAGTTTCTATAAAGCAATCCAACTTTGGTATGGGCAGTTATTACAGCAACTGATTTCTCAATCTCTCATTTCATGATGTCATTTTGACCGAAGCCAAGTCAAAAAACGCAACACAAAGTTCATTTGGGTGCGCGGTCTGCCGGGCGCCAAAAGGCGACGGTTGGGAGCGTCTGCTGGCTGCTCCCGGCCTAGGTGCCGCCACCGTCGGCGCCCAGGAGTAGCCGAGAGAAGGAACGCCGGCATAGAAGGAGGAGAGAGGAGATGTCGCTACTTTTAGTTTGTTTAGGGGCTTTAGCGCTATAACGTTACTAGCGCCTCTAGCGGGAGGAGCGCGGCGCGCCGTGCGAAGCGGCCGCCGTTACCCGACGACCCGAGTTGGTAGCCGCTCTCTCGCTCCTGGTATGGATGGATGGATGGAAAAAACATTGTTTTTAATAAATTGCTGTTCTTGACCCTTACGGGTCACTGGGCGCCGTGGTCGATCCTTGGTCCAGGATGCCGCACTTGACTGCTGCCATATAACGCCACGCTGTGACGTCACAAAGCATGGTATGACGTCAGGGGTCATTCTAAAGGTGAAACGTGCCAAGTGGCCGCCGCTACTCGAAAGGCCGTTCTTGGGGGTAGTATTGCTTTCGCAATAAAAAATTCGGCGTATGAAACCTGACGTCGTCAATGCTTTGTTGCAGGGTTGAAATCCACGGCACCGTGACGGCTATGGAAATCTTAACGCTGCGGATTTTGCAGGCGCTGTTGCTGCTGTTTTCCGGAACCTGCTGTTTCATCGCCATTCAGCGCCGCTGAGTGACCTTCCTTCTCGCCTGCTTGGCAAAATCTGGCCGACGACAGTTTTTTCACCTGGCAGCGTGGATCTTCATCCACTATCTCCGGCATCGGCGACGCTTATAAAAGCATGCATGGAACCGCCCCCATCGGACACCACACCGTGACCGCCAAGGAAATCTTACCGCTGCGGATTTCGCAGGTTAGTTACTTAGATGGTGCGACCTGTGTGAATAGCGGTGATTATTGGCTGTTTGCGATGTCGTGCCCTGGAGAGTGTATTGATCCACTGAAGCGTGTATTGTCTTTGCTCTCTCGCCTTTACTTATTTTGAGGCCACATAGTTTCTATTTACCGGTTTGAGACGTCAAGGGCAAGCCACGCCCAAAGATCAGACATTTAATTCTGTGTTCGTGCCTGCGTAAGGACACCACGGGCGCTTATAACAACTGTTTAATCAGGTGAAAGCAGTCGACATGTATAGCCTTCCCTGAAGAAGCGCACGCGTACAAGGCACCAAGAAAACCAGAACCAAGCTTATCAGAGTTTCTTGGTGCCTTGTACGACTGCTTTCATCTGATTAAACAGTTGTAAGCGCCCGTGGTGTCCTTTCTTGCGTGTCTTCATTGCGCCGAAAATCCCAGTATTATGTTTTTTTTTTTTGCTTTTTCAGGCATGACGGCAGGTAGGAAAATGTGCTTAGTATTATACCGTGGTCACAAATCCCAGGCAAATGAAGTGGCGGTGAAGCGTTGCCAGGGCGGAAAGTAAAAAAGAGCAAGAATAGTGGAAGAATGATCAGTTAGCGAGGTGAGACAAGCCAAATGTTAGGCACGTGTTCACGGAGTCATTTTGATGTTATCTTTGGATGTAATGGTAGGGAGATCGTGCCTGGTGACATCAGGAAAACTAGTCACCATGAAGAAGAATGGGATGGTGATGATGATGATATCAACTTTATTTTCCACCAGATGAGGAGGTCCCCTACTCCCTGTCCCCGGCACGCAGGCCTTGGTGACGGGGTCTGGGACCTCCGCGATTAGAAGCAGGCGAAGAGGTCTTGACTCCTCGCGGTTTCTTCCGCCAGGCGGATGGCTTGTTGCTGGGGAGCAGGGGCCTCGCTCCGCAGCAGGGCTTCCCAGGATTCTCTACAATCTACATTTGCTTTAGAAAGATGAGCGACAAAACGATAAGTGCAAGCACTGTGGGGCGAGGGGGACCCTCGAGCACATAATCTGGGAATGCGCTAGCTCCCCAGGGGCTAAAGAAGAATGGGAATGTGTTGATGGGATGTAGGTATGACGCGGAGTGCTTCGTGGAAGGTTATAGAGAAAGGGATTCATAAAGAGCGGAAGCTCCCACAGGGCCCAGCAGCCCAGTTGACTGTAGCGCTAAGCGGCTGGGTGAGAGACTTCCGGTTTTAATTTCAGGCGCACGCAATTTGAATGCTGCCTTGCCCTGCAAGCTACCGCGCCCTCATGGCGCGCTATTCCTGTTCAGTATTGTCGCCTATTGTTATTTATTTGACTTTCGGTCCAGAAAGGTGAAAGACTGCATCCCAGGCACTCTTGACCGGCCATGAACGCAGCTGCGCCACAGCCTTCGTCACAGCAGGTAGGCGTGCCTTTCACAACTGCGCCATATTGCGCCTGCCGGCATCCTCAGCGAAACTGCTTGAAACGCAGCGCAGTTCGGCAAAGACTAAACGTTCCTCACCTTGCCACTGACGGAAACAGCAGGACTGCCACGAACCGCACCAGAGCAGACGGCAGGCCACGGAGCGTGCGCGCCTCTTCAAAACTGCGCAGTTCAAGGCACCGGCCGGCGTGGTCAGCGTAAATTGTCAGAAAGCGCACGTGTTCCGCGTTGAAGATCAAAAAGTTCCACAAAAAGTTACCGAAGGCACTTTGGAAATTCTATAGTGTGCCTGGCGAAAGCCTTGTGGTCAACCCACTACAGCTTTGCCGGAACCGCTTGGAGCGGAATCACTAGACCGCTTCAGAGCCATGCGTCTCACTCACTCGACTGCAACGAGACGTCTGGCGAAGGATCGGCAGTGCCGCTGCCACCGCTGACGCGCGCGCGCTAGTTCAAGGCCGTGCTAGAGGGGTGACGCGCGAAAGAGCGCGCGCGTCACCCCTCTAGCCCGGCTACAGTAGCCCGGCCATGGCTAGTTCTACCACTACTGTGTGACGTCACGGTTGCTATGCACAGCTGCGCCCCCACCGGCGCACCGGCTGCTAAGGAGGGGAGAAGGTTGCGCCGCTGCGCGGAGGAGAGGCCACAGTTGACACGATTCCAGATGCGTGACACCTCTGCTCACAACCTTCTGTCGACAACGATGAGTCATTAAATGCTTTCGCCTTAAAAAACACGGAGTCTGCGTGTTAACAAAAACGCCGCTCGATCACATGCGCAGCCGCGCAGAATACCGTCGCCTATAGTTTCGTTCGTCGTCTGCCCGTCTGCTCCGTCGCCGGTCGCCCGCGCGCGAACATGCGCATGCGCGCTAGCGCTGGTGGCGCCACTAACCAGACTTGATACCAAGTAATCACTTGCGCAGTTTCTGAGGCCAGATTTCGCCGGGTGCACGCCCTTCACAAATTTCTTTCCCTGTGGTGGAAGTGAGCAACAAAGGAATCGGTAAGACCAGGGGGTCGATAGCAAACGCCGATGATAGCAGGAGGGAACGAACCATGGCACTGAATGAAAAGCAGTTCTAGAAGGGATGCAAGTCTAATCTCGGAACAACGGCATGAATGAGCGCCTGTTAGTAGGCCCCCTACTGGCCTATTTATCCTGCGCTTCGAAAGATATTGAAGTCGGGAAACATGGAAATAATCTCGGAGTCACCTATGGACGAATTTAGCCATGTTTCGGTTAGTACAATCATGTTGCTCTCCGTCGCGTCGCGCGGACGAGGCTGTAGAAGGTGTCAAGTTTAGGTAGAAGGCTGCGGATGTTTGTGTAAAGAATGGTGAAGGGGCGGAGCTTTGGTTTTCCTGAAAGGTTGTTTAGTAGCTATGGATTTCGGGGAGCGACTTCGTTTGAAATCTGGTCATGAGTACAAGTGGCGCTACCGATGGTTTGCTTATTATAGCGGAGTTTGTATTTTTCACTTTTGCGCTTTTCCAGATGAAATAGCTGCTTCCTGGCAAAAAGTAAATTTAGAATAGTCTTCGGAAACACTATAGCCACGCTCCTTTTGTTCAATACTTTTTTTGTATTCTGCTTTGCAAGTTCCCAAACATCGCTGATATGAGTTTTTTTATTGCCCCAAAGGATGCCCAATCTTCGTCAATTTTCGTTAGTTTGCTCCTTATTTCACCTAGAGCTTTGTCATTTTGGGTTAACGTGCTACGAATTGTTTTCATTTCTGCCAGCAAGGACACTCAGCCCAGATCGGAGTTCATTCAAAGCTTCCATTATGTCGGAAGAATCTTGCTGAGCAGTACGTACCGCAGGTGTTGGGACCGGGGTTTACTTCAACGTCACTCGCCGAGACCAGTAGTTGACGGATGCCACCGAGGCATTCAAAGGCAGTCGCGACACAACACTGAAGGCTAGGCAGCACTAGCAAGGCCGCATAACGGGTACGCCGCGTAAATAGTGAGTATTCAGTTTACCTGCACGACAAATAGACTGTCCTTAAGTAGTATTCATTTTCCGGTGACGTAGACATGCTGGTTATCATGGTGGGAGGGGGGGGGGGGGGGGGGGCAGAGTGGCGTATGCTCCGTACTCGGACAGGAACAAAAAATTCAGGGGGCACTTTGGCTCTCTAAAGTGTTCCAAGGTGGAAAGCCTTTCCTGGCGCACTGTTTGGCATCGGCTGCGAGGCTGTTTGTGCTGTGCTAGTGCTTTATTTGACTACACATTTTGACTGCCGACTTTGACAGCTTCTTTAGCACGACTCTCTCTCTCTGCTTCGATGAGCTCGGTTGTATCCATGGCTCTGTTCGCAGTAATGAGGTATGCAATGTGGTCACCCACGGACACCTTACACCCCCTGTCGGAATGGACGACAACTATTTTATTAGTGTCTTCTGCTCCAAAAGGGGGCGTTAGCCATACGTGGGAGACCTCATTATTTCTAATCCTCGCACTCTGACGTCATAACCATTTCGACCAACCGAAAAGCGTGACACCTCTGCTGACAACCTTCTGTCGACAACGATGAGGCATTAAAGGCTTTCGCCTTAAATGCCAGCGTTTGTGCAGTATTCCAAGGCAGGCCAGCTTGAAGGAGGACGAAACAGGCACAGGGCCGACTGGAGCGAGCCAGCCGACTGGGGTCCGGCCGGGAGGCAGGACCAGGTGTCGGTGTTCCAGGGATGAGAGGGCGATGGTTCCGGCAGGAGGACGCCACCCGTGCCCATCTCGCGCCAACACATTCACCAGCGGGCGGACTGAAAGGAACGAGCGCTAGCGGCAGCTCCTGCACGACAAAGAGGCGACGCAGGTGAGTGTACGTGGACGTCGTTATAGTGATACCGAGCCCATTGCCGTGCTACCGGTGGCCGCTATTAGTGGCACCGGTGTCGGCGTCCTTGACGCTGGCGTTCCATGGAGGAGAAACGAGGAGGAAATATATAAGCCTGTTTACATGAACTCGATAGTGTCGACCTGAGTTTGCTTGTCGGGTAAAAAAAAAACAGTTGTCGGGTTCATGTAAATGTTTTCGGGTCGAGCAAAATAAGCGGCAGAGCGAGTCGAGTTAACTCGCTTGACCCGCCTTTCTAAAAGCATGTCAACGAAGTCGGGTCAGGGAGCCGTGTAACGGGGAATTCTGGGAAAGCTTCCGGTCGTGTGATGAATTGACCAAAATGTGTGCCGACCAAAAATACTGTATATGCATTGTTGGTTGCTTTATGGGGTTCACCGTCCCAAAGCGACTCAGGCTATGAGAGACGCCGTAGTGGAGGGCTCCGGAAATTTCGACCACCTGGGGTTTCTTAACGTGCACTGACATAGCGCAGTACACGGGAATCTAGAATTTCGCCTCCATAGAAATTCAACCACCGCAGCCGGGATGGAACCCTTGTCTCTCGGGTCAGCAGCCGAGTGCCATAACCACTGAGCCACAGCGGCGGCTCTGTGTATGCAATGTTAGCTAAGATAATAAATTCGTTAGTGCAGAACAAAACTGTCAGAGTTTATACAATGCGAGCCAAAAACTTAGCAAAAGTTATTTATTTCAGTAATAGAGGCAATTTCATTAGGAAGATCGTTCTAATCCTCACAAGTACGCGGAAGAAATCAGTGTAGAAAGCAACTGTTTTGCATACGGGAATGGCAGCTTTTTGAGGATGATCAGTGCGACGCGATATGTAATAGGGGCTATGAAATAAATTGTTGTGAAGGCTGGAACGAAAATATAACTTGCGAAATAGGGTTAGCCGACAAACCTTTCGTCATGAAGCCAATGACTGAAGACTCAGATTAGCTTTCATTTCCGTTACGCTTGCTCCTCGATTACAATTAGAAAGAATGAAACGAGAAAGTTATTCTGGGCACATTCAAGCGGAGTAATTAAGTAGTCATGGCTAGAATCCCAGACTGTTCTTAAGCATTCTAGCTTTGGACATACTAACATTATGAACTGATTTCAAAGAAAACGGTGCACAAGAAAAATTACGTCGCAGATAACCTAAAGTTTTGTAAGCGTTATTATGTAATCAATCTGAAGCCTCCAAGTTAAGTTAGATGTACTGTGAATGCTTAGGTGCTTATAAGAATTCACGCTTTCAAGCCCAGTGTCATTAGACTGAATACGGGAGACATATTAGCAGTGCGGGCTACGCGCTAGGCCTTGCATTATTAAAGTTTACTTCTGTTAGCCATTGACTGCAGCGATTAACTATAACAGTAAGGCCGCCATGTAGGATGTGTTGGTGTTAATATCATTATCGTTTTTATTCAAGTGAAAAATCACTCAGTCATCGGCGAATAAATATATCTTAGATTAAGATGGATGATCATTTATATAAATTAGGAACACTAGAAGGTCCTATTTTGAAACGAATTCAAGCGCACAACAACACGCACACAAGAGAGGAAAGACACAGGACAGGCGCTAAATGGCGCTGTCTTGTGTGCGTGTTGTTGTGCGCTTGAATTCGTTTCAAAATAAGCTATGCACCATCTAGCCCAAACAGAAGTTTTGTTAAATTAACTAGAAGGTCCACTAACAAAAAGTGATTGTAAGTGTTGGCGGCGACAAATTGTGAACGGCTAATGAGAAAGTATTCAGTCCATTTCAACAAGTTATTGTCAATATTTAGGTAACAATTTATGACGACGCAAATGATGGTAAACTATATTAAATGCTTTTGAGAAGTCTAAAAAAAGGCAATATGATCTGTCGAGTATATGGCGTAAGGTGTTTGTGAAAGAAATTAATCGAGTGTCATAAGATTTCGATTTGCGGAAACCATGTTGACCATCATCATGCTTTATTTCGCCTTAAAGGCCCTTAGGTTCGGACATTACGTAATGGGGGGGGGGGGGGGGGGGGCAGCGGAAACATAATGCATTGGTCAATAATAACAAGCAGAAATACAAGGCACCGGGTTGAAGTTATGACTATTCTACAAACATTAACATAAAACATCAACATAGGGGAGACAGCGAGAAAAACGAACTCCTCTCGAGAAAGTTGGCAAGCGTAGTGAATATATGCTCAGTTTGCAACATAATGGGGCTTGTTTGAAACTGTTAATTGTCGCCCCATGTCTGTCACCAGCTGGTTATAGGTATGGGGCCATCTTTAACTGTAGAATTCTTGCTCCAAGAATTGTGAAGTGGAACGATCTTCCCCATTTTCCATTGTTCCGGTAGTGTGCCTGTCTACAGTGACTGTTGAAATCTGTTAGTTAAAGTAACAGAACTATAGGCACATTTTTTTTAGAATGTAGCATTATGGAAATAATATCCTGCATTGGAATGATCTTTTAGAGTATTAATTAGCCGAGCAACACCAGATGGGTGCAGTCAATGGAAGCATCACAAAGTAACCGTAATGATGTATGTCAAGAAGACGGGTGGGGCTGTGAGGTGAAAAATTATTAACAAAAATACGGTTTAGTACTGTAACTCAGCTATTTTTATCGATCACAACACGAATTTATCAACGCAATAGGATTCCTACGTGTGGGATTTGTGACCTGCCAGAATTGGTGGCGGCAGAAAGTTAAGTGGGCGGATGAGATTAAGAAGTTTGCGGGGATAGGATGGTCGCAGCTGGCAAGGGACACGGTTAATTGGAGAGACATGGGAGAGGCCTTTGCCCTGCAGTGGGCGTAGTCAGGCTGATGATGATGAATTTTTTTAAGGATTTACTTGTCGCACATCCGTTAAGGTGTTAGATAGGAAATGGTTTTGGCATTTCTTAGGGCTGTTATGTATGTTTTGGACGCAGCTTTGTAAGCAGCCAAGCGCGAGTTAGCTGGTGAAAGTTTTCCCGTGCGATAAAGTAGTTTTTTTTATGTTCGATAATTTTTTATATCTATATATATACCCACATAGTGTCCACCATGTAGTGGCTGCTGGGAGCGGAGTTAATAACTGGTCGCGAGAGGTCGCTGCACAAGAGAAGCCTGGGTCTCGCAAAGCACACCCATGACGGCACCTTCCGTCGCAGGTAAAGTGGAGAATGTCCAATTCAAAATATATGGGCATTAACCCACTATGACTATCCGAACAACTTCCATCCGTGGACATCACCATCATCATCGTCAGCCTGACTGCGCTTACTGCAGGGCAAAGGCCTCTCCCAAGTCTCTCCAGTTAACCGTGTCCTTCGCCAGTTGCGGCCACCGTAACCCCGCAACCTTCTTAATCTGATCCACCCACCTAGCTTTCAGCCGCCCCCTGCTACGCTTGCCTTCTCTTGGAATCCACTCCGTTACCCTTAAGGACCAGCGGTTATCTTGCCTTCGCAGTACATGCCCTGCCCAAGCCCATTTCTTCCTCTTTAATTCGACCAGGATGTCATTAACCCGCGTTTGTTCCCTCACCCACTCCGCCCGCTTCCGATCTCATAACATTACACCTATCATTTTTGTTTCCGTGAACAACCGTGAACAACGGATCCTAACTCTGGAACCGCAGTAAAAACCGAATTGCTAGCGTACCTAGTTCGCATTTAGCCTAAATGCACAAATCGACCGTCAATTTTTTTTATTCCCCAGTTCGTCTGGCCGTCCACTCCAGCGGATATTGGTCGAACGTCCGACACTGCTGGCTACACAACTACGGAGCCGAGCAGCCAAGCGACCCACAGCTTGGAGGCACTGCTCACGTCTACTAGACCAGCCCTAGACCCCCCCACCCCCCGCGTCGCCCCCTCCTCCACTCAACATGGAGGAGATTTGACACCGACCCCAGTCCCGGTCCCGAAGCAATCCACCGGAGCCGCCAGCTGGTTTGGTGATTCCATACATCAATGTCGCCCACAAGTCAAACACCCAAGATGTGAGCAACGTCGAAAGTATACGTCATGTGAATACCTACCTCAAAGACCTCACCAAGCAAGCACGAAATGCAACCCTCATTAGAAACTAAACTGAATCAATAAAGTCTCAGAGAGAGTTTTTCCACATCGCCTAATAAATCTTCTAATAAAATGTCATACCTAAACCTAATCTGTTTTGTGAGTATTCGACCACAGGCCAGTTGTTCGTTGACCGCCAGTCAGCTTGAGCCTGCCGTGGTTGATAGCATGCAACACACAAGTCACAGTGCGCGACTGTCGAAACAGGACACAATATGTAAACATTCCAATATTTACAAAGTGCTGAGATTCGGTACCAGCTTACGAAACAGAAAATATTTCTAAACACCTGCAGCTCTGCGTTTAAAAAATGTCAATTCATAACAATTACCTCACCGAACCTTAAATAATTACAAAGAATGTTTACTGCATTCGAATCGGAGCGAAAGCACGGATTTCTGCTGCGTAGAAGACGACGGTGAGCAGGCAGTGCCGCGGGACGGGGCAGATCGAAGTGGATGAAGACGACGCTCTCCAATGTACAGCGCGAGATTGTGGTACAGTTTAACAGCAGACATATCGGCTGCGGCGATAGTCTAGTCGTATCGTTGAGCAGCTTTTAAAGCAGAACTGTTCGCGCAGCCCTGGGTTCGAATCCCGGTCAGGGACATTTCAATTTTTTTTTATGGCTTGACCTCTAATTCAGCTCAAGGTCAAAACTAGACACCCGCCGATAGAAGTACGAGGTCCCGTAGCGAAGCTTTCCCTTCAAAATGCTTGTAACGGAGCGACGCATGCAATCGGGGCTGCTAATTCGACCGTTAGGGGTGTGCGTCTTCGACACCGACTTCAATATAGCGAGAAATCCAAAAGCGCATATTCAGCTCCACCAGGCTTTTTCATTAGCTGTCCATCGTCTCAGAGGAGCAACACAGGAATTCTGACAAAATGGGCCATTTCATTAGTGTGACATTTCAAGCAATCTACGGCATCCTTCACCGCCATCTTTAGGTGTATCCACTCAAGATGACAATACCAACATAAGGATCAATAAAATTTGCCTTCACCATGGTCATTCATGCGCAAAAATTCCAGAAACGGAAAACCAGATCGCCATCGTTGACTATTTTTTTGAAGCATACCTAATAAGAGTGCATATTCGATAGCCGCCAGCGTGCGTCACTAACGCCACCTGATGCCTCGTATTGGCTGAGTGAACTGCGAGTGCACGTCTGCCTTAACCAGGAATGCCTTTTGGGAATCCCTCATGTGAAAGAAACTCGCCTCGAGGCTTAACGTACCGTTTAATAGCGCTACATTTTTGCCCTTCTACGGCCTCCTTTGCTGTGATTCTTGGCGGCATGGAATCAAGGGGACATATCGAAAACACTGAAAAATAAAGTTTGCTTTTATTCCAATCGCAACGATGTCAAATTTATCTCAACGACGAAACTTCCCGGTACGAGCGCCTATTTTTCCATAGAGCATAATGGATATGTACACTGGATAGAAAATGGCAACTGTCCGCGACGCCACCTTCCGCCTGTTACTGGCAGAGTGTATCGTGAGTGCCCGTGTGCCTCTACCAGCAACATGTTTTAGGAATCCTTCACTTGCAAGAAACTCGCCTGGGGAGCAAAACACCTCAAGGCTTAGCGCACCGTTAATTGGCGCTTAATATCTTCCTTTCTAGGGCCTCCTTTGTTGTGATTCTTAGCGGCATGGAATCATGGGGACACAACGAAAACACTGAAAAATAAAGCGTGCTTTTATTCGCGTCGGAACCAAGTAAAATTTAACGAAACCACGAAACTTCACGGAACGAGCACCTATTTTTCCATAAAGCCTAATAGAAATGTACACTCGATAGAAAATGGCAACTGTCCGCGACGCCACCTTCCGCCTGTTACTGGCAGAGTGTATCGTGAGTGCCCGTGTGCCTTTACCAGCAACATGTTTTAGGAATCCTTCACTTGCAAGAAACTCGCCTGGGGAGCAAAACACCTCAAGGCTTAGCGCACCGTTAATTGGCGCTTAATATCTTCCTTTCTAGGGCCTCCTTTGCTGTGATTCTTAGCGGCATGGAATCATGGGGACACAACGAAAACACTGAAAAATAAAGTGTGCTTTTATTCGCGTCGGAACCAAGTAAAATTTAACGAAACCACGAAACTTCACGGAACGAGCACCTATTTATCCATAGAGCCTAATAGAAATGTACACTCGATAGAAAATGGCAAGTGTCCGCGACGCCACCTTCCGCCTGTTAATGGCAGAGTTTATCGTGAGTGCCCGTGTGCCTCTACCAGCGACGTGTTTTAGGAATCCTTCACGTGCAAGAAACTCGCTTGGGTAGCACACCTCGAGGCTTAGCGCACCGTTAATTGGCGCTTAATTTCTGCCCTTCTAGGGCCTCCTTTCCTGTGATTCTTAGCGGCATTGAATCAAGGAGACACGACGAAAACACTGAAATATAAAGTTTGCTTTTATTCGCGTCGCAACCATGTGAAATTTAACGAAACGACGAAACTTCTCGGAACGCGCACCTATTTTTCCATAGAGCCTAATGGAAATGTACACTCGATAGAAAATGGCAAGTGTCCGCGACGCCACCTTCCGCCTGTTATTGGCAGAGTTTATCGTGAGTGCCCGAGTGCCTCTGCCAGCGACGTGTTTTAGGAATCCTTCGCGTGCAAGAAACTCGCTTGGGTAGCACACCTCGAGTCTTAGCGCACCGTTAATTGACGCTTAATTTCTGCCTTTCTAGGGCCTCCTTTACTGTGATTCTTAGCGGCATGGAATCAAGGAGACACGACGAAAACACTGAAAAATAAAGTGTGCTTTTATTCGCGTCGGAACCATGAGAAATTTAACGAAACCTCGAAAGTTCTCGGAACGAGCACCTATTTTTCCATTGAGCCTAATGGAAATGTGCACTCGTTAGAAAATGGCAAGTGTCCGCGACGCCACCTTCCGCCTGTAATTGGCACAGTTTATCGTGAGTGCCCGTGTGCCTCTACCAGCGACGTGTTTTAGGAATCCTTCACGTGCATGAAACTCGCTTAGGTAGCACACCTCGAGGCTTAGCGCACCGTTAATTGACGCTTAATTTCTTCCTTTCTAGGGCCTCCTTTCCTGTGATTCTTAGCGGCATGGAATCAAGGGGACACGACGAGAACACTGAAAAATAAAGTGCGCTTTTATTCGCGTCGGAACCATGCGAAATTTAACGAAACCACGAAACTTCTCGGAACGAGCACCTATTTTTCCATAGAGCCTAATAGAAATGTACACTCGATAGAAAATGGCAAGTGTCCGCGACGCCACCTTCCGCCTGTTATTGGCAGAGTTTATCGTGAGTGCCCGTGTGCCTCTACCAGCGACGTGTTTTAGGAATCCTTCACGTGCATGAAACTCGCTTAGGTAGCACACCTCGAGGCTTAGCGCACCGTTAATTGGCGCTTAATTTCATCCTTTCTAGGGCCTCCTTTGCTGTGATTCTTAGCGGCATGGAATCAAGGGGACACGACGAAAACACTGAAAAATAAAGTGTGCTTTTATTCGCGTCGGAACCATGGGAAATTTAACGAAACCACGAAACTTCTCGGAACGAGCACATATTTTTCCATAGAGCCTAATAGAAATGTACACTCGATAGAAAATGGCAACTGTCCGCGACGCCACCTTCCGCCTGTTACTGGCAGAGTGTATCGTGAGTGCCCGTGTGCCTCTACCAGCAACATGTTTTAGGAATCCTTCACTTGCAAGAAACTCGCATGGGGAGCAAAACACCTCAAGGCTTAGCGCACCGTTAATTGGCGCTTAATATCTTCCTTTCTAGGGCCTCCTTTGTTGTGATTCTTAGCGGCATGGAATCATGGGGACACAACGAAAACACTGAAAAATAAAGCGTGCTTTTATTCGCGTCGGAACCATGTGAAATTTAACGAAACGACGAAACTTCTCGGAACGACCACCTATTTTTCCATAGACCCTAATGGAAATGTACACTCCATAGAAAATGGCAAGTGTCCGCGACGCCATCTTCCGCCTGTTATTGGCAGAGTTTATAGTGAGTGCCCGTGTGCCTCTACCAGCGACGTGTTTTAGGAATCCTTCACGTGCAAGAAACTCGCTTGGGTAGCACACCTCGAGGCTTAGCGCACCGTTAATTGGCGCTTAATTTCTGCCCTTCTAGGGCCTCCTTTCCGGTGATTCTTAGCGGCATTGAATCAAGGGGACACGACGAAAACACTGAAATATAAAGTTTGCTTTTGTTCGCGTCGCAGCCATGTGAAATTTAACGAAACGACGAAACTTCTCGGAACGCGCACCTATTTTTCCATAGAGCCTAATAGAAATGTACACTCGATAGAAAATGGCAAGTGTCCGCGACGCCACCTTCCGCCTGTTATTGGCAGAGTTTATCGTGAGTGCCCGAGTGCCTCTGCCAGCGACGTGTTTTAGGAATCCTTCACGTGCAAGAAACTCGCTTGGGTAGCACACCTCGAGGCTTAGCGCACCGTTAATTGACGCTTAATTTCTGCCTTTCTAGGGCCTCCTTTACTGTGATTCTTAGCGGCATGGAATCAAGGAGACACGACGAAAACACTGAAAAATAAAGTGTGCTTTTATTCGCGTCGCAACCATGTGAAATTTAACGAAACGACGAAACTTCTCGGAACGAGCACCTATTTTTCCATAGAGCCTAATAGAAATGTACACTCGATAGAAAATGGCAAGTGTCCGCGACGCCACCTTCCGCCTGTTAATGGCAGAGTTTATCGTGAGTGCCCGTGTGCCTCTACCAGCGACGTGTTTTAGGAATCCTTCACGTGCAAGAAACTCGCTTGGGTAGCACACCTCGAGGCTTAGCGCACCGTTAATTGGCGCTTAATTTCTGCCCTTCTAGGGCCTCCTTTCCTGTGATTCTTAGCGGCATTGAATCAAGGAGACACGACGAAAACACTGAAATATAAAGTTTACTTTTATTCGCGTCGCAACCATGTGAAATTTAACGAAACGACGAAACTTCTCGGAACGCGCACCTATTTTTCCATAGAGCCTAAAAGAAATGTACACTCGATAGAAAATGGCAAGTGTCCGCGACGCCACCTTCCGCCTGTTATTGGCAGAGTTTATCGTGAGTGCCCGAGTGCCTCTGCCAGCGACGTGTTTTAGGAATCCTTCGCGTGCAAGAAACTCGCTTGGGTAGCACACCTCGAGTCTTAGCGCACCGTTAATTGACGCTTAATTTCTGCCTTTCTAGGGCCTCCTTTACTGTGATTCTTAGCGGCATGGAATCAAGGAGACACGACGAAAACACTGAAAAATAAAGTGTGCTTTTATTCGCGTCGGAACCATGAGAAATTTAACGAAACCTCGAAAGTTCTCGGAACGAGCACCTATTTTTCCATTGAGCCTAATGGAAATGTGCACTCGTTAGAAAATGGCAAGTGTCCGCGACGCCACCTTCCGCCTGTAATTGGCAGAGTTTATCGTGAGTGCCCGTGTGCCTCTACCAGCGACGTGTTTTAGGAATCCTTCACGTGCATGAAACTCGCTTAGGTAGCACACCTCGAGCCTTAGCGCACCGTTAATTGACGCTTAATTTCTTCCTTTCTAGGGCCTCCTTTCCTGTGATTCTTAGCGGCATGGAATCAAGGGGACACGACGAGAACACTGAAAAATAAAGTGCGCTTTTATTCGCGTCGGAACCATGCGAAATTTAACGAAACCACGAAACCTCTCGGAACGAGCACCTATTTTTCCATAGAGCCTAATAGAAATGTACACTCGATAGAAAATGGCAAGTGTCCGCGACGCCACCTTCCGCCTGTTATTGGCAGAGTTTATCGTGAGTGCCCCTGTGCCTCTACCAGCGACGTGTTTTAGGAATCCTTCACGTGCATGAAACTCGCTTAGGTAGCACACCTCGAGCCTTAGCGCACCGTTAATTGACGCTTAATTTCTTCCTTTCTAGGGCCTCCTTTCCTGTGATTCTTAGCGGCATGGAATCAAGGGGACACGACGAAAACACTGAAATATAAAGTTTGCTTTTATTCGCGTCGGAACCATGGGAAATTTAACGAAACCACGAAACTTCTCGGAACGAGCACCTATTTTTCCATAGAGCCTAATGGAAATGTGCACTCGTTAGAAAATGGCAAGTGTCCGCGACGCCACCTTCCGCCTGTTATTGGCAGAGTTTATCGTGAGTGCCCGTGTGCCTCTACCAGTGACGTGTTTTAGGAATCCTTCACGTGCAAGAAACTCGCGTGGGTAGCACACCTCGAGGCTTAGCGCACCGTTAATTGACGCTTAATTTCTGCCTTTCTAGGGCCTCCTTTCCTGTGATTCTTAGCGGCATTGAATCAAGGGGACACGACGAAAACACTGAAATATAAAGTTTGCTTTTATTCGCGTCGCAACCATGTGAAATTTAACGAAACGACGAAACTTCTCGGAACGCGCACCTATTTTTCCATAGAGCCTAATAGAAATGTACACTCGATAGAAAATGGCAAGTGTCCGCGACGCCACCTTCCGCCTGTTATTGGCAGAATTTATCGTGAGTGCCCGTGTGCCTCTACCAGCGACGTGTTTTAGGAATCCTTCACGTGCATGAAACTCGCTTAGGTAGCACACCTCGAGGCTTAGCGCACCGTTAATTGACGCTTAATTTCTGCCTTTCTAGGGCCTCCTTTACTGTGATTCTTAGCGGCATGGAATCAAGGAGACACGACGAAAACACTGAAAAATAAAGTGTGCTTTTATTCGCGTCGCAACCATGTGAAATTTAACGAAACGACGAAACTTCTCGGAACGAGCACCTATTTTTCCATAGAGCCTAATAGAAATGTACACTCGATAGAAAATGGCAAGTGTCCGCGACGCCACCTTCCGCCTGTTAATGGCAGAGTTTATCGTGAGTGCCCGTGTGCCTCTACCAGCGACGTGTTTTAGGAATCCTTCACGTGCAAGAAACTCGCTTGGGTAGCACACCTCGAGGCTTAGCGCACCGTTAATTGGCGCTTAATTTCTGCCCTTCTAGGGCCTCCTTTCCTGTGATTCTTAGCGGCATTGAATCAAGGAGACACGACGAAAACACTGAAATATAAAGTTTGCTTTTATTCGCGTCGCAACCATGTGAAATTTAACGAAACGACGAAACTTCTCGGAACGCGCACCTATTTTTCCATAGAGCCTAATAGAAATGTACACTCGATAGAAAATGGCAAGTGTCCGCGACGCCACCTTCCGCCTGTTATTGGCAGAGTTTATCGTGAGTGCCCGTGTGCCTCTACCAGCGACGTGTTTTAGGAGTCCTTCACGTGCATGAAACTCGCTTAGGTAGAAAACCTCGAGGTTTAGCGCACCGTTAATTGGCGCTTAATTTCATCCTTTCTAGGGCCTCCTTTGCTGTGATTCTTAGCGGCATGGAATCAAGGGGACACGACGAGAACACTTAAAAATAAAGTGTGCTTTTATTCGCGTCGGAACCATGGGAAATTTAACGAAACCACGAAACTTCTCGGAACGAGCACCTATTTTTCCATAGAGCCTAATAGAAATGTACACTCGATAGAAAATGGCAAGTGTCCGCGACGCCACCTTACGCCTGTTATTGGCAGAGTTTATCGTGAGTGCCCGTGTGCCTCTACCAGCGACGTGTTTTAGGAATCCTTCGGGTGCAAGAAACTCGCTTAGGTAGCACACCTCGAGGCTTAGCGCACCGTTAATTGGCGCTTAATTTCATCCTTTCTAGGGCCTCCTTTGCTGTGATTCTTAGCGGCATGGAATCAAGGGGACACGACGAGAACACTGAAAAATAAAGTGTGCTTTTATTCGCGTCGGAACCATGGGAAATTTAACGAAACCACGAAACTTCTCGGAACGAGCACCTATTTTTCCATAGAGCCTAATGGAAATGTGCACTCGTTAGAAAATGGCAAGTGTCCGCGACGCCACCTTCCGCCTGTTATTGGCAGAGTTTATCGTGAGTGCCCGTGTGCCTCTACCAGCGACGTGTTTTAGGAATCCTTCACGTGCATGAAACTCGCTTGGGTAGCACACCTCGAGGCTTAGCGCACCGTTAATTGACGCTTAATTTCTTCCTTTCTAGGGCCTCCTTTCCTGTGATTCTTAGCGGCATTGAATCAAGGGGTCACGACGAAAACACTGAAATATAAAGTTTGCTTTTATTCGCGTCGCAACCATGTGAAATTTAACGAAACCACGAAACTTCTCGGAACGAGCACCTATTTTTCCATAGAGCCTAATAGAAATGTACACTCGATAGAAAATGGCAAGTGTCCGCGACGCCACCTTCCGCCTGTTAATGGCAGAGTTTATCGTGAGTGCCCGTGTGCCTCTACCAGCGACGTGTTTTAGGAATCCTTCACGTGCAAGAAACTCGCTTGGGTAGCACACCTCGAGGCTTAGCGCACCGTTAATTGGCGCTTAATTTCTGCCCTTCTAGGGCCTCCTTTCCTGTGATTCTTAGCGGCATTGAATCAAGGAGACACGACAAAAACACTGAAATATAAAGTTTGCTTTTATTCGCGTCGCAACCATGTGAAATTTAACGAAACGACGAAACTTCTCGGAACGCGCACCTATTTTTCCATAGAGCCTAATAGAAATGTACACTCGATAGAAAATGGCAAGTGTCCGCGACGCCACCTTCCGCCTGTTATTGGCAGAGTTTATCGTGAGTGCCCGAGTGCCTCTGCCAGCGACGTGTTTTAGGGATCCTTCGCGTGCAAGAAACTCGCTTGGGTAGCACACCTCGAGGCTTAGCGCACCGTTAATTGACGCTTAATTTCTGCCTTTCTAGGGCCTCCTTTACTGTGATTCTTAGCGGCATGGAATCAAGGAGACACAACGAAAACACTGAAAAATAAAATGTGCTTTTATTCGCGTCGGAACCATGAGAATTTTAACGAAACCACGAAACTTCTCGGAACGAGCACCTATTTTTCCATAGAGCCTAATAGAAATGTACACTCGATAGAAAATGGCAAGTGTCCGCGACGCCACCTTCCGCCTGTTATTGGCAGAGTTTATCGTGAGTGCCCGTGTGCCTCTACCAGCGACGTGTTTTAGGAATCCTTCACGTGCATGAAACTCGCTTAGGTAGCACACCTCGAGGCTTAGCGCACCGTTAATTGGCGCTTAATTTCATCCTTTCTAGGGCCTCCTTTGCTGTGATTCTTAGCGGCATGGAATCAAGGGGACACGACGAGAACACTGAAAAATAAAGTGTGCTTTTATTCGCGTCGGAACCATGGGAAATTTAACGAAACCACGAAACTTCTCGGAACGAGCACCTATTTTTCCATAGAGCCTAATGGAAATGTGCACTCGTTAGAAAATGGCAAGTGTCCGCGACGCCACCTTCCGCCTGTTATTGGCAGAGTTCATCGTGAGTGCCCGTGTGCCTCTACCAGCGACGTGTTTTAGGAATCCTTCACGTGCATGAAACTCGCTTAGGTAGCACACCTCGAGGCTTAGCGCACCGTTAATTGACGCTTAATTTCTTCCTTTCTAGGGCCTCCTTTCCTGTGATTCTTAGCGGCATGGAATCAAGGGGACACGACGAGAACACTGAAAAATAAAGTGTGCTTTTATTCGCGTCGGAACCATGGGAAATTTAACGAAACCACGAAACTTCTCGGAACGAGCACCTATTTTTCCATAGAGCCTAATAGAAATGTACACTCGATAGAAAATGGCAAGTGTCCGCGACGCCACCTTCCACCTGTTATTGGCAGAGTTTATCGTGAGTGCCCGTGCGCCTCTACCAGCGACGTGTTTTAGGAATCCTTCGCGTGCAAGAAACTCGCTTAGGTAGCACACCTCGAGGCTTAGCGCACCGTTAATTGGCGCTTAATTTCATCCTTTCTAGGGCCTCCTTTGCTGTGATTCTTAGCGGCATGGAATCAAGGGGACACGACGAGAACACTGAAAAATAAAGTGCGCTTTTATTCGCGTCGGAACCATGCGAAATTTAACGAAACCACGAAACCTCTCGGAACGAGCACCTATTTTTCCATAGAGCCTAATAGAAATGTACACTCGATAGAAAATGGCAAGTGTCCGCGACGCCACCTTCCGCCTGTTATTGGCAGAGTTTATCGTGAGTGCCCGTGTGCCTCTACCAGCGACGTGTTTTAGGAATCCTTCACGTGCATGAAACTCGCTTAGGTAGCACACCTCGAGGCTTAGCGCACCGTTAATTGGCGCTTAATTTCATCCTTTCTAGGGCCTCCTTTGCTGTGATTCTTAGCGGAATGGAATCAAGGGGACACGACGAGAACACTGAAAAATAAAGTGTGCTTTTATTCGCGTCGGAACCATGGGAAATTTAACGAAACCACGAAACTTCTCGGAACGAGCACCTATTTTTCCATAGAGCCTAATGGAAATGTGCACTCGTTAGAAAATGGCAAGTGTCCGCGACGCCACCTTCCGCCTGTTATTGGCAGAGTTTATCGTGAGTGCCCGTGTGCCTCTACCAGTGACGTGTTTTAGGAATCCTTCACGTGCAAGAAACTCGCGTGGGTAGCACACCTCGAGGCTTAGCGCACCGTTAATTGACGCTTAATTTCTGCCTTTCTAGGGCCTCCTTTCCTGTGATTCTTAGCGGCATTGAATCAAGGGGACACGACGAAAACACTGAAATATAAAGTTTGCTTTTATTCGCGTCGCAACCATGTGAAATTTAACGAAACGACGAAACTTCTCGGAACGCGCACCTATTTTTCCATAGAGCCTAATAGAAATGTACACTCGATAGAAAATGGCAAGTGTCCGCGACGCCACCTTCCGCCTGTTATTGGCAGAATTTATCGTGAGTGCCCGTGTGCCTCTACCAGCGACGTGTTTTAGGAATCCTTCACGTGCATGAAACTCGCTTAGGTAGCACACCTCGAGGCTTAGCGCACCGTTAATTGACGCTTAATTTCTGCCTTTCTAGGGCCTCCTTTACTGTGATTCTTAGCGGCATGGAATCAAGGAGACACGACGAAAACACTGAAAAATAAAGTGTGCTTTTATTCGCGTCGCAACCATGTGAAATTTAACGAAACGACGAAACTTCTCGGAACGAGCACCTATTTTTCCATAGAGCCTAATAGAAATGTACACTCGATAGAAAATGGCAAGTGTCCGCGACGCCACCTTCCGCCTGTTAATGGCAGAGTTTATCGTGAGTGCCCGTGTGCCTCTACCAGCGACGTGTTTTAGGAATCCTTCACGTGCAAGAAACTCGCTTGGGTAGCACACCTCGAGGCTTAGCGCACCGTTAATTGGCGCTTAATTTCTGCCCTTCTAGGGCCTCCTTTCCTGTGATTCTTAGCGGCATTGAATCAAGGAGACACGACGAAAACACTGAAATATAAAGTTTGCTTTTATTCGCGTCGCAACCATGTGAAATTTAACGAAACGACGAAACTTCTCGGAACGCGCACCTATTTTTCCATAGAGCCTAATAGAAATGTACACTCGATAGAAAATGGCAAGTGTCCGCGACGCCACCTTCCGCCTGTTATTGGCAGAGTTTATCGTGAGTGCCCGTGTGCCTCTACCAGCGACGTGTTTTAGGAGTCCTTCACGTGCATGAAACTCGCTTAGGTAGAAAACCTCGAGGTTTAGCGCACCGTTAATTGGCGCTTAATTTCATCCTTTCTAGGGCCTCCTTTGCTGTGATTCTTAGCGGCATGGAATCAAGGGGACACGACGAGAACACTTAAAAATAAAGTGTGCTTTTATTCGCGTCGGAACCATGGGAAATTTAACGAAACCACGAAACTTCTCGGAACGAGCACCTATTTTTCCATAGAGCCTAATAGAAATGTACACTCGATAGAAAATGGCAAGTGTCCGCGACGCCACCTTACGCCTGTTATTGGCAGAGTTTATCGTGAGTGCCCGTGTGCCTCTACCAGCGACGTGTTTTAGGAATCCTTCGGGTGCAAGAAACTCGCTTAGGTAGCACACCTCGAGGCTTAGCGCACCGTTAATTGGCGCTTAATTTCATTCTTTCTAGGGCCTCCTTTGCTGTGATTCTTAGCGGCATGGAATCAAGGGGACACGACGAGAACACTGAAAAATAAAGTGTGCTTTTATTCGCGTCGGAACCATGGGAAATTTAACGAAACCACGAAACTTCTCGGAACGAGCACCTATTTTTCCATAGAGCCTAATGGAAATGTGCACTCGTTAGAAAATGGCAAGTGTCCGCGACGCCACCTTCCGCCTGTTATTGGCAGAGTTTATCGTGAGTGCCCGTGTGCCTCTACCAGCGACGTGTTTTAGGAATCCTTCACGTGCATGAAACTCGCTTGGGTAGCACACCTCGAGGCTTAGCGCACCGTTAATTGACGCTTAATTTCTTCCTTTCTAGGGCCTCCTTTCCTGTGATTCTTAGCGGCATTGAATCAAGGGGTCACGACGAAAACACTGAAATATAAAGTTTGCTTTTATTCGCGTCGCAACCATGTGAAATTTAACGAAACCACGAAACTTCTCGGAACGAGCACCTATTTTTCCATAGAGCCTAATAGAAATGTACACTCGATAGAAAATGGCAAGTGTCCGCGACGCCACCTTCCGCCTGTTAATGGCAGAGTTTATCGTGAGTGCCCGTGTGCCTCTACCAGCGACGTGTTTTAGGAATCCTTCACGTGCAAGAAACTCGCTTGGGTAGCACACCTCGAGGCTTAGCGCACCGTTAATTGGCGCTTAATTTCTGCCCTTCTAGGGCCTCCTTTCCTGTGATTCTTAGCGGCATTGAATCAAGGAGACACGGCAAAAACACTGAAATATAAAGTTTGCTTTTATTCGCGTCGCAACCATGTGAAATTTAACGAAACGACGAAACTTCTCGGAACGCGCACCTATTTTTCCATAGAGCCTAATAGAAATGTACACTCGATAGAAAATGGCAAGTGTCCGCGACGCCACCTTCCGCCTGTTATTGGCAGAGTTTATCGTGAGTGCCCGAGTGCCTCTGCCAGCGACGTGTTTTAGGGATCCTTCGCGTGCAAGAAACTCGCTTGGGTAGCACACCTCGAGGCTTAGCGCACCGTTAATTGACGCTTAATTTCTGCCTTTCTAGGGCCTCCTTTACTGTGATTCTTAGCGGCATGGAATCAAGGAGACACAACGAAAACACTGAAAAATAAAATGTGCTTTTATTCGCGTCGGAACCATGAGAATTTTAACGAAACCACGAAACTTCTCGGAACGAGCACCTATTTTTCCATAGAGCCTAATAGAAATGTACACTCGATAGAAAATGGCAAGTGTCCGCGACGCCACCTTCCGCCTGTTATTGGCAGAGTTTATCGTGAGTGCCCGTGTGCCTCTACCAGCGACGTGTTTTAGGAATCCTTCACGTGCATGAAACTCGCTTAGGTAGCACACCTCGAGGCTTAGCGCACCGTTAATTGGCGCTTAATTTCATCCTTTCTAGGGCCTCCTTTGCTGTGATTCTTAGCGGCATGGAATCAAGGGGACACGACGAGAACACTGAAAAATAAAGTGTGCTTTTATTCGCGTCGGAACCATGGGAAATTTAACGAAACCACGAAACTTCTCGGAACGAGCACCTATTTTTCCATAGAGCCTAATGGAAATGTGCACTCGTTAGAAAATGGCAAGTGTCCGCGACGCCACCTTCCGCCTGTTATTGGCAGAGTTCATCGTGAGTGCCCGTGTGCCTCTACCAGCGACGTGTTTTAGGAATCCTTCACGTGCATGAAACTCGCTTAGGTAGCACACCTCGAGGCTTAGCGCACCGTTAATTGACGCTTAATTTCTTCCTTTCTAGGGCCTCCTTTCCTGTGATTCTTAGCGGCATGGAATCAAGGGGACACGACGAGAACACTGAAAAATAAAGTGTGCTTTTATTCGCGTCGGAACCATGGGAAATTTAACGAAACCACGAAACTTCTCGGAACGAGCACCTATTTTTCCATAGAGCCTAATAGAAATGTACACTCGATAGAAAATGGCAAGTGTCCGCGACGCCACCTTCCACCTGTTATTGGCAGAGTTTATCGTGAGTGCCCGTGCGCCTCTACCAGCGACGTGTTTTAGGAATCCTTCGCGTGCAAGAAACTCGCTTAGGTAGCACACCTCGAGGCTTAGCGCACCGTTAATTGGCGCTTAATTTCATCCTTTCTAGGGCCTCCTTTGCTGTGATTCTTAGCGGCATGGAATCAAGGGGACACGACGAGAACACTGAAAAATAAAGTGTGCTTTTATTCGCGTCGGAACCATGGGAAATTTAAAGAAACCACGAAACTTCTCGGAACGAGCACCTGTTTTTCCATAGAGCCTAATGGAAATGTGCACTCGTTAGAAAATGGCAAGTGTCCGCGACGCCATCTTCCGCCTGTTATTGGCAGAGTTTATCGTGAGTGCCCGTGTGCCTCTACCAGCGACGTGTTTTAGGAATCCTTCGCGTGCAAGAAACTCGCGTGGGTAGCACACCTCGAGGCTTAGCGCACCGTTAATTGACGCTTAATTTCTGCCTTTCTAGGGCCTCCTTTCCTGTGATTCTTAGCGGCATTGAATCAAGGGGACACGACGAAAACACTGAAATATAAAGTTTGCTTTTATTCGCGTCGCAACCATGTGAAATTTAACGAAATGACGAAACTTCTCGAAACGAGCACCTATTTTTCCATAGAGCCTAATAGAAATGTACACTCGATAGAAAATGGCAAGTGTCCGCGACGCCACCTTCCGCCTGTTATTGGCAGAGTTTATCGTGAGTGCCCGTGTGCCTCTACCAGCGACGTGTTTTAGGAATCCTTCACGTGCATGAAACTCGCTTGGGTAGCACACCTCGAGGCTTAGCGCACCGTTAATTGACGCTTAATTTCTTCCTTTCTAGGGCCTCCTTTCCTGTGATTCTTAGCGGCATTGAATCAAGGGGACACGACGAAAACACTGTAATATAAAGTTTGCTTTTATTCGCGTCGCAACCATGTGAAATTTAACGAAACCATGAAACTTCTCGGAACGAGCACCTATTTTTCCATAGAGCCTAATAAAAATGTACACTCGATAGAAAATGGCAAGTGTCCGCGACGCCACCTTCCGCCTGTTATTGGCAGAGTTTATCGTGAGTGCCCGTGTGCCTCTACCAGTGACGTGTTTTAGGAATCCTTCACGTGCAAGAAACTCGCGTGGGTAGCACACCTCGAGGCTTAGCGCACCGTTAATTGACGCTTAATTTCTGCCTTTCTAGGGCCTCCTTTCCTGTGATTCTTAGCGGCATGGAATCAAGGGGACACGACGAGAACACTGAAAAATAAAGTGTGCTTTTATTCGCGTCGGAACCATGGGAAATTTAACGAAACCACGAAACTTCTCGGAACGAGCACCTATTTTTCCATAGAGCCTAATAGAAATGTACACTCGATAGAAAATGGCAAGTGTCCGCGACGCCACCTTCCACCTGTTATTGGCAGAGTTTATCGTGAGTGCCCGTGCGCCTCTACCAGCGACGTGTTTTAGGAATCCTTCGCGTGCAAGAAACTCGCTTAGGTAGCACACCTCGAGGCTTAGCGCACCGTTAATTGGCGCTTAATTTCATCCTTTCTAGGGCCTCCTTTGCTGTGATTCTTAGCGGCATGGAATCAAGGGGACACGACGAGAACACTGAAAAATAAAGTGTGCTTTTATTCGCGTCGGAACCATGGGAAATTTAAAGAAACCACGAAACTTCTCGGAACGAGCACCTGTTTTTCCATAGAGCCTAATGGAAATGTGCACTCGTTAGAAAATGGCAAGTGTCCGCGACGCCATCTTCCGCCTGTTATTGGCAGAGTTTATCGTGAGTGCCCGTGTGCCTCTACCAGCGACGTGTTTTAGGAATCCTTCGCGTGCAAGAAACTCGCGTGGGTAGCACACCTCGAGGCTTAGCGCACCGTTAATTGACGCTTAATTTCTGCATTTCTAGGGCCTCCTTTCCTGTGATTCTTAGCGGCATTGAATCAAGGGGACACGACGAAAACACTGAAATATAAAGTTTGCTTTTATTCGCGTCGCAACCATGTGAAATTTAACGAAATGACGAAACTTCTCGAAACGAGCACCTATTTTTCCATAGAGCCTAATAGAAATGTACACTCGATAGAAAATGGCAAGTGTCCGCGACGCCACCTTCCGCCTGTTATTGGCAGAGTTTATCGTGAGTGCCCGTGTGCCTCTACCAGCGACGTGTTTTAGGAATCCTTCACGTGCATGAAACTCGCTTGGGTAGCACACCTCGAGGCTTAGCGCACCGTTAATTGACGCTTAATTTCTTCCTTTCTAGGGCCTCCTTTCCTGTGATTCTTAGCGGCATTGAATCAAGGGGACACGACGAAAACACTGAAATATAAAGTTTGCTTTTATTCGCGTCGCAACCATGTGAAATTTAACGAAACCATGAAACTTCTCGGAACGAGCACCTATTTTTCCATAGAGCCTAATAAAAATGTACACTCGATAGAAAATGGCAAGTGTCCGCGACGCCACCTTCCGCCTGTTATTGGCAGAGTTTATCGTGAGTGCCCGTGTGCCTCTACCAGTGACGTGTTTTAGGAATCCTTCACGTGCAAGAAACTCGCGTGGGTAGCACACCTCGAGGCTTAGCGCACCGTTAATTGACGCTTAATTTCTGCCTTTCTAGGGCCTCCTTTCCTGTGATTCTTAGCGGCATTGAATCAAGGGGACACGACGAAAACACTGAAATATAAAGTTTGCTTTTATTCGCGTCGCAACCATGTGAAATTTAACGAAATGACGAAACTTCTCGAAACGAGCACCTATTTTTCCATAGAGCCTAATAGAAATGTACACTCGATAGAAAATGGCAAGTGTCCGCGACGCCACCTTCCGCCTGTTATTGGCAGAGTTTATCGTGAGTGCCCGTGTGCCTCTACCAGCAACGTGTTTTAGGAATCCTTCACTTGCAAGAAACTCGCCTGGGGAGCAAAACACCTCAAGGCTTAGCGCACCGTTAATTGGCGCTTAATATCTTCCTTTCTAGGGCCTCCTTTGCTGTGATTCTTAGCGGCATGGAATCATGGGGACACAACGAAAACACTGAAAAATAAAGTGTGCTTTTATTCGCGTCGGAACCAAGCAAAATTTAACGAAACCACGAAACTTCAAGGAACGAGCACCTATTTATCCATAGAGCCTAATAGAAATGTACACTCGATAGAAAATGGCAAGTGTCCGCGACGCCACCTTCCGCCTGTTATTGGCAGAGTTTATCGTGAGTACACGTGTGCCTCTACCAGCGACGTGTTTTAGGAATCCTTCACGTGCAAGAAACTCGCTTGGGTAGCACAACACCTAGAGGCTTAGCGCACCATTAATTGGCGCTTAATTTCTGCCTTTCTAGGGCCTCCTTTACTGTGATTCTTAGCGGCATCGAATCAAGGGGACACGACGAAAACACTGAAATATAAAGTTTGCTTTTATTCGCGTCGCAACCATGTGAAATTTAACGAAACGACGAAACTTCTCGGAACGCGCACCTATTTTTCCATAGAGCCTAATAGAAATGTACACTCGATAGAAAATGGCAAGTGTCCGCGACGCCACCTTCCGCCTGTTATTGGCAGAATTTATCGTGAGTGCCCGAGTGCCTCTGCCAGCGACGTGATTTAGGAATCCTTCGCGTGCAAGAAACTCGCTTGGGTAGCACACCTCGAGGCTTAGCGCACTGTTAATTGACGCTTAATTTCTGCCTTTCTAGGGCCTCCTTTACTGTGATTCTTAGCGGCATGGAATCAAGGAGACACGACGAAAACACTGAAAAATAAAGTGTGCTTTTATTCGCGTTGGAACCATGAGAAATTTAACGAAACCACGAAAGTTCTCGGAACGAGCACCTATTTTTCCATAGAGCCTAATGGAAATGTGCACTCGTTAGAAAATGGCAAGTGTCCGCGACGCCACCTTCCGCCTGTTATTGGCAGAGTTTATCGTGAGTGCCCGTGTGCCTCTACCAGCGACGTGTTTTAGGAATCCTTCACGTGCATGAAACTCGCTTAGGTAGCACACATCGAGGCTTAGCGCACCGTTAATTGACGCTTAATTTCTTCCTTTCTAGGGCCTCCTTTGCTGTGATTCTTAGCGGCATGGAATCAAGGGGAAACGACGAGAACACTGAAAAATAAAGTGTGCTTTTATTCGCGTCGGAACCATGGGAAATTTAACGAAACCACGAAACTTCTCGGAACGAGAACCTATTTTTCCATAGAGCCTAATAGAAATGTACACTCGATAGAACATGGCAAGTGTCCGCGACGCCACCTTCCGCCTGTTATTGGCAGAGTTTATCGTGAGTGCCCGTGTGCCTCTACCAGCGACGTGTTTTAGGAATCCTTCACGTGCATGAAACTCGCTTAGGTAGCAAACCTCGAGGTTTAGCGCACCGTTAATTGGCGCTTAATTTCATCCTTTCTAGGGCCTCCTTTGCTGTGATTCTTAGCGGCATGGAATCAAGGGGACACGACGAGAACACTGAAAAATAAAGTGTGCTTTTATTCGCGTCGGAACCATGGGAAATTTAACGAAACCACGAAACTTCTCGGAACGAGCACCTATTTTTCCATAGAGCCTAATAGAAATGTACACTCGATAGAAAATGGCAAGTGTCCGCGACGCCACCTTCCGCCTGTTATTGGCAGAGTTTATCGTGAGTGCCCGTGTGCCTCTACCAGCGACGTGTTTTAGGAATCCTTCGGGTGCAAGAAACTCGCTTAGGTAGCACACCTCGAGGCTTAGCGCACCGTTAATTGGCGCTTAATTTCATCCTTTCTAGGGCCTCCTTTGCTGTGATTCTTAGCGGCATGGAATCAAGGGGACACGACGAGAACACTGAAAAATAAAGTGGGCTTTTATTCGCGTCGGAACCATGGGAAATTTAACGAAACCACGAAACTTCTCGGAACGAGCACCTATTTTTCCATAGAGCCTAATGGAAATGTGCACTCGTTAGAAAATGGCAAGTGTCCGCGACGCCACCTTCCGCCTGTTATTGGCAGAGTTTATCGTGAGTGCCCGTGTGCCTCTACCAGCGACGTGTTTTAGGAATCCTTCACGTGCATGAAACTCGCTTGGGTAGCACACCTCGAGGCTTAGCGCACCGTTAATTGACGCTTAATTTCTTCCTTTCTAGGGCCTCCTTTCCTGTGATTCTTAGCGGCATTGAATCAAGGGGACACGACGAAAACACTGAAATATAAAGTTTGCTTTTATTCGCGTCGCAACCATGTGAAATTTAACGAAACCACGAAACTTCTCGGAACGAGCACCTATTTTTCCATAGAGCCTAATAGAAATGTACACTCGATAGAAAATGGCAAGTGTCCGCGACGCCACCTTCCGCCTGTTAATGGCAGAGTTTATCGTGAGTGCCCGTGTGCCTCTACCAGCGACGTGTTTTAGGAATCCTTCACGTGCAAGAAACTCGCTTGGGTAGCACACCTCGAGGCTTAGCGCACCGTTAATTGGCGCTTAATTTCTGCCCTTCTAGGGCCTCCTTTCCTGTGATTCTTAGCGGCATTGAATCAAGGAGACACGACAAAAACACTGAAATATAAAGTTTGCTTTTATTCGCGTCGCAACCATGTGAAATTTAACGAAACGACGAAACTTCTCGGAACGCGCACCTATTTTTCCATAGAGCCTAATAGAAATGTACACTCGATAGAAAATGGCAAGTGTCCGCGACGCCACCTTCCGCCTGTTATTGGCAGAGTTTATCGTGAGTGCCCGAGTGCCTCTGCCAGCGACGTGTTTTAGGAATCCTTCGCGTGCAAGAAACTTGCTTGGGTAGCACACCTCGAGGCTTAGCGCACCGTTAATTGACGCTTAATTTCTGCCTTTCTAGGGCCTCCTTTACTGTGATTCTTAGCGGCATGGAATCAAGGAGACACAACGAAAACACTGAAAAATAAAATGTGCTTTTATTCGCGTCGGAACCATGAGAATTTTAACGAAACCACGAAACTTCTCGGAACGAGCACCTATTTTTCCATAGAGCCTAATAGAAATGTACACTCGATAGAAAATGGCAAGTGTCCGCGACGCCACCTTCCGCCTGTTATTGGCAGAGTTTATCGTGAGTGCCCGTGTGCCTCTACCAGCGACGTGTTTTAGGAATCCTTCACGTGCATGAAACTCGCTTAGGTAGCACGCCTCGAGGCTTAGCGCACCGTTAATTGGCGCTTAATTTCATCCTTTCTAGGGCCTCCTTTGCTGTGATTCTTAGCGGCATGGAATCAAGGGGACACGACGAGAACACTGAAAAATAAAGTGTGCTTTTATTCGCGTCGGAACCATGGGAAATTTAACGAAACCACGAAACTTCTCGGAACGAGCACCTATTTTTCCATAGAGCCTAATGGAAATGTGCACTCGTTAGAAAATGGCAAGTGTCCGCGACGCCACCTTCCGCCTGTTATTGGCAGAGTTCATCGTGAGTGCCCGTGTGCCTCTACCAGCGACGTGTTTTAGGAATCCTTCACGTGCATGAAACTCGCTTAGGTAGCACACCTCGAGGCTTAGCGCACCGTTAATTGACGCTTAATTTCTTCCTTTCTAGGGCCTCCTTTCCTGTGATTCTTAGCGGCATGGAATCAAGGGGACACGACGAGAACACTGAAAAATAAAGTGTGCTTTTATTCGCGTCGGAACCATGGGAAATTTAACGAAACCACGAAACTTCTCGGAACGAGCACCTATTTTTCCATAGAGCCTAATAGAAATGTACACTCGATAGAAAATGGCAAGTGTCCGCGACGCCACCTTCCACCTGTTATTGGCAGAGTTTATCGTGAGTGCCCGTGCGCCTCTACCAGCGACGTGTTTTAGGAATCCTTCGCGTGCAGGAAACTCGCTTAGGTAGCACACCTCGAGGCTTAGCGCACCGTTAATTGGCGCTTAATTTCATCCTTTCTAGGGCCTCCTTTGCTGTGATTCTTAGCGGCATGGAATCAAGGGGACACGACGAGAACACTGAAAAATAGTGTGCTTTTATTCGCGTCGGAACCATGGGAAATTTAACGAAACCACGAAACTTCTCGGAACGAGCACCTATTTTTCCATAGAGCCTAATGGAAATGTGCACTCGTTAGAAAATGGCAAGTGTCCGCGACGCCACCTTCCGCCTGTTATTGGCAGAGTTTATCGTGAGTGCCCGTGTGCCTCTACCAGTGACGTGTTTTAGGAATCCTTCACGTGCAAGAAACTCGCGTGGGTAGCACACCTCGAGGCTTAGCGCACCGTTAATTGACGCTTAATTTCTGCCTTTCTAGGGCCTCCTTTCCTGTGATTCTTAGCGGCATTGAATCAAGGGGACACGACGAAAACACTGAAATATAAAGTTTGCTTTTATTCGCGTCGCAACCATGTGAAATTTAACGAAATGACGAAACTTCTCGAAACGAGCACCTATTTTTCCATAGAGCCTAATAGAAATGTACACTCGATAGAAAATGGCAAGTGTCCGCGACGCCACCTTCCGCCTGTTATTGGCAGAGTTTATCATGAGTGCCCGTGTGCCTCTACCAGCAACGTGTTTTAGGAATCCTTCACTTGCAAGAAACTCGCCTGGGGAGCAAAACACCTCAAGGCTTAGCGCACCGTTAATTGGCGCTTAATATCTTCCTTTCTAGGGCCTCCTTTGCTGTGATTCTTAGCGGCATGGAATCATGGGGACACAACGAAAACACTGAAAAATAAAGTGTGCTTTTATTCGCGTCGGAACCAAGTAAAATTTAACGAAACCACGAAACTTCAAGGAACGAGCACCTATTTATCCATAGAGCCTAATAGAAATGTACACTCGATAGAAAATGGCAAGTGTCCGCGACGCCACCTTCCGCCTGTTATTGGCAGAGTTTATCGTGAGTACACGTGTGCCTCTACCAGCGACGTGTTTTAGGAATCCTTCACGTGCAAGAAACTCGCTTGGGTAGCACAACACCTAGAGGCTTAGCGCACCATTAATTGGCGCTTAATTTCTGCCTTTCTAGGGCCTCCTTTACTGTGATTCTTAGCGGCATCGAATCAAGGGGACACGACGAAAACACTGAAAAATAAAGTGTGCTTTTATTCGCGTCGGAACCATGTGAAATTTAACGAAACGACGAAACTTCTCGGAACGCCCACCTATTTTTCCATAGACCCTAATGGAAATGTACACTCCATAGAAAATGGCAAGTGTCCGCGACGCCATCTTCCGCCTGTTATTGGCAGAGTTTATCGTGAGTGCCCGTGTGCCTCTACCAGCGACGTGTTTTAGGAATCCTTCACGTGCAAGAAACTCGCTTGGGTAGCACAACACCTAGAGGCTTAGCGCACCGTTAATTGGCGCTTAATTTCTGCCTTTCTAGGGCCTCCTTTACTGTGATTCTTAGCGGCATCGAATCAAGTGGACACAAAGAAAACACTGAAAAATAAAGTTTGCTTTTATTCGCGTCTTAACCATGTCAAATTTAACGAAACCAGGAAACTTCTCCGAACGAGCACCTATTTTTCCATAGAGCCTAATAGAAATGTACACTCGATAGAAAATGGCAAGTGTCCGCGACGCCACCTTCCGCCTGTTATTGGCACAGTTTATCGTGAGTGCCAGTGTGCCTCTACCAGCGACGTGTTTTAGGAATCCTTCACGTGCAAGAAACTCGCTTGGGTAGCACACCTCGAGGCTTAGCGCACCGTTAATTGACGCTTAATTTCTGCCTTTCTAGGGCCTCCTTTACTGTGGTTCTTAGTGGCATGGAATCAAGGAGACACGACGAAAACACTGAAAAATAAAGTTTGCTTTTATTCGCGTCGCAACCATGTGAAATTTAACGAAACGACGAAACTTCTCGGAACGAGCACCTATTTTTCCATGGAGCCTAATAAAAATGTACACTCGATAGAAAATGGCAAGTGTCCGCGACGCCACCTTCCGCCTGTTATTGGCAGAGTTTATCGTGAGTGCCCGAGTGCCTCTGCCAGCGACGTGTTTTAGGAATCCTTCGCGTGCAAGAAACTCGCTTGGGTAGCACACCTCGAGGCTTAGCGCACCGTTAATTCACGCTTAATTTCTGCCTTTCTAGGGCCTCCTTTACTGTGATTGTTAGCGGCATGGAATCAAGGAGACACGACGAAAACACTGAAAAATAAAGTTTCCTCTTATTCGCGTCGCAACCATGTGAAATTTAACGCAACGATGAGACTTCTCGGAACGAGCACCTATTTTTCCATAGAGCCTAATAGAAATGTACACTCGATAGAAAATGGCAAGTGTCCGCGACGCCACCTTCCGCCTGTTATTGGCAGAGTTTATCGTGAGTGCCCGTCTGCCTCTACCAGCGACGTGTTTTAGGAATCCTTCACGTGCATGAAACTCGCTTAGGTAGCACAACACCTCGAGGCTTAGGGCACCGTTAATTGACGCTTAATTTCTTCCTTTCTAGGGCCTCCTTTCCTCTGATTCTTAGCGGCATTGAATGAAGGGGACACGACGAAAACACTGAAATATAAAGTTTGCTTTTATTCGCGTCGCAACCATGTCAAATTTAACGAAACGACGAAACTTCTCGGAACGAGCACCTATTTTTCCATAGAGCCTAATAGAAATGTACACTCGATAGAAAATGGCAAGTGTCCGCGACGCCACCTTCCGCCTGTTATTATCAGAGTTTATCGTGAGTGCCCGTGTGCCTCTACCAGTGACGTGTTTTAGGAATCCTTCACGTGCAAGAAACTCGCGTGGGTAGCACACCTCGAGGCTTAGCGCACCGTTAATTGACGCTCAATTTCTGCCTTTCTAGGGCCTCCTTTCCTGTGATTCTTAGCGGCATTGAATCAAGGAGACACGACGAAAACACTGAAATATTAAGTTTGCTTTTATTCGCGTCGCAACCATGTGAAATTTAATGAAACGACGAAACTTCTCGGAACGAGCACCTATTTTTCCATAGAGCCTAATAGAAATGTACACTCGATATAAAATGGCAAGTGTCCGCGACGCCACCTTCCGCCTGTTATTGGCAGAGTTTATCGTGAGTGCCCGTGTGCCTCTACCAGTGACGTGTTTTAGGAATCCTTCACGTGCAAGAAACTCGTTTGGGTAGCACACCTCGAGGCTTAGCGCACCGTTAATTGACGCTTAATTTCTGCCTTCCTAGGGCCTCCTTTGCTGTGATTCTTAGCGGCATGGAATCAAGGGGACACGACGAAAACACTGAAAAATAAAGTGTGCTTTTATTCGCGTCCGAACCATGGGAAATTTAACGAAACCACGAAACTTCTCGGAACGAGCACCTATTTTTCCATAGAGCCTAATGGAAATGTGCACTCGATAGAAAATGGCAAGTGTCCGCGACGCCACCTGCCGCCTGTTATTGGCAGAGTTTATCGTGAGTGCCCGTGTGCCTCTACCAGCAACGTGTTTTAGGTATCCTTCATTTGCAAGTAACTCGCCTGGGGAGCAAAACACCTCGAGGCTTAGCGCACCGTTAATTGACGCTTAATTTCTGCCTTCCTAGGGCCTCCTTTACTGTGATTCTTAGTGGCATGGAATCAAGGAGACACGACGAAAACACTGAAAAATAAAGTTTGCTTTTATTCGCGTCGGAACCATGTGAAATTTAACGCAACGACGAAACTTCTCGGAACGAGCACCTATTTTTCCATAGAGACTAATGGAAATGTGCACTCGATAGAAAATGGCAAGTGTCCGCGACGCCACCTGCCGCCTGTTATTGGCAGAGTTTATCGTGAGTGCCCGTGTGCCTCTACCATCAACGTGTTTTAGGTATCCTTCATTTGCAAGTAACTCGCCTGGGGAGCAAAACACCTCGAGGCTTAGCGCACCGTTAATTCACGCTTAATTTCTGCCCTTCTAGGGCCTCCTTTCCTGTGATTCTTAGCGGCATTGAATCAAGGGGACACGACGAAAACACTGAAATATAAAGTTTGCTTTTATTCGCGTCGCAACCATGTGAAATTTAACGAAACGACGAAACTTCTCGGAACGCGCACCTATTTTTCCATAGAGCCTAATAGAAATGTACACTCGATAGAAAATGGCAAGTGTCCGCGACGCCACCTTTCGCCTGTTATTGGCAGAGTGTATCGTGAGTGCCCGTGTGCCTCTACCAGCGACGTGTTTTAGGAATCCTTCACGTGCAAGAAACTCGCTTGGGTAGCACACCTCGAGGCTTAGCGCACCGTTAATTAACGCTTAATTTCTGCCTTTCTAGGGCCCCCTTTACTGTGATTCTTAGTGGCATGGAATCAAGGAGACACGACGAAAACACTGAAAAATAAAGTTTGCTTTCATTCGCGTCGCAACCATGTGAAATTTAACGAAACGAAGAAACTTCTCGGAACGAGCACCTATTTTTCCATAGAGCCTAATAGAAATGTACACTCGATAGAAAATGGCAAGTGTCCGCGACGCCACCTTCCGCCTGTTAATGGCAGAGTTTATCGTGAGTGCCCGTGTGCCTCTACCAGCGACGTGTTTTAGGAATCCTTCACGTGCAAGAAACTCGCTTGGGTAGCACACCTCGAGGCTTAGCGCACCGTTAATTGGCGCTTAATTTCTGCCCTTCTAGGGCCTCCTTTCCTGTGATTCTTAGCGGCATTGAATCAAGGAGACACGACAAAAACACTGAAATATAAAGTTTGCTTTTATTCGCGTCGCAACCATGTGAAATTTAACGAAACGACGAAACTTCTCGGAACGCGCACCTATTTTTCCATAGAGCCTAATAGAAATGTACACTCGATAGAAAATGGCAAGTGTCCGCGACGCCACCTTCCGCCTGTTATTGGCAGAGTTTATCGTGAGTGCCCGAGTGCCTCTGCCAGCGACGTGTTTTAGGAATCCTTCGCGTGCAAGAAACTTGCTTGGGTAGCACACCTCGAGGCTTAGCGCACCGTTAATTGACGCTTAATTTCTGCCTTTCTAGGGCCTCCTTTACTGTGATTCTTAGCGGCATGGAATCAAGGAGACACAACGAAAACACTGAAAAATAAAATGTGCTTTTATTCGCGTCGGAACCATGAGAATTTTAACGAAACCACGAAACTTCTCGGAACGAGCACCTATTTTTCCATAGAGCCTAATAGAAATGTACACTCGATAGAAAATGGCAAGTGTCCGCGACGCCACCTTCCGCCTGTTATTGGCAGAGTTTATCGTGAGTGCCCGTGTGCCTCTACCAGCGACGTGTTTTAGGAATCCTTCACGTGCATGAAACTCGCTTAGGTAGCACACCTCGAGGCTTAGCGCACCGTTAATTGGCGCTTAATTTCATCCTTTCTAGGGCCTCCTTTGCTGTGATTCTTAGCGGCATGGAATCAAGGGGACACGACGAGAACACTGAAAAATAAAGTGTGCTTTTATTCGCGTCGGAACCATGGGAAATTTAACGAAACCACGAAACTTCTCGGAACGAGCACCTATTTTTCCATAGAGCCTAATGGAAATGTGCACTCGTTAGAAAATGGCAAGTGTCCGCGACGCCACCTTCCGCCTGTTATTGGCAGAGTTCATCGTGAGTGCCCGTGTGCCTCTACCAGCGACGTGTTTTAGGAATCCTTCACGTGCATGAAACTCGCTTAGGTAGCACACCTCGAGGCTTAGCGCACCGTTAATTGACGCTTAATTTCTTCCTTTCTAGGGCCTCCTTTCCTGTGATTCTTAGCGGCATGGAATCAAGGGGACACGACGAGAACACTGAAAAATAAAGTGTGCTTTTATTCGCGTCGGAACCATGGGAAATTTAACGAAACCACGAAACTTCTCGGAACGAGCACCTATTTTTCCATAGAGCCTAATAGAAATGTACACTCGATAGAAAATGGCAAGTGTCCGCGACGCCACCTTCCACCTGTTATTGGCAGAGTTTATCGTGAGTGCCCGTGCGCCTCTACCAGCGACGTGTTTTAGGAATCCTTCGCGTGCAGGAAACTCGCTTAGGTAGCACACCTCGAGGCTTAGCGCACCGTTAATTGGCGCTTAATTTCATCCTTTCTAGGGCCTCCTTTGCTGTGATTCTTAGCGGCATGGAATCAAGGGGACACGACGAGAACACTGAAAAATAGTGTGCTTTTATTCGCGTCGGAACCATGGGAAATTTAACGAAACCACGAAACTTCTCGGAACGAGCACCTATTTTTCCATAGAGCCTAATGGAAATGTGCACTCGTTAGAAAATGGCAAGTGTCCGCGACGCCACCTTCCGCCTGTTATTGGCAGAGTTTATCGTGAGTGCCCGTGTGCCTCTACCAGTGACGTGTTTTAGGAATCCTTCACGTGCAAGAAACTCGCGTGGGTAGCACACCTCGAGGCTTAGCGCACCGTTAATTGACGCTTAATTTCTGCCTTTCTAGGGCCTCCTTTCCTGTGATTCTTAGCGGCATTGAATCAAGGGGACACGACGAAAACACTGAAATATAAAGTTTGCTTTTATTCGCGTCGCAACCATGTGAAATTTAACGAAATGACGAAACTTCAAGGAACGAGCACCTATTTATCCATAGAGCCTAATAGAAATGTACACTCGATAGAAAATGGCAAGTGTCCGCGACGCCACCTTCCGCCTGTTATTGGCAGAGTTTATCGTGAGTACACGTGTGCCTCTACCAGCGACGTGTTTTAGGAATCCTTCACGTGCAAGAAACTCGCTTGGGTAGCACAACACCTAGAGGCTTAGCGCACCATTAATTGGCGCTTAATTTCTGCCTTTCTAGGGCCTCCTTTACTGTGATTCTTAGCGGCATCGAATCAAGGGGACACGACGAAAACACTGAAAAATAAAGTGTGCTTTTATTCGCGTCGGAACCATGTGAAATTTAACGAAACGACGAAACTTCTCGGAACGCCCACCTATTTTTCCATAGACCCTAATGGAAATGTACACTCCATAGAAAATGGCAAGTGTCCGCGACGCCATCTTCCGCCTGTTATTGGCAGAGTTTATCGTGAGTGCCCGTGTGCCTCTACCAGCGACGTGTTTTAGGAATCCTTCACGTGCAAGAAACTCGCTTGGGTAGCACAACACCTAGAGGCTTAGCGCACCGTTAATTGGCGCTTAATTTCTGCCTTTCTAGGGCCTCCTTTACTGTGATTCTTAGCGGCATCGAATCAAGTGGACACAAAGAAAACACTGAAAAATAAAGTTTGCTTTTATTCGCGTCTTAACCATGTCAAATTTAACGAAACCAGGAAACTTCTCCGAACGAGCACCTATTTTTCCATAGAGCCTAATAGAAATGTACACTCGATAGAAAATGGCAAGTGTCCGCGACGCCACCTTCCGCCTGTTATTGGCACAGTTTATCGTGAGTGCCAGTGTGCCTCTACCAGCGACGTGTTTTAGGAATCCTTCACGTGCAAGAAACTCGCTTGGGTAGCACACCTCGAGGCTTAGCGCACCGTTAATTCACGCTTAATTTCTGCCTTTCTAGGGCCTCCTTTACTGTGATTGTTAGCGGCATGGAATCAAGGAGACACGACGAAAACACTGAAAAATAAAGTTTCCTCTTATTCGCGTCGCAACCATGTGAAATTTAACGCAACGATGAGACTTCTCGGAACGAGCACCTATTTTTCCATGGAGCCTAATAGAAATGTACACTCGATAGAAAATGGCAAGTGTCCGCGACGCCACCTTCCGCCTGTTATTGGCAGAGTTTATCGTGAGTGCCCGTCTGCCTCTACCAGCGACGTGTTTTAGGAATCCTTCACGTGCATGAAACTCGCTTAGGTAGCACAACACCTCGAGGCTTAGGGCACCGTTAATTGACGCTTAATTTCTTCCTTTCTAGGGCCTCCTTTCCTCTGATTCTTAGCGGCATTGAATGAAGGGGACACGACGAAAACACTGAAATATAAAGTTTGCTTTTATTCGCGTCGCAACCATGTCAAATTTAACGAAACGACGAAACTTCTCGGAACGAGCACCTATTTTTCCATAGAGCCTAATAGAAATGTACACTCGATAGAAAATGGCAAGTGTCCGCGACGCCACCTTCCGCCTGTTATTATCAGAGTTTATCGTGAGTGCCCGTGTGCCTCTACCAGTGACGTGTTTTAGGAATCCTTCACGTGCACGAAACTCGCGTGGGTAGCACACCTCGAGGCTTAGCGCACCGTTAATTGACGCTCAATTTCTGCCTTTCTAGGGCCTCCTTTCCTGTGATTCTTAGCGGCATTGAATCAAGGAGACACGACGAAAACACTGAAATATTAAGTTTGCTTTTATTCGCGTCGCAACCATGTGAAATTTAATGAAACGACGAAACTTCTCGGAACGAGCACCTATTTTTCCATAGAGCCTAATAGAAATGTACACTCGATATAAAATGGCAAGTGTCCGCGACGCCACCTTCCGCCTGTTATTGGCAGAGTTTATCGTGAGTGCCCGTGTGCCTCTACCAGTGACGTGTTTTAGGAATCCTTCACGTGCAAGAAACTCGTTTGGGTAGCACACCTCGAGGCTTAGCGCACCGTTAATTGACGCTTAATTTCTGCCTTCCTAGGGCCTCCTTTGCTGTGATTCTTAGCGGCATGGAATCAAGGGGACACGACGAAAACACTGAAAAATAAAGTGTGCTTTTATTCGCGTCCGAACCATGGGAAATTTAACGAAACCACGAAACTTCTCGGAACGAGCACCTATTTTTCCATAGAGCCTAATGGAAATGTGCACTCGATAGAAAATGGCAAGTGTCCGCGACGCCACCTGCCGCCTGTTATTGGCACAGTTTATCGTGAGTGCCCGTGTGCCTCTACCAGCGACGTGTTTTAGGAATCCTTCACGAACAAGAAACTCGCTTGGGTAGCAAAACACCTCGAGGTTTAGCGCACCATTAATTGGCGCTTAATTTCTGCCTTTCTAAGGCCTCCTTTGCTGTGATTCTTAGCGGCATGGAATCAAGGGGACACGACGAAAACACTGAAAAATAAAGTGTGCTTTTATTCGCGTCGGAACCATGTGAAATTTAACGAAACGAAGAAACTTCTCGGAACGAGCACCTATTTTTCCATAGAGCCTAATAGAAATGTACACTCGATAGAAAATGGCAAGTGTCCGCGACGCCACCTTCCGCCTGTTAATGGCAGAGTTTATCGTGAGTGCCCGTGTGCCTCTACCAGCGACGTGTTTTAGGAATCCTTCACGTGCAAGAAACTCGCTTGGGTAGCACACCTCGAGGCTTAGCGCACCGTTAATTGGCGCTTAATTTCTGCCCTTCTAGGGCCTCCTTTCCTGTGATTCTTAGCGGCATTGAATCAAGGAGACACGACAAAAACACTGAAATATAAAGTTTGCTTTTATTCGCGTCGCAACCATGTGAAATTTAACGAAACGACGAAACTTCTCGGAACGCGCACCTATTTTTCCATAGAGCCTAATAGAAATGTACACTCGATAGAAAATGGCAAGTGTCCGCGACGCCACCTTCCGCCTGTTATTGGCAGAGTTTATCGTGAGTGCCCGAGTGCCTCTGCCAGCGACGTGTTTTAGGAATCCTTCGCGTGCAAGAAACTTGCTTGGGTAGCACACCTCGAGGCTTAGCGCACCGTTAATTGACGCTTAATTTCTTCCTTTCTAGGGCCTCCTTTCCTGTGATTCTTAGCGGCATGGAATCAAGGGGACACGACGAGAACACTGAAAAATAAAGTGTGCTTTTATTCGCGTCGGAACCATGGGAAATTTAACGAAACCACGAAACTTCTCGGAACGAGCACCTATTTTTCCATAGAGCCTAATAGAAATGTACACTCGATAGAAAATGGCAAGTGTCCGCGACGCCACCTTCCACCTGTTATTGGCAGAGTTTATCGTGAGTGCCCGTGCGCCTCTACCAGCGACGTGTTTTAGGAATCCTTCGCGTGCAGGAAACTCGCTTAGGTAGCACACCTCGAGGCTTAGCGCACCGTTAATTGGCGCTTAATTTCATCCTTTCTAGGGCCTCCTTTGCTGTGATTCTTAGCGGCATGGAATCAAGGGGACACGACGAGAACACTGAAAAATAGTGTGCTTTTATTCGCGTCGGAACCATGGGAAATTTAACGAAACCACGAAACTTCTCGGAACGAGCACCTATTTTTCCATAGAGCCTAATGGAAATGTGCACTCGTTAGAAAATGGCAAGTGTCCGCGACGCCACCTTCCGCCTGTTATTGGCAGAGTTTATCGTGAGTGCCCGTGTGCCTCTACCAGTGACGTGTTTTAGGAATCCTTCACGTGCAAGAAACTCGCGTGGGTAGCACACCTCGAGGCTTAGCGCACCGTTAATTGACGCTTAATTTCTGCCTTTCTAGGGCCTCCTTTCCTGTGATTCTTAGCGGCATTGAATCAAGGGGACACGACGAAAACACTGAAATATAAAGTTTGCTTTTATTCGCGTCGCAACCATGTGAAATTTAACGAAATGACGAAACTTCTCGAAACGAGCACCTATTTTTCCATAGAGCCTAATAGAAATGTACACTCGATAGAAAATGGCAAGTGTCCGCGACGCCACCTTCCGCCTGTTATTGGCAGAGTTTATCATGAGTGCCCGTGTGCCTCTACCAGCAACGTGTTTTAGGAATCCTTCACTTGCAAGAAACTCGCCTGGGGAGCAAAACACCTCAAGGCTTAGCGCACCGTTAATTGGCGCTTAATATCTTCCTTTCTAGGGCCTCCTTTGCTGTGATTCTTAGCGGCATGGAATCATGGGGACACAACGAAAACACTGAAAAATAAAGTGTGCTTTTATTCGCGTCGGAACCAAGTAAAATTTAACGAAACCACGAAACTTCAAGGAACGAGCACCTATTTATCCATAGAGCCTAATAGAAATGTACACTCGATAGAAAATGGCAAGTGTCCGCGACGCCACCTTCCGCCTGTTATTGGCAGAGTTTATCGTGAGTACACGTGTGCCTCTACCAGCGACGTGTTTTAGGAATCCTTCACGTGCAAGAAACTCGCTTGGGTAGCACAACACCTAGAGGCTTAGCGCACCATTAATTGGCGCTTAATTCCTGCCTTTCTAGGGCCTCCTTTACTGTGATTCTTAGCGGCATCGAATCAAGGGGACACGACGAAAACACTGAAAAATAAAGTGTGCTTTTATTCGCGTCGGAACCATGTGAAATTTAACGAAACGACGAAACTTCTCGGAACGCCCACCTATTTTTCCATAGACCCTAATGGAAATGTACACTCCATAGAAAATGGCAAGTGTCCGCGACGCCATCTTCCGCCTGTTATTGGCAGAGTTTATCGTGAGTGCCCGTGTGCCTCTACCAGCGACGTGTTTTAGGAATCCTTCACGTGCAAGAAACTCGCTTGGGTAGCACAACACCTAGAGGCTTAGCGCACCGTTAATTGGCGCTTAATTTCTGCCTTTCTAGGGCCTCCTTTACTGTGATTCTTAGCGGCATCGAATCAAGTGGACACAAAGAAAACACTGAAAAATAAAGTTTGCTTTTATTCGCGTCTTAACCATGTCAAATTTAACGAAACCAGGAAACTTCTCCGAACGAGCACCTATTTTTCCATAGAGCCTAATAGAAATGTACACTCGATAGAAAATGGCAAGTGTCCGCGACGCCACCTTCCGCCTGTTATTGGCACAGTTTATCGTGAGTGCCAGTGTGCCTCTGCCAGCGACGTGTTTTAGGAATCCTTCACGTGCAAGAAACTCGCTTGGGTAGCACACCTCGAGGCTTAGCGCACCGTTAATTGACGCTTAATTTCTGCCTTTCTAGGGCCTCCTTTACTGTGATTCTTAGTGGCATGGAATCAAGGAGACACGACGAAAACACTGAAAAATAAAGTTTGCTTTTATTCGCGTCGCAACCATGTGAAATTTAACGAAACGACGAAACTTCTCGGAACGAGCACCTATTTTTCCATGGAGCCTAATAAAAATGTACACTCGATAGAAAATGGCAAGTGTCCGCGACGCCACCTTCCGCCTGTTATTGGCAGAGTTTATCGTGAGTGCCCGAGTGCCTCTGCCAGCGACGTGTTTTAGGAATCCTTCGCGTGCAAGAAACTCGCTTGGGTAGCACACCTCGAGGCTTAGCGCACCGTTAATTCACGCTTAATTTCTGCCTTTCTAGGGCCTCCTTTACTGTGATTGTTAGCGGCATGGAATCAAGCAGACACGACGAAAACACTGAAAAATAAAGTTTCCTCTTATTCGCGTCGCAACCATGTGAAATTTAACGCAACGATGAGACTTCTCGGAACGAGCACCTATTTTTCCATAGAGCCTAATAGAAATGTACACTCGATAGAAAATGGCAAGTGTCCGCGACGCCACCTTCCGCCTGTTATTGGCAGAGTTTATCGTGAGTGCCCGTCTGCCTCTACCAGCGACGTGTTTTAGGAATCCTTCACGTGCATGAAACTCGCTTAGGTAGCACAACACCTCGAGGCTTAGGGCACCGTTAATTGACGCTTAATTTCTTCCTTTCTAGGGCCTCCTTTCCTCTGATTCTTAGCGGCATTGAATGAAGGGGACACGACGAAAACACTGAAATATAAAGTTTGCTTTTATTCGCGTCGCAACCATGTCAAATTTAACGAAACGACGAAACTTCTCGGAACGAGCACCTATTTTTCCATAGAGCCTAATAGAAATGTACACTCGATAGAAAATGGCAAGTGTCCGCGACGCCACCTTCCGCCTGTTATTATCAGAGTTTATCGTGAGTGCCCGTGTGCCTCTACCAGTGACGTGTTTTAGGAATCCTTCACGTGCAAGAAACTCGCGTGGGTAGCACACCTCGAGGCTTAGCGCACCGTTAATTGACGCTCAATTTCTGCCTTTCTAGGGCCTCCTTTCCTGTGATTCTTAGCGGCATTGAATCAAGGAGACACGACGAAAACACTGAAATATTAAGTTTGCTTTTATTCGCGTCGCAACCATGTGAAATTTAATGAAACGACGAAACTTCTCGGAACGAGCACCTATTTTTCCATAGAGCCTAATAGAAATGTACACTCGATATAAAATGGCAAGTGTCCGCGACGCCACCTTCCGCCTGTTATTGGCAGAGTTTATCGTGAGTGCCCGTGTGCCTCTACCAGTGACGTGTTTTAGGAATCCTTCACGTGCAAGAAACTCGTTTGGGTAGCACACCTCGAGGCTTAGCGCACCGTTAATTGACGCTTAATTTCTGCCTTCCTAGGGCCTCCTTTGCTGTGATTCTTAGCGGCATGGAATCAAGGGGACACGACGAAAACACTGAAAAATAAAGTGTGCTTTTATTCGCGTCCGAACCATGGGAAATTTAACGAAACCACGAAACTTCTCGGAACGAGCACCTATTTTTCCATAGAGCCTAATGGAAATGTGCACTCGATAGAAAATGGCAAGTGTCCGCGACGCCACCTGCCGCCTGTTATTGGCAGAGTTTATCGTGAGTGCCCGTGTGCCTCTACCAGCAACGTGTTTTAGGTATCCTTCATTTGCAAGTAACTCGCCTGGGGAGCAAAACACCTCGAGGCTTAGCGCACCGTTAATTGACGCTTAATTTCTGCCTTCCTAGGGCCTCCTTTACTGTGATTCTTAGTGGCATGGAATCAAGGAGACACGACGAAAACACTGAAAAATAAAGTTTGCTTTTATTCGCGTCGGAACCATGTGAAATTTAACGCAACGACGAAACTTCTCGGAACGAGCACCTATTTTTCCATAGAGCCTAATGGAAATGTGCACTCGATAGAAAATGGCAAGTGTCCGCGACGCCACCTGCCGCCTGTTATTGGCAGAGTTTATCGTGAGTGCCCGTGTGCCTCTACCATCAACGTGTTTTAGGTATCCTTCATTTGCAAGTAACTCGCCTGGGGAGCAAAACACCTCGAGGCTTAGCGCACCGTTAATTCACGCTTAATTTCTGCCCTTCTAGGGCCTCCTTTCCTGTGATTCTTAGCGGCATTGAATCAAGGGGACACGACGAAAACACTGAAATATAAAGTTTGCTTTTATTCGCGTCGCAACCATGTGAAATTTAACGAAACGACGAAACTTCTCGGAACGCGCACCTATTTTTCCATAGAGCCTAATAGAAATGTACACTCGATAGAAAATGGCAAGTGTCCGCGACGCCACCTTTCGCCTGTTATTGGCAGAGTGTATCGTGAGTGCCCGTGTGCCTCTACCAGCGACGTGTTTTAGGAATCCTTCACGTGCAAGAAACTCGCTTGGGTAGCACACCTCGAGGCTTAGCGCACCGTTAATTAACGCTTAATTTCTGCCTTTCTAGGGCCCCCTTTACTGTGATTCTTAGTGGCATGGAATCAAGGAGACACGACGAAAACACTGAAAAATAAAGTTTGCTTTCATTCGCGTCGCAACCATGTGAAATTTAACGAAACGACGAAACTTCTCGGAACGAGCACCTATTTTTCCATAGAGCCTAATAGAAATGTACACTCGATAGAAAATGGCAAGTGTCCCCGACGCCACCTTCCGCCTGTTATTGGCAGAGTTTATCGTGAGTGCCCGTGTGCCTCTACCAGCGACGTGTTTTAGGAATCCTTCACGAACAAGAAACTCGCTTGGGTAGCAAAACACCTCGAGGTTTAGCGCACCATTAATTGGCGCTTAATTTCTGCCTTTCTAAGGCCTCCTTTGCTGTGATTCTTAGCGGCATGGAATCAAGGGGACACGACGAAAACACTGAAAAATAAAGTGTGCTTTTATTCGCGTCGGAACCATGTGAAATTTAACGAAACGAAGAAACTTCTCGGAACGAGCACCTATTTTTCCATAGAGCCTAATAGAAATGTACACTCGATAGAAAATGGCAAGTGTCCGCGACGCCACCTTCCGCGTGTTATTGGCAGAGTTTATCGTGAGTGCCCGTGTGCCTCTACCAGCAGCGTGTTTTTGGAATCCTTCACGTGCAAGAAACTCGCTTGGGTAGCACACCTCGAGGCTTAGCGCACCGTTAATTGGCGCTTAATTTCTGCCTTTCTAGGGCCTCCTTTGCTGTGATTCTTAGCGGCATGGAATCAAGGGGACACGACGAAAACACTGAAATATAAAGTGTGCTTTTATTCGCGTCGGAACCATGTGAAATTTAACGAAACGACGAAACTTCTCGGAACGAGCACCTATTTTTCCATAGAGCCTAATGGAAATGTACACTCCATAGAAAATGGCAAGTGTCCGCGACGCCATCTTCCGCCTGTTATTGGCAGAGTTTATCGTGAGTGCACGTGTGCCTCTACCAGCAACGTGTTTTAGGTATCCTTCATTTGCATGAAACTCACCTGGGGAGCACAACACCTCGAGGCTTAGCGCACCGTTAATGAGCTCTTAATTTATACCTGTCTAGGGCCTCATTTGCTGTGATTCTTAGCGGCATGGAATCAAGGGACACAACGACAACACTGAAAAATAATGTTTGCTTTTATTCGCGTCGGAACCAAGTAAAATTTAACGAAACGACGAAACTTCCCGGAATGGGCGCCTCTTTTTCCATAGAACCTAATGGAAATGTACACTAGGTAGAAAATGGCAAGTGTCCGCGACGCCACCTTCCGCCTGTTATTGGCAGAGTTTATCGTGAGTGCCCGTGTGCCTCTACCAGCAACGTGTTTTAGGTATCCTTCATTTGCAAGAAACTCACCTGGGGAGCACAACACCTCGAGGCATAGTGTACAGTTAATTGGCACTTAATTTCTGCTTTTCTAGGGCCTGCTTTGCTGTGATTCTTAGCTGCATGGAATCAAGGGGACACAACGAAAACGCTGAAAAATAAAGTTTGCTTTTATTCGCGTCGGAATCAAAGTAAAATTTAACGAAACGACGAAACTTCCCGGAACGAGTGCTTCTTTTTCAATGGAGCCTAATTGAAATGTACACTCGATAGAAAATGGCAAGTGTCGGCGACGGCACCTTCCGCCTGTTATTGGCCGTGTATCGCGAGTGCCCGTGCGCCTCTACCGGGAACATGTTTTAGGAATCCTTGATGTGCATGAAACTCGCCTGGAGGCATAAGGAGTGATTCCATTATGCTTATTTTCTACTTATGTACGGTCTCCTTCGTTGCCACTCTAAACTGTATAGAATCTGGGCGTATTATTGAAAATCCCTACAAATGTTGTTTTTATTGCGGCCCCAAATGTGTGAAGTTTGCCAAAACGACAAATTTTCTCGTGATCGGTGACTTTTTTCAGTAGCGTGAGGGGATCGCACATCAGATATCCGCCGGCGTTTTGTGCGTCGGACCGGATGGCTGGTATTGGCTGAAGTATTGAAGAGTGCAGACGTGATCCAGCCAGGGGTTCCTGCTTGCAACTGGGAGCGGCCGCGCTGGTTTGGGTGCAATGAAGGACGGACATTACCTGTGGCGGGTACAATTCGAACTTTTGCGCTGAAAGAAAAGTGGTCGAGCCGGTGTTCGAACTCCGCCCCTTGGGACAGTGCGGGGCGGGCTCCCTTTCGACCGCGGAAGAGCTTGTGTCAAGTGCTATAAAAAGAGGCTCTGCGTTACCGCCTTACACATCATAGTTGGCTAGTGAGCAGGCAACGTCTAATTATGAAACTGATCAAATAGATTCACCGATTAATATATTCAGTTAGCATAGCCTATGCTTACGAACAGTGCGTATAGCGAGCTATGGATAGGGAATTGATGATCGTAGCTTTAAGAAATGTAAATTGAAGACATAAGATATATATTGAAACGAGCCCCTTCCGCAATCAAGCTCCTAGCTTATACATCAATAATTAGACCGAAATTAGAATACCCTGCTGAAAAAAGTTGAATGACGCAATAAACTCATACAGTATATCATGCAAATATCATAGACTTATCAAATCATAGAAAATTATCATTCAAATGTCATACATTTCTGTAAAATCACAGTCATCATAGAGGTGTCATAGAACATCGTACAAATTGTATGATATATCATACAGAATGTATGATATTCTATGATGAATGATCTATGAGGTCATTGCATCATATAACTTTTTTTCAGCAGGGTATTCCTTTACACTGTGGGATCCTTTCACTAAAACTAACATCCCTGCTTTAGAAATGATTGAGCGGAAAGCAGTTCGTATTATTTTTTTCATATTCCGCACTTTACCGACTCCCCTACCACTTTAATGAATGTTAATGGCATACAGACACTGGAAACTCGAAGAAAGCCTTTGCGACTGAAATTTCTCTTTCTGTTGAAAAATAACAAGTTATGAATGAGCCCGGACCCTTACATAAAACCACTAGTGACGCGATTAACGAGACATCGTCACGCCCAGTCCTTAACTCCTTGTCGTGCCAGAACCAACTTGTATAAATATTCTTATTTTCCCCGAACAATAACTGAGTGGAACCAGCTTCCTTTGACTGCACTGTTAAGCACTGAGAGGACTGCCAGTTTTTTATAACGACTTTTGTATGCTATGCTTTCAGTTCTGCCGAGACATTGTGTTCAATTTGCCTTTCTTTTCGTTCGAATCATGCATAGGTTGTCTTTGTTTTGTTTATCTTTTAGTTTGTGTGCTAAATGTTACTTTGCCTTGTATCTGCCCCTCCTGCATGGGCCTACTAAGGATGGCAGTATTGAATAAATAAATAAGAGAGATAGGGATAGCTAGATAGCAACCATCGTGCTGACGGTGCAGCGAGGTCGGCGCATGGCGGCACCTCCTGGCTCCTACCCATACCTTTTTCCCGTAGTGATGGCGCGAGACTTCTCGCTACTAAATCCTGGCAGATGGAACGCTCTTTGTGGTGTGATCCGCAGCGTCAATATAGACCCGTTCTTCGCATCGACCCCACTTGTGAATTCCGCATGCCACGCAATTCATATAGACTTGATCGGAATTGCCTGCACCGAATTCATCTGGACGTTGCCTTTAATAAACTCTATCTTTATAAAATTTGGTGCATCAAGTTGCCCTCTGTGCTCGACACGTGTTGTGCGCGAGGATCTTCAGCACTTGATATGCCGCTGCTGAATCTTTAATAACCATCGCAAGGCACTGTTAAGTGCTTTAGGACTCCGTCAGGATGGCCCCGTACACCTGGAGCATGTCCTTGGACCCTGGAGTGATGAGACTTCGGGTGCGCGAGGGACAAAAGCATTCTTCGTTTTTCTAAGGGACACGGGTTTAGTGGACATCCTTTGATAATCATGCCCTCTTCTTTAACACTCATCTGGAGTACCATGCTAGGCGCACAACCAGGCAGACCTCTCCTTTATTCATTAAAGTTTCTCTCTCTCTCTCTCTCTCTCTCTCTCTGCGAGCGCTTGCACAGGCTATCCATGCAAACCTTCTCGTTCAGTTTCGCATTAACCATTATGCGCTGTGTAGAATCAACAAATGCGTGCTCAAGCTAACTGCAGGTCAACAAGGAACATAGAATTGGACATGTACTCACCAGCCGGATGATGTTAGGCGCGGAGAGGAAAGCTTTATTGGAAACTCCTCTTGCGGGCGATGTGGAAAGCGCCTTGGAGAGAGACTTTATTCACGATGCAAGTTAACCCAAGTAGCACAGGCAATCGGCGGCGTCCTCGGTAGTGGAAGCGCTTGAGGGACCTGCGGTGCGCGCGACAAACGAAGTGTTTCTTGCGACATCTTGAACGGAAAGCGAGGTCCAAATTTTCCACAGGTCCGTGGGGAGTGCAGTGGAAGAAGTTCCGTCCCTCAGGCTCCGTGCTTGGTCGGCTTCCAGGGCTTGTGGCCCGTTCATCCTTGGGATCATACGGTCTTGCGTAGCACGGAGAGTCGTTGGCGGCCTCGAGCACTGCACTCTTAGAAAAAGTTAGTAGCACTTACTAGCTGTTTGGATAGTAACTGTTTGTCACACATGTTCTACCCTGTTAGTAACTGCAGTTAGTAACGGGAAGGTTAGTAACAGTTACTAACCTATTGAGTTATTAACGGCTGCCACCTGCAGTTACTGACGGGAAGCTAGTGGTATTTACTAAGAAAATTAACAGATACACGCCTGTGTTGCTAGATTCATCGCACGGTGTGCTGGCGTGGCTTGTCGAATTTATGCGTACTCGAAAAATAAAAAAAGCGTTATAGTCAATTTGACTAATTCCCGAATCCAGACAGGACTGTCAGAACCTGCTAGCCGTAAATCACATACTTAGGTTTAAGCTTATTGCGATGTAGATATTATTCGAGGTAATGGCATCAACAACCTTACCATGCGCACACAAAGTTTCAGAATGCAGGAAAAGCACAAAAGTCACACTCGAGCACTGCGTGGGCACACGTAGGGAAATCTTTCTCAGTCTTATATACTCCGTAAATCAGACTCATTTACGGGATAGTGGCTCTTACCGGTTGAGCTAAGATACCAGAGTTAATTATGAAGTGTAGATTGTAGAAAAAACTTAGTCTACGTAACCATATGCCCCTGCAGAAACGTTTAATTACAAAAACAAATTTATTAGCATGACAATCTGTGTCAGTTTATATTCTTTGACTTTATTTCAGGGTTAAAGAACCGGTAACTAACTAGGTAGTAACTAGTGACCATAGTTATTAAAAAGGTAGCAAGGGCTACTTTTACCAACTATACCTTGAAGAGGGTAGTAAATAGCTATAAAAAGTAATAAAACGAAGTCAGAGTTAGTAACGGCTACTCTTACTACCTTTTTACTAACAGTACGCGCTACGCTTGAGCACGCAGGTGGCTGCGGAAGACTGGAATGGAAGCACTTACATGCAGTGCTGTCAACCAGGAGAATAATGACGAAATAAATATAGCTTATTTGCACGTTTTCAAAAACGGTTATGCGCAGAGACGAAATACATGAACAGAAGGGCTCGCAACCAACCCTTGGGTCTAATCACCTTCCTTCGATTTATCCTGCGTCCTCGTCCTGAGAATACAATCCCTGAACAATTCCCTGCTAAGAAGTGCAGAAACATTGCATGCAAATTCAGAGGTGCATAACCTTTTCTGCGGGAACATAGGCGTTTAGGGAGCGCTACGCCTGGCTTGGTAGCAGCTTGGAACAATGAGGCCTTTATTCTCTGAGCTCCCTTCTACGGCTGCCTCGTTCATATATCTTCTCTGAAAAACGCAAAGCCCCCGAAAAGCCTTTCTTCTCATGGAAGTGGTTAGCACCCTCTGATCTTCGCTATTACTCATCCTGAGAACAATTTCACCATGCCGAACCATCGACTGTATCCCAGGGAAACGTGATGAAATATCATGGTTCTTTCGATTGCATATTAACCTTCTGACACGCAACTCTTTCGTTTCCATTGAAATGAAATATTTTTTTTCTGTCTGAACAGTATAATAAGGCAGTAAGAAAGAATTTCTATGTTTTCCACAGCAAAATACCTCTTGTTTTTAATGCGAAAACATTATATAGCTCTTTCGAGTTAGCAATAAGTGTCCGCAAATTTTGTCCGCCCGATTACGTCGTTCTCTGAAGACAAATGTGTGAAAGTGTGATTGTGACAGATAGTGCGTGACAAAATGTTGCCGTGGGAAAAATTTGGCTGATGAGGTGCAATTGGTTAACTAATTAAACACAAAAAACGCTAGAAAATACACTTGGACGTCAAAATAGAAATAGACGTCGATAGAGTGCACAGACAAGCTATCTATGCGCATGCGCGTACTACACTGCGGTCCTGCATGGGGCGCTAAACGACCGTCTGATCGACACTTCCGTGAGAGTATTTAAAAAATGGAGAGCTGTACATTAGATACAACGAAAGCTATGTGCTTGTATTAGTCGCGTTCCTTCTCGCGGCACTGTTTGCCAAGTATGAATTTGTACTAGCAAGCCCAACTTGCCGTTCTTCAACCGCCCCAAGGACGAATGGACACTCACCTGCCACTCAGAGCTGGTGCAGGATGTCACCAATCCTGGCACCGGTTTCCATTTTCAGGGTCACGGCCCGCGTGGCGGATCTTCCGTCCGGATCACCCCAAGTCCGCCACCGCTACCTCGTGACGTCGGTCACACTGCCGCCTGTCCTCAGAGCCGTCAGCACATCGTAGGCGGAGCCCCACAGCGCCCGTCGCATCTTCAGCCGCAGGTCCTTCTTGCTGGTGGTCCGTAAGGCTACGCGGACAGTTCTACACCTTCACTTCAATTGCAACCAGCACCTTCATCATCACGCCAGCACCCTTGGACGTGGCAGTCCTCACGCCCGCCCCCTAAAGCCACCACTTCGGAGAGCACACCGAGATGAACCAGGTTGTCGAGGAAGCCGCCGAAGCACTCTGTTTCAGCTGAGCGCATGCAGAGATTACGCTAAACGCAACTAATTCAGCTAATCAAGTTACAGACTATTCACACGGTAACCTTTCCTCACCCCTCCGTTCCATAAAAGTTCTTGCTTACAAAACATTTGTACGTTCAGAACGTCAGTTCGCATGTGCCGCGTATGATCTCTGCTATGCTAACCTTATCACCCCGCTCGAATCGGTCCAGAACCGTGCTGCCAGATTCATTTGCTGCGATAATTCTTACCAGAGTAGCCTTTTGAGACTAATCTTCCTATACTGGTCTGTTGCAAAATCGCCCGTCTTTCCTTGTATCATAAATTTTATCGCACTTACTACCACGAAGCTCCCCCTATCATTCGCGCTCATTGGATTTTCCGTACTAATCACCCGAATGTCGTATACCCCGAAAAAGCTAGCCCCGAATCATATCACCAGTTATTTTTCCTCAGAACAGCCAGCAATTGGAATGGCCTTCCTTCCGCCTTTGTAGGCCATCTGTATTTATGCTAATATCCCTTTTTTCAGCCCACCCCTCATGTAGCGTCCCTTGTGGAAATATTCGGGAAAAAAAATCCTTCCTGTGGGGCACATGGCCAGACTGCCTATCATAAGCTGGTTTACGCTATCAATAGCGACAAGTAAAGGTCCCTCAAGAGGAAAGCTCAGACTCCGAACGGCTCGACCATTTAGGGAAATTAGCTTTAAAGCGTGCGATGATGCGGAAAAGTTGAAAGGAAAGATTCGAGGTCGGAGTACGATTCAAACCTACAGCGCTTCGTCGCCTCTCAGGAAACGCCCGTTCAACCCATTCGGTCACGAACATTTTGTTTGTTTGTTTTTGTTATTGCATATCTTGCTGACCTGCGAAATGTGTTAAATATGCGATTACAATTATGCGATTATATGCTGGTGCGTATAGGCTCGAAAACGAAATGCAGGTCTCGCCACCACCGATCTATTTCTAAAACAGAATACGATGACGTAAAGACAATTTGTACATTGATCTCTGAGGCTACGCTAGATTCCCAGTCACTTTTAACGACGATCACTGAGCCCATTTCGGTATTTACGCCACGAGTTTGAATTTACTGGCGGAAGAAAAAAAACGCGCCATGTTTAAGTGCAATTTTCACAGTAATAATTGCGCCTTTTGCTGCCGAACACACATAAGCATAGCAGAAAGTGACACAGAATCAATTTTGCAAGCAACAAAAGTTGAATGGACTCCGCGTCCCTTTGAGGCTCCTTTACACTACTACCCTCACAAATGTGAGCTAACATGTGGCAGACTTGAACGTTCGTGACGGGAACTTGTTCAGCATTTCCTTCGTTTCTCCCTAATGTTTGGCTTAGTTTGTCGGGGTTTAACATCCCAAAGCGACTCAAGTTATGAAGGACGCCGTAGTGAAGGGCTCCGGTTAATTTCGACCACCTGGGGCTCTTTAACGCGCACTGACATCGCACAGTACGCGGGCCTCTAGCATTTCGCCTCCAAAGAAATTCGACCGCTGCGGCTGGGATCGAACCCGCGTCTTTCGGGTCAGCAGCCGAGCACCATAACCACTAAGCCACCGTGGCGTGTCTCCTTAATGTTGCCGAGCAGCTGGGTCATAACTGTAGCCCCCATATTGACGTAACACAGCTGAGGCCAACCTTGGGCAAGCGGTTATAGAGTCACACTCCGTTCACGTGCTTGTCTTTCGCCCTCTCTGTGTGCACACCATGCGATTGTGGCGCCTCACCTCGGCGTCGACATTGATACAGTGAGCTGCTAAAGGATGGTAAAGAACAAACTTTATTGCGCATACTGAGGTGTCGAATATCTGGCATACATACGCGTTGCTTAAAAGTATCGGGGCAACAAGTAGAACAACAAGCCGGCAGAGATTAGATCACATTTAGGAATACGGTTTCTCATTCCGACGTAACTTACAACACTGCATCGGAAGAGAGGAATATTAAGATATTCAGACATAAACAAGAGCGCTGTTCTGTACACTCAGGTGCTGTCGCGTAGCTTGAGCCTAGACTAGGCAATAGCTCATTTGTTCATACCACGTCTCATGAGCCATGCTAATAAGCGAACACAAACATGCTTAAAGTTTCTAGTTCAACTTCTATCTGCGTTAATGCACAGCTAATCACCGATATCACATGAGACCTGAACAGCTGCAGCGGACTAGGAATTGAATCGTCGTTTATTGAGACTGGACCTTTTTTATTTTTGTTTCTGTTTGCGAAAAGCACATTCCTTTCGCAAGCGTTTCTCGACCGGAGTTTCGCGTGACGTCACTCGGGATATAAGCACAGTGGCGCCACCGCGTGCCTAGGCGAACATGGCTGCTACTTACTCATGAGCCTGTGACGTGCCATTGACGCTGCGCCGACATCTACCAAGAGGGGATAAAAATCTGACGCCAGCACACAAGACGGGACATCCCAGAATCCGTGCAACAAGCAAACGTGTTTCGTCACGCTGACGTTTACTCCACGACGTGACGCATTAAGTAGTCAGTCTGCATAATATTCTCATGATCCATATACGCTATTATGCACTGTCGAAAGTATTTACGCATACATAGATATTAACTAGCACAGACAACTATACTTGAAAGTTGTAGGTCAGTAGGGTCCCTTATCATTCGCTGCGACTTTCACCGTATTGCGTCACTTTTAAAAGACGACGATCTGCTTTGAAGCTTCGCGCACATTAATCAACACACCTCTACCTCTCTTTTTTTTTTCATAAACTTTCACAAAACGCAGAGCGTCTGTATGGCACACAGAACAACTATTTACAAGCGTGAAATTAATGCCGCAGGACAGCGTTACAGCTCGAGTGAAAGGTACTACCGACGCACCAGATTTGGCTCTGTCAGCAATGGACTCGGAGGGGGTGATAACCGTTTTTACCCTGTACGCACGCACGCACGCACTGGAACAATAGCTTGAGTGCATATCAAGCCGACAACGAGAACGAAGTTAGCGCATGAGTTTGTTTCGTCACTTCCGGCGTATAGCTTTGCGAATAAGACCGCCGCGACCTCTAACTTGATTTATACATAATTTGCCTCCGCTGAGGAAGCCCCCGCTTTGTCAACAGATAGCGCTGCGAGCACATACCGAGATAAATGCCCTACAGTGCGATCTATCTGGCTGGGCGTGACATGGATGGATCGCGCGGTGCCCTCGCCTCAACGGTGCACATTTTACACCGCCGCCAAAACGTACCACAGCTGTCTTTGAAACGCGCAGTTCATTAGCTTCCAGTCGACTCAACTCTTCGGTCCGTAAGCCCTCCAGCGAAGCGACGACACGCGGAGGGGGCGATCCCTCCTGCCGCTGGCTCACTGCATCTTGCCCAAAGCGCTGGTCAGGGCCTGGATCTCGGCGCGCAGCGAGTCCACGACGCCGAGCAGCTTCTTGGGGGAGTCGAGCACGAGCACGCATTGCCGGTGAGCGTCGTAGCTCACCTCGAAGGGCCGGAAGTTGGAGCGGGCCACGTACTGCCTGCGAGTATGCACCGCACGTCGTTGTCGGGGGCTCTTGCGGGACGCAGACGACAAGCTGAATTTGGCCTGTATCGAAACCCGCCTTTTTTCACAAGGCCTCGCTGCGCATGCGAGCCTGTTCTCTTCCAGCTCCGCTGGTTGAAAACTAAAACTGCGAGCTCCTACCGCGCAAGAGCAGTTTTTGTTAGTTGCAGGCGCATGCGATAGATGGCGGCAGCTGTCATGCATACCAGGCACGGCTGACTCCTCGAGGAACCAGATCGCGCCTGCGTCTCCCACGTGTTTCTTTTCAACCAGAAGCAGACGAATTTTCGCCACTCCCCAGAAGGCGCCACATCTTGTGAAAAAGGCGAATTCTGCAGCGTTCCAGCAACAAAGACACCACTTTCAGTAATAACTGAGCTTTTATGAGCTAGTAAAACTTTTTTTTTTTTAAATAAATGCAGAAAAACTTGCTTTATCTAAAAGCAGAACTTTCACAAGCTAGGAAAAGTAAAAAAAATAAAAACGAAGTGCAGGTGTTACCGCCACTGGCCTTTTTTTTTTCTCAAGCTAACTACCGTAACGTCCAAGAAACGTTTTTTTTTTTTCCTCTCTTTCTAAACGACAACCACGGAGTCGTTCTGCAGACGGAATGTTGCTTTGCATCGTGTGGCTGGCTCGATAAGTTGCTGTGTAACTTCTGCCATCGTTGTCATCGAATTCGCGTACTTTTTTATGCGAAGCATACTACTTTAGCTACCACTTCAGCCCTTCACCGTGATTATGCGCCTCCAAATCACGTGATACATGACGTCACACCACGTGACACGATGACGTCACGACAGTGGAGAAACGGGGGCCCACCTCGCGCCGTCGCTGTGCGCCTCCAAATCACGTGATACATGACGTCACACCACGTGACTTGATGATGTCACGACAGTGGAGAAACGGGGTCCCACCTCGCGCCGTCGCTGTGATTGTGCGCCTCCAAATTACGCGACACGATGATGCTTCGCATTCTCCAGGCTTAACCAAGTTAAGTCTCAGCCATTTTTTTTTTTTCATGCGAGAAACGCGGCGTCTCTCAAATTTAATTTGGCGACGCCTCAGAAGAGATAGTAAATAAGTATATATGAGCAAACGCCTTCAGTATGAGAACCAGGCTTCAAGAAGAGGACATATCTTCAACGAAGGCAAGACTCTTCTGGAAACATCATTACCCAACAACGGCAGTCCTCTCGGATTCTTACGTACGGGCAAAGCTCAAACACAAGGCCGCATGTAGGACCGCACCTGAGTTTCTCCCGGGCGTCTTGAAAGCTTTCGGCCAGAAAGTAGGTGTCCTGGTAGTCGAGGTCCTGGTACTTCTGCACCGCCGTCCTCTCCGGATCGAGGGGAAGAATGGCCGGCTTGCCCGACAAGGCGTGCTGCAAGGGCAGGGGTCCATCAAAGCTAGCCGACTACTGTAACCATGGAGGAAGGAAAATTCAGGAGAGGCCCTCGCTATCCGAGCTGCACGCCAGAAAGTGTGCCGGAAGTCACGCGCTTTCGCAGGGACTACTGGGTGTCTTTGGCCGCCGGTGCAGCCAATAGCAATGCTTGGCGCAGCGGCGTCGTCTGCTGCATTGTCTTCTGCGCATGCGCAAGCACGCCGAGACGGCGGCCGATTACGTTGGACGGAGGGGGAGCGGCTTCAAAAAATGTGACGTAACCGCCTCTCCTGAGTGCTTTCTTTCCTCCATGATTGTAACCATCCTCTCGGCAGAGGTCACAGCGGTCGCACAATGCAGGAATAACATTTGACAGGCTAGTCGGTGCACATCTCTTTCATTATACCGGTTTCGAAGCTTCCCACAGAACGCATGTATCCAAGGTCTAGCTTTGCGATTTACTTTCACCGAAAACGAATATTTTATAAACTAGAAGAAGTCGCAAGATGAAATACAGGTGTCGCCATCACCGGCCAATTCCGCAAGTAAACTGCGTGCGCCGGCGCAGTTTTCTGCGCACGGATCTCAGAGGCTAGGCTACAACGCTGTTCAATTCAAAATGGTGATCACGAATTCCTTTTTGGTCATGGCGTCACAAGTTTGAATCGAGTGACGGGAGAATTTTCAAATGCAATTTTTCCAGCAATAAGCGTGCGCCTTTTGTACTGGACAAACATCGGCATACCCTGAAAGATCCGCAGAATCGATTTGCAGTGAAACGAAGAAATTTATAGAGCTGTCCTCCTCAGTGTCCCTTTTAAGCTTGCCTTATTGAGCGTTGTGTATTCGTCCGGTGTTTTATAGCTGGGCCGTAAGGTACCGTATTCCATTTGTATCGCGCACAAAAGGGATTGTGTACTGTGAGCCGCTCTCTTGCGGAAAAACAAAATACGTTTGGCAAACGAGCAGATGCCTGCCTAAACGAACAGGTGCGCGAAGACCACAACGATAAGCAAAATCTGCGGCCTTAAAAACCGAAGCGTGGCCTTGTGGTGGAGCATCCGCCTCGCACTCGGGAGATGCTGGGTTCGATCCCCAGTGCCTCCTGGGACCCACCGGTGATACAATGGGTACAAGATTTCCCCTGGCCTGGTGCTCGGCTCTTCTAGGGTCTTAGACCACAGTTGCACTGACGGATCAGAGATAAGTTCCGCCGCCAAGCAACCCTAAATCTGCCTCGTGCGGTAGAAGCCCAACTTGTGGCCCTTTTTTATGACTTCTCCCAAACGTACACCCCTAACGAAAGCCGAGCGCCAGGCCGGGGGACGCTTGTACCCATTTTACCGGTGGGTTTCGACCCAATCACCTCCCGCAGCCGACCAACACTAAGCAAAAACTGCTGTGAAAGGCCATCATGCTGCCCACTAGCAGCAATACATGCGCTGTACAGCGAGGTTTTCATACGGGCTCGTTACTTAGAAGCGGGAGCATAATTAAACCAGGGTGATTATCCAGGCATTCGAAATCAACAAAAGCGGTAAAAATTGTACAATAAGCCACTCGGTGCCTCATTAAGGGAGTGCACTAGAGGACAACTTACTCCAATTTTTACTCATTTCTCTTCAGAGTATAGTATTTCAGCCGAGATGGTGAGGATTGCTGGTCACTGGCCAAAGTCAATAAAGGAAGACGTTTCGGGAGCGCTACGGCTCCCTTGTTCACGTCTTTCTTTATTGACTTTGGCCAGTGACCAGCAATCCTCATCACCATGATTCCTGACCAGACGGTATGCCGTCAAACCCTCGACTATTTCAGCCGAGCTTTGTGCAGTAAAAGGTCAATTATCCGCTTTGTTTCAACAAGTTCATCTCTAACTCTGCACTGGAGGACAGGGGAGAGGAGGAAACCAGAGACGAAGAAGGTGAGAGAGGAGGAAAAGAAAGAACAGAACACTCTTCTTCCTCGCTGTTTGAGTCCTCACTTCTATATCACGTCCTTCCACTCACCCAATTGCAGCCCGACGGGCACGTAGAGAGATAAATCAAATACCGGGAGGAGGAAATGTCAGAACCAAAAAGCCCGCCTGCTTCTATTGTACGCTCCTCCCCCCCCCCCCCCCCCCCCCCAACCTCTGGCATATTCTCCAGCACCCGGCGCTCCAGACTTGACCGGGCTCTCTGAGTGACATACAAGATGTCTGCGCTTCAAGTGCTCGGTTGGTACAGACGTGGCACGCGTCTGTTTGCTCAATCACTCCGCACGATGTGCACCGTCCAACGGGCCCCTCCCCATCGGTTCCGTGGGACGACGCAATTCCCGGACACGCACTTGCGCTCGAGGCAAGGAATGAAAGGTTTGACGAAATAACGTCTGCTATAGTAGTAAATTTAAGTCACGACAAAAAAAAGGGGGTGGAAGCGCCGATCAAAGGTACAGACCAAAAATTCAGGGGGCACTTTGGCTCTCTAAAGTGCTGCAAGGCGAAAGCCTTTCCTGACCACTGTTTGTTTTTGTTTACTTTCTTTATTTTTCATATTTTGTTTTTTGCTCCTTTTCTTAATTTTATTGTTTTTATTTTATTCTCACATCTTATTTTTATTTTGTTCTTATTTTTGTTTATTTTTTATTTTTATTTTCCTTTTCTTGACTTTACTCCTTTTATTTCATTTGTGAAGACAATGCATTCACTAGATGCGCCTTTATTCATGCTGGAACCTTCAGCCTTTTAAGCAGTGACGCCGAAAGGCGGACGAATCTGCCGACGCGTCTGTCAACACGGCTGCCGACGCGTCTGTCGACACGGCTGCCGACGCGTCTGCTAACGACAGTATGAGGCACTAAAGGCTTTCGCCTTAAAAAATGTGTGATGCCAAGAGGCGTGCGAACACTCGCCGTCGCTTACGTACAAAAGCCCTGTTCATTCGTCGACTAACGTCTAAAATTTTCTGAACCCTACCGTTGTCCTGCGCTCCTCGATCTGCACTCAAGATCTGTGCGACTCGGCGATGCGTTAAATGCGGTAGCATTAGTGCCGTGAAGGCCAAAACTGGCCGCCGGCGGCGGCGGCGTCGTTGTGCAGCCTCCACCTGCCAAACTTGGCAGGTGGAGTTTAGGGGGATTTCCCTCTCCACCTTTCAGCTGTCGACCGTCCCCCTCGCCCCTTCTCCTCTCCATCTCCACTTCTAGGGGAGAGAAGGGAGAGACTGGACTAAGAATGACTCAGCAAAAAATGAACACAAGAATCTATTACGAATAGATATGAAATAGGAATGTAATAGGAATAGAATCAGAAGTGGAATAGAATCTTAATTGGAACAGATTGTGGAATAGAACCTGAATTGGAATAGATTGGTGTATGTAATACAATGGAGTCGGAATCGGAATAGATTGTTGTTGACCGTAACAATCCTATTCATCTCCCCTAATTTTTTCCTCCTCTTTGCCATGTCTGCACTGTTCGTAAGTTGCAACTTGTGCGCGCCTGCGAGGCATATTTTCGTCCTTCCCGAGTGACTGCTATCCCGTGCATTTGGCGGCTCTGCTACTCAGCACGGGTACGCCCATTCGGTCCCAGTCTCAAGGTTAAAGGAGCCCTAATGGACGATCAAAAGCCCACCACCAGGACCCAACAGCCGTAGTGGACGTACCTTTATCTCTCCGACGGAGGAGAGTAGGCCAGCGCCGTATGCCCGGATCTCGCCTGCCTGCTTGCACAGTCCGAACTCCACGGTGAACCAGTAGAGCTGCATGAACGGGACGGGGAAATCCCGGTGCGGGCCACTCGAACAAGGCGCACACTATAGACTGCACTTCCTACTGGTTTTTTTTGCTCGTGAAGACGTTACGGTTAAAAAAACACAGATGCGCGCACGGGCAAAACGGATCGGTGCTTCAACGCTGTAATGGCCTGACCACAGCGACGTGAAAGTCCTGAAATTCTAGCATTTCCCAGTTGAGAGTACCTGAAGTGAACATGGGAAAAAGGGAGGGGGGGGGGGGGGGGGGGGACCTCACGGTGCTTGCCAACGTTTCGACAACAGGACTTGTCTCTGTCTGGGCAAAGCTTTCATCATTGGCGGCGTTTAAATTTGGCCTTCAATCTAAGGAGGAAGGCCCTGTAAGGAAGAGGAGGGCGTGAAGTGGAAAGGGCGTTTGGATAAGGAATGCGAATCTTGTCAGAGCATGGTGGCAGCTTGAAAGGATTGACCAGTTAGCAGGGCCTTCTTCCTCGGAGTGAAGGCCGTATTTAAAACCCGCCAATTATGAACTTTTTGCCCAGACGAAGACAGGTTCTCTCGTCGAAGCGTTGGAGAGCACCCTAGGCTTTCCCTTCCCTTGTTCACTTTGTGCGTGTCAGGAAACCACCTGCCTGCCCTCTCTCTACGATGGAGTGAATACATGTGAGAAGCAAAAGTAATGAAAGTTAAATGTGTGTAATTAACCAGCAAACTAATTTCGCAGCGCCTACAAACAGTAAAAGTGCAGCAGACGCACAAACATTTTAATCAGTCGGAGCAAATGCAGTCATATAGAATAATTTCACTACCTGTTTCTTTAGCATCAAGCCTAGAGAAATCGTAGGCTTTGTTTTTTTTTTTTTCCATGCGAGCTAGCGTTTAAGACAAACATTCTAGCGGCGCACCGTCTGTGTCTGCACACCCCCATAATCATAGCTTTCCATGTGACGAAAATAAGGAAATCCGAAGTCTCCCTAAAGAGTACAGGCTCAAAGTTTCTCGGTGTTTTTTTTTTTCGCCCTGAAAGAGGCCAGCGGGCCAGTAGTAATCATGAAAATGTGGCCACAACACCAGTGCGCAGTGTTAATAATTGATTACAAACGACTTTGTAATTCTCGTCCGGCGCCGGCACTGAAGTTCACCCTCACTCTATATTCCTCGTCGCCGTGTAGAAAGAGAGGCGCGTATACCGTGGCCAGCTTCTCGATGTCCTCGTCGGCGATGCCGAGGGAGGCGAGGCCGATGTCCTGCGAGAACTGGGCGAACACCGGGTCGGCGAACATGGGCACGTGGCCCAGCAGCTCGTGGATGCAGTCCCTGCACAGAGCGAATAGGGATATGATTTGCCGGATGGGATATGCTGGTTACCATGCTAGGGTTACAGCAAGTCCAAAGCAGTGTCGCAGGAAATAAGAAAATTTTCCTTTACCGGGTGAAGCCCAGGATTCATTCTTACTAAAACATAACACTGCATGTAAAGCGCTCTTCCATCTTTCAACTAGTCATCAACCTTCCAGAAAGGTTGCGTACTTTATTAATCAGCTCTCCCACTTTCAAATATTTCCCTGCAAAATATTTTTGAGAATCAGGAAGTCGCCGTCCGTGTATCGGCCGGTCCTACAGAGTATGGCTCATTTCTCTAGAGAACAGAAACCGCAACAATAGTGACCTTTCTGTGTCGCCTCTGCTGTTCTGTTTAAAGAGCTTAAAAACAGCCTATCCTGTGTTCAGTGCGGAGTTAAAGTTGAGCCGTTAGTAGCGCTTCTCCTGTTCCATTCATTCGCCCCGTCTCCCGAGCCGTTTCCCATCAAACCGTGAAGCGGGGCGCGGGTCAAGACAGCTATACAGTACTCACGGCTCGGGCGAGTGGTGCGGCGCCGATCCGTGGCGCACGTACTGCGTGCACTGGAACACGCGGAACGCCAGCGAGGCCAGGAAGTCGCGGGCTGTCAGCAGACCCGAGGCCGGGCGCAGGGTGAAGCCGCTGCGACCTGCGACAAGGCACGGCCGCCGACCTTTCAAGCACGGGGCGTCCTCAGCGGTAGGGTGCCACGGAGGCGAGCGGACATCCAGGCACCCGACTCATCCACCGCTTGATGCGACGTCTATCGTTTAATCGCTAAACCGCCGGAGGCCTTTCCAACCTATATGCAAAGCCGCCACAGCAGCACTCCACGACGGAATAGGATAAAATAACGAAAAGAAGTTAGACATTTGGAGAACAACTGCGTTGCCACGACCATTAGCCCTCCAAAACAAGTCGGCAATCATTGGAGTCATCGGAGATTAATTGGAAAGAGAAATCGGCCATAATTAGCCTTCTGACAGACCAACCGCTCGTCGCGAGGACTAAACGGTGCAGTTGGCCCATTTTGTCTATCCTTTTTGCGGAGTGCACTGCATGTCGAAAATAACCAACCTTATAGACACTTCTATCGGGAGATGAGGATCGTGTGCGGGGGGGGGGGGGGGGGGGGGGACTTTCGCACATTCCAGACAGATTAATCCCACTCTCATTGCCGAGTGCCCAAGTCGGGTCTCTCTCACAAGAATCGATCTTTTCCGGACGAGGACTCTTATTCTCTATGGCGTGTGTGGAATGCAAGATGGTGGCACACTGCATAAAACGCTCTATACAAAGGGGTGGTAACGAAATACTAATTACGAGCGCATACCTCCAGCTTCCGGACTCCTGCGGTTGGCTAGAGAGTCCGCGAAAACAGCCCGCTTGAGGAAACCGTTGCCTGTTGGTCCAAACTTCCACCGCATAGCGACGACACTTAGTTTCCAGCAAGTATAGTAACCATTCAGTAAGAAACTATAGCCCGCTCCATTTACTGCTCCTAGCGGGTCCGCATCAGCATCGGTAAGTTCAAAGCTCGTTGCGATCGGGGAAGGAAGAGGGCGCTGCACTTGCGTTTGAGGAAGTTTGAGACGTCGTCCAGCTGCGGGATGGCGTCCGGTCCGTACTGCAGCTCCCTCTCGAGGCGCGCCAGCGCTTCGCCGAACTCCTGGCAGGCATGCGTCGACACCAGCTCGCGCATACCCCGGTACACCACGCCCCTGCGGAGCACGCAGTGACCGCTGCACTAAAACTCTGCCCAAATAGGGGACAGCGATATATAAACCCAGTTTTACTTCAGTTCCCTGTGAAAGTGTTCAATACGTATTAATCAACACTCAAGTTTTAATGCGAAATCATTATATGGATATGTCGAGTCAGCAAAAAGTGTCCGCAAAACGTGTCTGTAAATTTTGTCCGGACGATTACGTCGTTCTGTGAAGATAAATGTGTGAAAGTGTGATTGTGATAAATAGTGCGTGATAAATTGTTGCTGTGGGAAAGGTTGATGAGGTGCAATTAACTAATTAAACGCTAAAGAACGCAAAGAACGCGAAAAAATACGTTTAAAATAGCCTTGACATTAAAATAGCCTGACATTAAAATAGCCTTGGACGTCGACATAATACACAGACGTCGATATAGCACGTGGACGGCAGAACAGCCACGGACGTTGATATACAAAAAAAAACAATGCTTTCGCATTTAAAGCACGTAAGTAGTCTTAAGTCCCCTCCATAATTTTTTTACTCTCGGCGTTACATACAAGTTTTCGCGCAGGTGTTTTACGTACAGCTCCCACGATAATAAGGCACACGCCGTTTAAAAGCATTCTGTGCTTGAAAATGGTTACCCATCTAGGCCAACAATACACGGATTTTTTTTTTTTTCGTTTACATTCACGCTTGTAGGAAGCCACTCACCAGGTTCGCACCTCTTCGGGCGTGTAGTCGATTCTTGGGATGGGCTGACCCCTGCGAAAGGTCGGAGAGCGGCTCGCACACGCAACACACACACGCATCCTTCTTATAACTGCAGCGACCAAACCCACAAACAGTGGCACTCACTGCTTGTAGTCGAAGGCGATCTGGGCGATCTCCTTGCGCCGCTGCCGGTACACAGGGTCCGAGAAGCCCTGCGGCCACGGAGGAGGAGGAGGTTACGAAGAAAGGAAACGGGTGCGGTCAGTGTCTTACTCTGGGTGGACACTGACACTATGAGGGTGAAATTCTCCACCTTCGGGATTTCCCCTAAACACTTGACCAACACTTTTCTCGCTTCAATTTATAGATCAATTCGCTCACGCACTAGCATATGCTAGCAGTCCAGGTTAGCTCCCCAGGTAGAACAGCTGCTCCGGTGAACCGGTGGTCCCGGGTTCGAATCCCGGACTAGGATGAATTTTCCTTTAACTACGAAGTTTTTGTGGAAGCTGTGTAACTTTCCTTTGTAGCCTTATGGCTGTGCTTGGGTGGGTGCCAATGAGTCATTACTTCCTAATAATAGGGGGAAGCCCTCAGGCCGCAAGTGCATGTCAACCTCGGAAGGTCAATGAATTAGCCATCACAAGGACAAAGATATGCTGCCCGAAACGCTGACCCACCTATTAATAATAAAGTATTACGGCCATATCTGTGACTGCTTGCCTCCGACCGCCTGTGAAAATGCCAATACATGTACAATACAATCTTTTTTTTTTTTGCAGTAACTGGAACTTACAGCTACTTCCAGGAATCAAAGGCGTGGCGGTGGTTAGATTGTGTGTCCATGAGGTTGAGCGCTTTCAGGCACAGAAATAAGTTTGGTCATTGCGAGATGCGAATACGTTTTCGTCAGATACTAAGCAATTATAAACGAGCATTACAAGAGCGGTCCTCATCACTACTACTTTCCCAGTGCGCAGTGTCCAAAGCTAGTGCTCACCTCCTAAATTGGCTGCGGTTGGGTGGATGCCAATGAGTAATTACTTCCTTATAATACAGGTAAGCCCTGAGGCTGAAAGTGCACGTCAACCTCGGAAGGCCAATGAATTAGCCATCACAAGGACAAAGATATGTTGCCAGAAACGCTGACCCACCTATTTATAATAAAGTATTACGGCCATATCAGTGACTGCTTGCCTCCGGCCGCCTGCGAAAATGCCAATACTATGTCTCACAATATTTTTTCTTTTTTGCAGCAACTAGAACTTACAGCTGCTTCCAGGAATCAAAGCGTGGCGGTGGTTAGATTGTGTGTCCGTGAGGCTGAGCGCTTTCAGGCAGAGAAATAAGTTTGGTCATTGCAAGATAGCAGGGCGTTTGGCTCAGCTGCTATGCAATTAAAAACGAGCATTAAAAGAGCGGTCTTTATCGGCACAACTTTCCCAGTGCGCAGTGTCCAAAGCTAGTGCTCACCTCCTAAATTTGCAATGCGGAGCAGACACTGAGGCATATAATCGCCTCGGTGCAGCTTTCTTCTGCAGATGAGCGCTGCACCGAAGCCCCTTAATGAGACAAAGTAAAATGTCCTGCATACGATTATGCGGTTGTTTGATTCCAAGCACGCTCACTGTACTTTGTCTAATTGATTTCTCTTACATATTCACTTATATTAGAATCATATTGTATTGCCCGTAATATTGAGTTTGTCATTGCTTCCTTCCACAGTAATTATTAAGGGCATACAACTTGTACTGGTTACTTTATTATTTAATCTTCTTCTGTCACGTCATGTGCGTTTTCTGTTTCATTCCCAAAATGGGCAAGAGGATTTCTGAACAGGAAAGAGTTTATGAACTCAATTTTTTTCATATATTGCAAGATTTCACTACAATAATATATATATCCGCAGATACCCTGTCGGCAGGTTTGCATTTTTTTTTTTTCTACTAACATTTCTTGCTATCGTAAAAAGGTTCCCCATTCTTTTTCTATGGCATTCTGAACTGCTCGATTCGAGTGATGGAAAATCTTTAAAATAAATATTTTGCTACACATCGAAAGAATGGATCATTACTTTTAATATTTCTATAACAGCACCGCACAATTTTGCGATATTCAAAATTTTTGTGCGAGTATGTCGGACACGTTACCCTGCAAAACGCGCAAATCGCACTGCAGCATTCCTAAATAAGCGACAGCGTAATGATAAATACGTTCTTGACGTGTAGGGCCTCGCGAACGGACTGTTATGTCCAGTTCCATCATCCACGAGCGCCATCTAGAAAACGGACCACGAAAGTGGCTCCCTCACCGGATGGTCGCTGTCCAGGTCTGGCTCAAACTTGGTCAACACGTGCGTGCAGAAGTCCAGGTCCGTGATGTGCAGCGGGAACCAGATGTCTGCGTTGCGCGAGAGGTACGCCTTCATTAACCCCGCCAACGTCAACCCCAAATGCAGGTAAATTTATGTCCGTTCATTAGCTTGTTCATTTAATCGTTTCTTCACTCATTTCATCATCACCACCCTTAGTCTCATCCTTACTACGCCTACTGCAAGGCAAAGGACGCTCCCATGTCTCTCCAATTAACCCTGTCTTTTACCAACTGCAGCCACCGTATCCACGCAAACTTCTTCATCTCATCCGCACACCTAACTTTCTGCCGCCCCCTGCTACGCTTGCCTTCTCTCGGAATCCACTCCGTTACCCGTAAGGACCAGCGGTTATCCTGCCTTCGCATTACATGCCCCGCCCAATCACATTTCTTCCTCTTGATTTCGATTTCACTCACTTACATATTCAATACTTCAGTGACACGACATTTCAGAGGAGAGATTGCATTCTGGGGGACGCTTGTCTGTCGGCTCTGTCAAACGCGGCAGCATCAACGATTGCTCCCAAGAAGCAACGAAAACGCTTCGCGTCGCTGACAGCAAGTCGGTATATTTGCAGCAAACGTAAGCGCGGCCCGTGGGAGCTTTGAGACGGCGGTCGCTACGGAGACTTGTGCAAAAGTGCCACTTCTTATCCGTCTAAATTGCAAACAGAACCCAAACGCATAGGTTCGTCTCCTCGAAAGCAAGTACCCAGATTGTTAGGCGCGATAACGACGATTGACGCCTTCTATGCGAGGAAGGTTTGGTGGTTGGTTTGGTTTATGGGGTTTAACGTCCCAAAGCGACTAAGGCTATGAGAGACGCCGTAGTGGAGGGCTCCGGAAATTTCGACCACCTGGGGTTCTTTAACGTGCACTGACATCGCACAGTACACGGGCCTCTAGAATTTCTCCTCCAAAGAAATTCCAGCCGCCGCGGCCGGGAGGAAGAAAAAATGGATAAACGAAACGGGCTGAGGCAAAACATTTAGAGAACAGGCGGTGGCGGATATGATGATGATGATCTAAAAAAGGAAAGGTTAAAGGGACCCTGAAATTATTTCGATAGGCATATTCTACTGCAACAGATCTGTAGAGGTGGTCTTTGTGGGTATTCGGGTCAAATTTGAAAGCTCCGCCTGCACTCTATAGTTCAGAAATATTTTTAAAAAATCACTGCTCCCAGTAACTCGCAACCGATTAGGGCGACATACCTCTCTGCGCGTAACCTACCCCGATGACGTCAGTGTGAAAACGGGGCGAGCTTGAAAGCTGGCGCTTCTGCCCACTGACGTCATCGGGGTAGGGGACGCGCGGATGTGTGTTCCAGCCCTAACCGGCTGCGAGCTACTGCGAGCAGCGATTTTTAAAAATTATTTCTCTTCAAATTTTACTCGAATGCCCACAAAGACCACCTCTACAGATCTGTTGCGCTAGAATATGCCCATTGAAATCCCTTCAGTGTCCCTTTAAAGGGCCACTGAATAGGTTTAAGTAATCGACGGGCTTAAATTGGTTTAATGTGTGAAACTTGCCGGTAAAGCATGCGAAGTCTCTTCGGGCTAGCATTTTAAATGGTGACGTAATTGGCGATAGAAATTACGATGGCCTGCAAGCTTCTCCGCAACGCACAGCGCCAAGTGGGGGCGCACGATGACGTCATCGAAGGTACCGGTGCATTTCCAACGCATAAACGCTTACTTTGACGGAAACAAAACAGGGCGAACTAAGGCGAAGCCCGCCGAGAGTTGTTTGGAAGCATCAAACAAGACACGGCGGTGTGTAGTTGACAGCAGTGGTAGTTTGAAGTGTTACCTTTCGTGACGTCACACCGAACTTTCCCGCACTACTCCGGTGCTTTGAGGAGATGCCTAAAATTCAATCGTCGATTACGTCACTATTTTAAATGCTAGAGCAAAAACACTTCGTATGCTTTACCTATAGCTTATATAAAGATTATAATCCTTCAATTTCGCGGAATTCTCAAAAAGTGGTGCAGTTGCCCCTTAAGAATGCATGCGTCGTACCTCCGGCGAGCGCGGACCCCACGTCCTTGACGACGCGCATGTCTCCGAGACCGTCCAGGGCCAAGGTCTTGCCGAGCCGCAGGAGGGCGTCGCGGGTCAGTCCCCGGAGCGAAGCGAACGCCTCCAGCGGAGCCTCGGCCGTCCTGCCCGTGCGGGTCTCCAGATGCGAGACGCGGCCGCCGCAGGACTGCGGACAAATAGCCAGCCCCGCCTCGGCAAGTCACACCCACTGGTGGTCGTTGGAAAACAACTATGTATTTTTCAAGCACCGATAGCTGGGCAAGTTGGTGAGATAAAGTAGCGCGAAAAGAAGGAAGCACAGAGGTGTGGAGAAGACGATCGCTTCTGCTTTGTTGTTGTTGCTGATTATTATGTCATTTTTTTCTCTCTTTCAGTCAGTGCAATTAAGTTGAACCATTACATGCGTTGCTTGGTTTGGTTTGGTTTATGGGGTTTAACGTCCCAAAGCGACTAAGGCTATGAGAGACGCCGTAGTGGAGGGCTCCGGAAATTTCGACCACCTGGGGTTCTTTAACGTGCACTGACATCGTTGCATTCGAATTTGCACATGAATCCATCGTTCTGTCTTCGATCTCCCAGTTAACAGGTCCCCTGTCGTTGCGTCGTCCAATCTGTTCCTCTTTCCAGCAGTTCACTGCCTGTGTCTTGGCCACTCCCCCGTAGTGGGTACGTGCCATTTTATTTCCGGCCAACCAACCAACTAACTCTTCATAATTACGTCGAGGCAGTGGATGCACTCTGGAAGCAATTGTGTCGGCACCCTGCACAGCCTTCAACTTCAAATTATCTACTGTTTCTTTGTACTTATGCACACTCGCCATGCTAAGAGATCGAAGGCATCTATGCCAGACCGACTCGGTTAGGTAAGTCCTGAAATTCCCGACACTTCACCGAGGAGACAGAAAACAGTTGCTGCGCTGTACCCACGTAAGGATGAGTGCCCTCTTTCAGAGCGCAGCTCCTAGGGGCCCGTTCCTGCGTACCGCGTCGTAGTTGTCGGCGTTGGTGTAGTCGGAGTAACACGCCACCTGACAGGTGGCGTGGGTAGGCGTGCGACAGGTGGCGTATTGGCAGGTAACAACAAAGCGAAACGCCACCTGCCACGGCGAGAGCGGAGTAATGGACAATCGGAAGGCGGATGCCACGAGAAGATCCCCTAGGCTGTTAATAAGATAAGCACAATACTTTCCTGAAGAGCTGCGCTCAAATTTCGCTTCACCGACTATCGCAATCGTCTGTCCATTTTAGTGCGAAAGCACCACTTAAAGGGACTATGAAACAAATTAATTGAGATTACGTAAAGATAGGCAATCCATCAGTCGTCACCCCAGCGAAAGAATTTTCGAGCTAGCATGAATAACAACGAAGTTATAGTCGATTAAAAATCACGCTCCTCCTCTCCCCCCTCAACTCATACGCGCGGAGCACCAAGAAAAAAATAAAGAAAACAGTTCCGGGACTGGGCTCCGCCCATGAATACGTCATTCGCTGACGTTCGGTTTACGCCTTCCGGTTGTCGCACTCCCGAGGAGCAGCGTGCGTCGGCAGCGTCTCTCCGGTCTCGGCGCTTTCTTTGCTCCCGAACTCCCGGCAGAAAGAGGAGGCAGAGGTAAATTGAAAACATGCGTGAAGGCAATGCCCTGGCCCGCGCTTGCCCGAGGGGGTCGCGCGGCGCCTCGAGCAGACGATTTTCACCGCTACCGGAAGTGTGCCCGTGACGTCGTAGCTGCCGCGGCTCGAGCGAATGACAGCGTGTGGTGGCCTACCGACGTCATGGGACTAGTGACGTCTGTTTTCCCGGTTTTGGTTTCAAAATCGCTCCCTACGAAGACACCAAGCGGCCCGCGAATTTTAAAAAACGCGATTTTTAAAAAGCCATAATAAATTGCCGGCTCAGTTCCGAAGACTCATACTTGGTGTCAGTGCTTCTGAGCATAACTTCTAACATTTACAAGCGGCTTTCAATTCTTTTCATGGTCCCTTTAACGCTGTTCCAACCAAAGAATCTAGCGTGGAGCTCGGAGTAACTCGGGTAAGTTCGGGTTAGTTCGGAAGAGCGTCGCGCCAGATGTAGCCAATGGGAAGAAGCTCGGTTAAGTTCGGAAGAGCGCCGCGCCAGCATTAGCCAATGGGAGGAGCGCGTCGCGCCAGCTACGGAGAGAGGGTGTGAAGATGAAGAGCGCGCAACGCGGTTGCGTACGCATGCAGATGCCAGAAAGAAAAGGCGAAGAATGAACACACGCTTTCGAGCGCCTACTCGGTTTAACTACGTTAAAACCCTAACACTTTTTTCATATCTCCAAGTAACTTAACAATTCTTTTTCACTCAGTACGATCGCTCAGTTCTGATTAGCTCCTGCACTGTATCCGACTTTTTTTGCAGCGTCCTCAACCGGACAAGCCGAGAAATTAGCCACTTATGTAGGAGTAAACACATACGGCATCACCAATTCAGCTCGTGCATCAAATATTTTCGAGTGACAAACACCCCTTTCTCGCACTATGCGCCTTGATTGCAGAAATCAGCAAAGCATCAGCCATCGGTTTTGCAGCAACACCTGCGTCACCCTTCCGCTCGCGGAAGAAGGTTCGCATTAGCGCCACTTTTCCGTGACACGTTCACAAGGGGTAAAGAACAGAAGGAGCTAGACACCGCAGCGGACACGGGACAGAGAAAGAAGACGACACAGGGCCCTGTGTCGTCTTCTTTCTCTGTCCCGTGTCCGCTGCGGTGTCTAGCTCCTTCATGTCTCACCAACTGGCCTACACATCTACCCTCCTAAGTAAAGAACGGCCAGTGTTGTGACGAAGGTCCAACGTACCTCGACCGCCTTGAGGATGGCTGCCAAGCCCTGGACGCCCTTCTTGAGGCCGAACACCACGCTGATGGTGGCGTCTTCACCGCCGACGCCCACCACAGACAGCATCTGCACGCGCACCCCGCCCGAACGGACATGGCCCGTGAAACCCCGGGACACAACTAGTCCTTCCCTTCTCCCGTCTCTCTATACTCCACTCTATAGTCTTCTAACAAGCCCAGAAAATCAGGACAGACGCTTCTAGTTCGAAAAGCTGCCACCGTGTGCCACGTGGCGCTGTGCACTCAAAATGACCGCGGGAATTTAGAATGCTCGGTACATGCCATTTATTTTTATGGTCATCTAATATAGCTGTTGTGAGTGTAGGAAACATTTTATAGGTAAGATTTTGCAGCAAGGGAGAAGAGACAGCCATCATAATAATCCTGCCCGCGCAGAGCCTCTCAGTACTCTCTTGCTATCGCAGATTCACACTTTTAAGATATCCCTGTTCAGTTTTGCCGCGTTCGTTACTGGGGGCCAATAGATGGTGCTAGTTGCTGAATATCCAGCAAAGCTGGGCCAGAGAACCGGCCTAGTTTTTAAAAAATCAGGCATTCTTGTTGGCAGGGCTTGCTGATACTTACGATCTGAGGCGCCATCTGTTAACCGATACGTCTACGAAAAGGTTATTGTAAACGTGAGCAGAAAAAAAAATCAATTCTAACTTTAACCCTCAGGGAAATTACCGATTATACAAGTTATTAAAGTATGCGACACGAGAGTTTTAGTGCCGCAACAGATCCCAACAGATCGGCTCCAGCGGTTTTTACGGCAGGCCTAACAGATGGCCCCAGTTCTCACGGCATTACCATTCGCTGTGGAAGCGCAGTTAATATGCAAATGACTGTCAGCCTCAAATCATTTTACTTTCTTTTTGCTCTGTACGTGTTCGTTACCTGCTAGGCTAAAAATAACCAAAAGCCCATTTTCCAAGACTGCAGTATGCTGCCCAACTAAGTCGAGATGCAAGTCCATACTGCTCACAAAGACTCCGCGTACTCAACAGTTACAACAAGCCAAGAGGTCGCGCCAAAGCAGCACACAACACAGCCCGCGTTCATACAGCACAAACGACACGAACCACAACGCGACAAAACGGCACCCGTCAACACAGCACACCACAACACGATACACGTCAAAACAGTACAGCGACGAAACAGCACAGCAGCAAAACAGCGCACGATACAACAGCGCGTGTCACAAACCCACCACGACAAAGCAGAACGACCAAGATAAGCCAACAAGACACAGCACTGCAGTGACAACACCGACTATGCATAGGGGCTGCCTTGCTAGCACGGAAATCAGTGATGTGTTTAACGAAAAAATTCAGTTGAAACGGAACGTATACATTGCGATTTAAGACTTTTCTCAGCCGGTGATGAGCTCACGATGGCGCGTTACTTTTCAGCTATATTTTATGCTCTCATTTTGCAACAGTTGCTAGTTTTTCTTTTATGGCTCCTGATCTGTAAGAGTCGCTCTGTGATTTATTTCGTTTTGCATCAAGCATCCTTATGGGCGTACTGAGCCAACCCCTTAATTCTAACCTTAAGAAGGTCTTCTGACTAAAAAAGAAAAAAGCTTTTTTATTACGTAAAAAGGCATTAGGCCTCCAGCGAACAGCAACGCTCCAGCGCTGGCCAATATGAAATGGGGAAACAGCTTTGGGTAATATCTTCACGTATCTCAAATAAAAATCAAGACGTTCCCCCTGCTCTCCTGATTAAAAATTTTACGCCTTACGGTTGTGGTAAATAAGGAAATAAAACATACCGCCCGTTTGCAAGCAAGACGTCTAGAAATCCGGCACGGTTATTTTATAGGGTAAAGATTTCAGTTCGCTAGAGGAAATCGCAGTAGAGTTATGCAGGCGGGTGATAGAAATCGGAGGCCCCCGAACCGATTGAGGGGTCACATTATCCTGATGTCGTTTTTCGCGAACGAAGTAGACATGCAGGTGTTTCCCTGTCAACTCACATTCTTTGTGAGTATCGCGGAGATGCAAATCCTTGTACAGTTCCAACTTTTCTGCAATTTTGTAGATGTCACGTGTGAAGAGAGACGCTGTCCACTGGGTAATCCACAAATGCGCACGCGTCTGATCAGTAGGCTGCCATGACTGTAACTAAGACCTCTCGGTATGTTTAGCTTCCGAAAGCCTGTTCACGCCGTTGACAAGAAAAGTGTCTTGAGAAATTAAGCTGTATTAGTCGTCTCATTTAGCACTGAGTCCGCGCTCTTTCGCTGTTATGCTGCATCGCCGCTGCTACTCAGGAAGCAACTGCACGCCAGGCTCCCTAGAGACACACTGTCACCATGTCATAGCTGAGTTTATGCTAGCCCATAGCTACGCTCAGAGAACTCGTAGGAAACTTTTACGACAGCACAGAAAGTTGAGATCGTGCGCCAGACACATTTACAGCCTGAATACAGAGCGAGAAAGAGTGAGTGTGACTGGATGGCACTGAAAGGCAAATTTTCGAGCATTACCTGAGCCCTGTCTACGCCTAAGTAGGAACATGTGCTGGGTGTAGCCCTTCTGGAATATTTTCATTCGCCAGAAGAAACATGCCTGATAGCTGCCCTCTCACTACGAGCGAAACAAAACGCTGAAATTCAGCTGTGTTCAACGAAGTCACCAATGTCAGTCAACGAGCAGGAAGGCGTACCTAAACGCAAAAGCTGATACAAACACCGACGCCAAGACGTCTAAGGCAGCCTGAAATGAAAATTTTTTTGTGCCAAGTTAATGAAGCCGTTAAATATACAACGCGTTCGGAGGCTTCTCTCGCCTACTTTGCAAGGCGACACGACTAAAAATGACTGGCCATGAAATGGAGAGAACACGAAGCATGCTTTCGGCAGCAGCTCGAAGAGCATCCAAGCCCGAAGAACAAGGGACGTGACGCAGCCTACATAGAAGCGACCTTGTAGAACCGCCTTGATCCAAATTCACCAAAGTGTTTTCCCACGACAGCGGATCAGAAAGAAGAGTTCATAGCAACTCTCTTCGGAACTAATAAAAACAGCCCTAAACAACTTGAAGGGGAGGGCCGACGACCGCCGTCTCTAATGCGTGAAGCCGCACAGGCTCTCTCAAGCCACTAATGAAATGCACTGTAAATGGATCAGTCTCGCCGAAGAACGTCGCAAAACGTTGTGGGTGATCTGTCTGCCAGTGAGCAAGTAAAAAGGCACAGGCAGTGATAGCAAGTGCTTTATCGCACAGTCTGCGTCAGGCATCTCAGGATTCACGATAGATCGCCGAGGACCTGCCAAGAGAGGTGTTAAGAGAACCCTGACGACACGTGGCCTTCACTTCAAAAGCCTTCAATAACTTCAATAGCCTGCCCCTGGCCGCCTCTCCCTCCCAAAGGCCCTGGGGGGGCAGCCGCTAGACACGCTAGCATAAAGCTCGGATATGGACTCCGTGGAACTCAGGCTGCAACGCACACCACAAGAAATGAAGAAAAGGCGACGGAGTCTCTCCATACGTCGTAATAAGTCAAGGCACTGATTTCACGGAGTCTACAGTTTAAAAGAAAACGCCGTCTGCTTCCTCCTCCGCCTCATTCATCTCTTTCACTGCTCTGCGGCCCGCTGACGTCAGCAGGATGACGTCAAGAGGCCGCGGTACTCACATCCTCCAGGATGGCATCCTCGTCCTGGGAGCGCAGCTTTTGGGCCTCGCGGCGCTTCTGCGTCTCGAACTTGGCATCGTCCAGCAGCGAGCGGCGCCGAGACGGGTAGCCATGCTGCGACGGACGTCGGCGCAAAGGGTCAACGCACGGCCACTCACGTCTATATAGGCTTACCGTTCTGACCATCATCACGTGGGTGGGCACGCCTACCCAGACTCACCTTCTCTCAACCCACTCTTCTCAAAGTTCCAGATGTTGCAGTGAAGCTTTTGTGCTCTCTATGGGTTAAACATTCGCGCAAGAATTTAGATCTCGTTATGGCAAACCTTGAAGAGAGCGTTGGCTCTCTAGCTGTGATTAACACGAACAAACCAAGAAGCCTAATTGGTTGAAACCAAGAAAGCCGTAAGACAATTGCGCTGAAAGCTCCTTCGGTGGTGGTGCACACTCATTAGCATAAATAGCGAACCGGAAGTTCAGTAAGTGCAACATTGTATCTAGGACGTCAAAAGTTTTTATTTCACTACACTGTAAACAATTACTCTAGTGACGCAGATGGTCGTGTTTTCTTTAGAGAAAAGCGATGAATTTCCGGCAACGGTGTACTACTAATTATCCGTTCAGGCTGCTCAGCTTAAAACTGATGGTTTTAATTCCGTCCACGGAGGCCAAATACAAAAACCATTGTGCGATTTCAGAACACGTTAAAGAACCCCGCAGCAGCGCTCTAAGCCTCGTCTCGTGACATCAATTCCACCACACCCACAAAAAAAAAAAACATAGTTACCTGCCCCTGCGAAAAAAAAATAACAAAGCACGATCGCATTCATCATTTGGTTTGAAATGTTTTATGCATGTGTGTGCACACAATACGCTCTTCGCTACTTCAAGTCCTATTCACTCCTCGCCCTAGTAAAGCACGCCTACCGTAACGCACCTTGATTGCAGGCGAGTCGCGGCCTTTTTAATTTCTTTAGTTTCCTAAACCTCAATACGTCATCCTAACGAGGTCTGAACGCGAACATATGCGTGCAGGAATGCGTTTTTTTTTTTTTTTTTGAAGGAAAACTGCATAGGTTTTAGAAATCAACGAGCTTAAGAGCGTCGATTGTATGAAACTTGCAGGTAAAGCATGCGAACTCTTTTTGGGCTAGCACTTGAAATAGTGAAGTAATCGCCGATTAAAATCCGGGCGCCCTTCAAGCTTCTCCGCAGCGCACAACGCCAAGAGCGGGGCGCATGACGACGTCATCGAAAGTATCGGTGCATTTCCAACGCACAGACGCCTGCTTTGAAGGAAAAAAACAACGCCACCGAAGGCGAACCCTGCCGAGAGTTGTTTGGCAGCGTCTAACGAATCAGGGCAGGGTGTGGCTGACGACAGCGGTAATTTGAAATCATACCTTCCGTGACGTCACACTAAATTTCTCTGCACTCCTCCGGTGCACTGAGGAGAAGTAAAAAAAATTCAATCGTCGATTACGTCACTATTTTAAGTGTCAGTGCAAAAACACCTGGCATGCTTTATCTACAGCCTATAGAGATTTGTATCCTAGAATATTGCGAAGTTCTCAAAAAATAGCTGCAGTTGTCTTTTTTAAGGCAGCAACAATGTGACCAATCGTGAGAACTGCGAGGGATTACAGCCCGTCCAAGACGAAAGTTAATAAGCATGCCTAGAGGCACTTTAGCCCTATGGAAGGATGGGTACGTTCTTTTCAGAGACGCGTCAAAAGGTCGCTACGAGGGAGAGCTCCCAAATGTCGAGCGGGTCCGCACTTTGCGGCGGCCAGGAAGGCTGGCTCGGGGGAGCGGAGCCTAATTCGAGTCTCCGGAAGGGAGCACAAAAGGGGATCTCCTCGGCGGGTGGGTCTTTGTTCCCGCGCCCCGGCTCATTGTGGGGCCGGGGCGAAGGAGCTGCCTCCCAGATTTCACGCTTCCCCGCAGCGACAAAGAAGACCTGCGGCACTTTCTGCCGTCTACTCGCCGAAATTGATGCCACGTGGAAGAAGAAACGTCCACTGCCCCCTGTCCGCGAAGTGATAAGCGCTACAGAGGCAGACGCCGCCGAAGATTAAAGTAAAAAAAAAAAAGATGCGAAGGATATAGATAGCGAAGTTATAAAAAAAAAGTATAAAGGAATTAAAAAGCAAAAAAAATGAAGGAATGTGATGTTCATTGTTCGAGCTGGTAAAAAAAAAACTCACAAGACAGTTGTCACTCCGTAACGCGAGATAGAGCGAAAGCTCTATGCGGCGGTGAATACAGTACTTTCTATTCATAATTATTTGTCTTCTTTTCTGGTAGAGTGCGCGTGAGAAATAAACCCGCTAAGCAAGCAGTGACGAAATGAGGGGTTAACTGCGTGAAAGGGTAAGACAGGAAGAAACACATACGACTCTAACCTATTATTTCAGTATGAAACAACTAGCCCGGCAAATCTTGTCGCAAGTAATAACATCGTCCGACTGTATATTAAATACGTCTGGGAGTTTACGCAGTCAATGAAACGTTGACTGGTGGTAATGCGAGAGCTTTCGAAGCTAGCCCACGCGCAGCAGCACAGAAAGTTGGCTTTCTTACACTTGATACTGTTATGTGGCAGAGCACGCTTTACAGAAATGCCGCACGCTCGAAGTATTTGGGCAGGCTGTCCTCAAGGTCGCACATTTAGGACGCTCTCCATGTTTATGCCAACGGTAGTCCTGGCATATACTGCTGCTCTGGCTACCCAGCCCGAAAATCTTCCTCCAACTCTTCGCACAAAGCATAACTTGCTTTTCATACAAATGAACAGCGTACCTGGAACCACATGATTGATACGGGATCGCAGGTGTCAATGATTGGTTCCAATCTTCGCCATCACTCGCGAAACCCTGAGCCGTTGTACCTGTCGCCGATGTAAGGAAACCTGCTTTAGCTGAAATGCCTAATAGCCTGCCGCCGTAATTCAGCTATATTTGGTGTCCTCGACCAGTGCCCCCATGACCTCGGACACTGCGTACAACAGATAGTTTCGCGCCAATCACACCATGGCGTATTTTCTTTTTCCGCCCACAGTGCAGTAAACATACCTAGATCTCCTACCTGCGTTAGCGTGTAATCGCTACAGTCAACATAGGATACTGAGGCACGTATTTTTACTATTACGTTCTAGCATATTCTAATTTCTTTTCTTACATTTCAACTTGAATCGATGGTGAGGCTGGTCTCCTGTTTTAACCCTAATACGTGATAGGGTTAAAATTACGATATCCCTTTACCCAAAGCATGCCAAGGAGAAATATCTGATGGGCAGCCAACTGAGCTCTACGTGCAGGCGTAAGTTGTCCAACTGCACTGAAAGAAAGCCGAATTGGCGGATGTCTTCCGAATCGGGAAGCAATGAGACGTTTGCACTAATCGACCTTTTTATAACTGCAGGCTGGCGAATTCCCTTCTATCGGCTGTTCTAGATGACTGCGTTGTGATTGCTTTTTTTTTCGTACAATCAAGGCCGGAATTTAGGTCGCACTGCGCTCATCAACGTAAGTTCGTGTTTCAACCGCACAAAATCGTCATTATTCTCGCGTCTCACTGCAACCGTCATTCCCGTTGGATTTAACCGCAGGAATGCATACTCCGAAGAAGAGTAGAATGTGAAGTGTGCAGTCCCATCCAAGAGCTTTTCGCAAACACCTTCACGAGCTTCCTTTCGAGTTTGTGTCTTTCTCAGTGCCACGCCGTTTCGCTTAAAGGTCTACTCAAGCGCTCCAGTGTTCAAGCCCATCCTTCCTAATGCTCGCGCCGGTGGAAACGACTCCTCCGCAATCCCATTCCGCCTACCTCTCGCTCTGGGCAGTAAAATTCACAGCCCCAAAACTTTCCGGCCGCCATTTGCTCCACCAACCCCAGCCCGTCGGCAGATCGACCGAATGGTCTGACCGTGGATGGGAGCGTGGGTGGAAGTGGCAGCACCACTGCCAGCGACAGCGGACCGGTGGCGCCGTTCATCTTACTCGGAAGCGGCCCTCCTTCCGGTGACGCTCCGCTGCACACCCCACGATCCGGCTCTGGTCACTCTTTTCTTTCTCTCCTATTCTGTCGCTCTCTCACTTCTTTCTTTCTTTTCTTTTAGTCGGCCTCCTTCTGCCCTGCGTCAGCGCGGCTAGCTTTTCAGCCGGACGTGGCCCGGTCGCGGCGGATACGCCTGAGGTGGGGGAGAGGGATGGGGGATAAAGGAGAGAGAGATGAAGGGGAGAGAGGGATAGAAGCAGCCACGCGCAACAGGCTGCCCTTCGGTCGGCCGCTCCATCATCGCTCGAGGGGCGACGCGCAGAGCGACCTCTCGCGACGGGAGGTCGTCGCGGCCAAGTGGCCGGCGTCAGTGCCGATCCGGTCCGCGGCTTGATTTGCCCCAGCACCTGCCTTCCTGGCAATGCTAGAGCTTTCGAAGCTAGCCCACGCGCAGCAGCACAGAAAGTTGGCTTTCTTACACTTACAAGCTTCATGTGGCAGAGCACGCTTTACAGGAACGCCGCGCACACGAAGTATCTGGACAGGCTGTCCTCAGGGTCGCACATTTAGGATCCTCTCCATGTTTATGCCAACGGTACTCCTGGCATATACTGCTGCTCTGTCTACCCAGCTCGAAAATCTTCCTCCAAGGACAAGGGCTTTCGCCTAACTGAGCCGGCTTGATTCAAAGCAACCTTTACATGCACTTGCATTCGTTGCCAGGTCGACACTGTGCTCGTCCCCAGACTAGTGGCTACCGGCGAAGACGAAGCGCTCCTCTAGCACGCTAGCGCTCTCTATAGGCGTTACTGCGGGAACGGCGCACAACGGGGTGACATCTCCTGCGTCATAAAACACTCGAGCTCCGCTGCTCCCACTCCTTTTAAAACAAGGTTGCTCTGCCGTTATGTGGGTCCGTAGCACTGTGGTGAAGCTGGCTTAGAGTTTCAAAAAAAGTCTGTTCAACCGCGAATCTTATAGTCCTCCTGCGCATAGCTGCCCTGTGCCGAGAACTGTTACATAGGCGAATCAAAGTTGACCTTATCCTCCATGCTCAATCGATCTGGCACATAATCGAACGTGCCCACAACAGGCATGCGGGTTTTGCCACTACATCATTTATGAAAAAAAAAAAAAAACGCGCGAAGCCCAAAGAAAAAGAAGAGACAACCTTTATGAAACGTTTACAGAAAAATATAAATACAAGCTGAAAATGCTCATCAATCTAGGAGAAACATTGTATAGAGTAAAAGATAAGCAGTACATACCCCCTTAAGTTGTCGTTGCCTGCCGCCTGATTCCGCGTCGTACGAGAAAATAAATGAGACATAGAAAAACAAAACACCTCTTTGCCCTGTACGCAAAAGGCATCATATTATGGGCTAATTCAGGATGCCACACGAATATGCCGCCCTTTCCTTGATGATTGTTTCAGGCGCGAAGGTGGTAGAGGGGACAGCATTCTTAACCCTTACGATTTTTTCTTCCCTCTGTGTCGTTGTTCTGCGCGATGACCCCTAGCCGGCCAAGCCGGAACTGCGAGGCAGCGTCAGCAGAGATTAATCATTCAACGATTCGAGCCAGAAGCCCAGACATGAGCGAGCGAATCTCCCTGCTTCTTCCGTTCTCTGTATGCATATTCCGAATGTTGGCGCCCGCCTTAGCGCGGTATTTAAATAATGCATTACGTTACATGAGCGTTTTGTATCGAATGCACAGTAACACATTGGTTATCCGCAATACTTATTACATAGTATTTATAGTGATAATTCTTTACTTTCTTCCCAGTGTAACCCTCACACAAGTTCGCAGAGTAACCACGATAATCTTTACTTTCTATAATGTAATGGAGGAAACTGAGAATAAACTACTCGGTGCATGAGGCAATTTGACAGCCGGCCAAAATGATGTCAACTTTCACTGAGTGCAGCAGCAACTCAGTGAAACATGCTAGAGGGAATGTATAAAATTCCCAAGTTGACAGTATGGAAAAAAAGTATGCGAGACAGAAAAGTTGCGCCAAGTAGCCGAAATATACTCTTGGAGAAGTCGTTAACAAAATCTGAATGTTAAATTTTACTCGGAAAACGCGTCACGAGTATAAGTGCTGGCAGTCGTGACGTAGAAAAACAGTGCGGCGCTTCGCTATTACACAAATGTGCGAAATTTTCTACCTTGCACAACTGGTATGCTTGCGCGGTATGCTTACTTTTATTCTTTGCTCATAATTTCGTGTTAAATGACTGTTAATTCGTTTGATTGTATTTGCTGTAACCTACTGATTTGCGCGAGCCATATTTTTGTTCACATTTTGTGTTACTTGTGACTGCTGTTCTTTTGTCATTTTGTCTATTGTACCCACTCCCCTATGTAATGCCCTCGGGCCCTGAGGGTACTGAAATAAATAAATAAATAAATACCGCTTCAACCCCTCCTCCCCCCCCCCCCCCCCCCCCTCCTCCACCGTTCCAGTGTTTCTTTCTAGCTCCAGCTTCTCCCCCTAGCGCCTTCAAAGCGCCATCATTCAATGCTGCAGTGGCGCGAACACTACCCGTTGCCGCCCCTTGGCGAAAAGTCCACGCAGCTGCCATTTATATATTTTTTCGCATCTTCTCTCCGGTTGGCTGCTGCGACAACCAATGACAGTGGCGCCCGCTGATTGACGTCACAGAGCGCTCGTTGATTGGTGCGACGTCACCGAAAACTAGGTGGCGTTATCATACAGTCCAAATCAATATGAATGTGAGCGTCTTCGTTAAGGCCTAACAAGAGCAATAATTGTTTTTCTGGGCGCGATGATCGCTTACCTACTCTCAAATAAAAAAAAAAACACGGCGCAGGATAGGAGAACCAAGAAGCTAGCTGAGTTCGTATATTTCGTTCAGCCTTCTGCAAGAATATAATGCGTTGAAGCACTTTAATCCGGGTAGATTAAGCCTAAAGCGATCATCTTCGCCTTGTCAGACTGTACGCGCACAGCGAGTGAATGATGTCACCACCAACTTTCTGTTATGAACTAAGGAGCAGTATAAGACTCCGACGGAGTCAACCCCGGAAAGCGTCCATTACAGAGCTATGACTGCAACAAACTGGAGTGTCCATATTTGCTGTGCGTATAAATTCAAGTTAATGCGGTGCATTCTGCGATCTCGACGCTTCTCTGGGCAAGCACAAAGCAACGGAAGAACCGATTCAAAGTCTAAACAAACGAAAAGGGCACAAGGACAAGAAGGGGTGCAGCTTTTCACCACTAAAAGCGCACGCCACAAACACATGACAACAAGTCAGCTCATGCGGCGCGGATGACGCCTACAAATATGATCGTCTTTTTTTTACTACCCCAAGTCCCTTCTTATCAATGTGCAGTAGACTACAGCAGACTGCGGCTCCAAACGGCACCCATTAAAACCAGGTGTCATTAGAAACTGGCCATGCCCCGTTCGGTCCAACATGAGATCCATTCAGCCATCTCTGACTGCCTCCGACATCAGCAGTCCACAGCCAAATCACTCTCTTCCACTAAGGGCTTTTCAAGCCTATCACATGGTGCATTGCTGCACACGTGATGGTCGCTCTGAACATCGCTGACAGCGGACAGACTTAGCGCGAAGTGCGCGGGTTGCTTTACGCGTGACACGGAAAAGGTCACCGTGCTGTTCTCGCGTCTTAGCACACGTGTTAAGTGTGATAAGTATTTTTTAAAGCACTGCTACCAACTTGCGCTGCACTCTGCTTCTTGAAAAGATGCTTGACACGATGTTTCGGCGGCTTTAGAGCTGCGACGCTGCATAGCTGAAGTTCACGCCGGGGATGACTGCTATACAGGCTTTGGGGACAGTATAACACGACCTGGCAGAGTTTCAAAAGGCGACAATTGGGCCCACCACGGACTGGCCGCTTATTTTCTGCCTTAGAAGGAACATGGTTCGCACATTCTATCAACCGGAAAAGGGAATCTTAGTTCGTTAAAAGGGCGCATCGAATCCGTCGGTTTCTACAGAGACACTTGTAAGAAAAGCTATGCTCACTTTGTTGCCATTACTTCGTTGTAAAGCGATTTGTTAGGAACAGTCGCAAAAGTATGATGCGTCCCGAACAGGCTATCTTTCGCACAATTCAACTTCATCACCGACCTCATAGATTACGTTTGTCCTACTGCAGAACAAAGGCACCTTCTATCGTTCTCCAATTAACGCTTAATCGCGCCAGCTGACATGAACACGAATAAAAAAAAAGCTCCAAAATTTCATCATTACTTCCGTCACCCTCGGCTACTATATACGATGCAGCAGTCATTGAACAAATTGGAAAGGAGGGGTGTGTGTGTGGGGGGGGGGGGGGGGGGGGGGCACAACTTTGTTCGGCGCTCATTGTATGCAGTGTGGAGGTATTATGATCTAAAGTCCTTGAAGGACGATGACTAGTGAATATGGAAGCCGTAAGGGTTCCGAAACGTCATCACCCCTCCCTCCTGGCTTTCAGTAGGTCAGTGACAGTTGCTTTTTCTTCGGGTTAGTTCCTAGGTTAGTTCATAACCAGACGAATTTTCGTCGAACCCTAGACTATGCCCTCCACTATGCTTCCGCTTCGTACCTTCCATTTCCTTCAGCGCTCTATTCGATTAGGGGGACGCGGTAACAGAACTCGACAATATCCCGTCGTCCCACGTTTTACCTCGACACTGTAGCTCTTGATGGCGAACCGGGCCCGGCTGGCGGCGGCGAACGTCGGCACGGCCATTGCGGCTGCTCAGGCGGAACAGCAACAGGTGGTCGCGGACCGCTTCGGGGCACGCGCTTTTATGGGCCGCCGGCCGACGGGCGAAGGGAGCCGTCTCTCCCCACGGGCCGATCGTTGCGTCACGCGCGTCGACCGTCCAATCAGAGCTCACGCTCGGGCTCCCCGGAGCAGCAGCAGCAGCGCAAAAGGACGCACTCCCGCTCAAAGGACACTTTCAAGGCAAGTGCCCCCCGCACGCGCCCTACCTCGCCCCTACGCGTCGCTCCTCTCTCCCGAAACTCTTCCCCGGTAAAAACGGGACCCTGTTGTGAAACCTAGATCCGGAATGGGCGTGTATGTGCGGGAAGGAAGGCGGGGAGATTAGAAAGTTTAGATTCGGTCTGACCGCAGTCATGCGCCGAGAGTTTCCCGAGAGTCTGAAAAAAGATTTGCGGCTGAGGGATAAAGACAGAGAAGACAAGCCTGTATCACTATTCGTTCCTCGGGCATCCACTCATCCGCTCCGTCTTCTTAAATTCAAACACAGGAAGTAATCAAATCGCGTTTGCTCCCCAACCCAAGCAGTTGTGTACTGGCAGCATATTTATAATGCGTACGTTCTCCTTTCAATGGACGACGACACGCTGCTGTGTATGCGTGTGTGCGTGTGTGCGCCTGTGTTCCGACTTCTTACTTCCAAGACTCCAACTTAAACACATATCAAAGTGTCCCGCACATACAAGCATTAAAAGAGGTCTAAGAAAACGCCACCCCAAAGAGAGTGTTTGTGCACGAACTACATTTTAATGTGCATTGTCGGGTACAAATCGGATTCAACCAGACCTCTAACTCAGCTCGAGGTGCAAGAATGAAGTGGTGGTGCTGAAAGGTTTGTTTTCAATGCCCCTAGACCGGAGCACTCCAATAAAGCTTTATTCGATCTGCCGAACGCCCACCAGCCCGATCTTATCCAGCTGCTACGCCTGTATTCCTGGTCTTCCCTTACTACTTAAGCTTATAAGCATATGTAAGGTGCGGCTACAGTGAACTAGAATATTCTAGTTCACTGTAGTGCGGCCAAAATATTAATGAGCAAGCTTCGGCATTTGAAATTTTCTCACTCGTTCCGCATAGAATATATGATAGTTTCTTGGGTTCACGCACGAGTGAGCCACCGGCTCGTGCTACCATATGTATGAAGTGCTCCCTAATTTCCGTTAGGTAAGGCGAGAAAAGTCCGACTGCGGAAATTTGCTCCGTAATATTATGGCCGGGACTATATATTATCCGCCATTACTACTGTTGATTGGTTTGGTTTGAATTATGGGGTTTAACATCCCAAAGCGACTCAGGCTACGAGGGACGCCGTAGTGGAGGGCTCCGAATATTTTCGAACATGTGGAGTTCTTCAACGTTCCCTGACATCGCACAGTACATGAGCCTCTAGCATTTCGCCTCCATCGAAATGCGACCGTTGCGGCCGGGATCGAACCCGCGTCTTTCGGGTCGACAGCCGAGCGCCATAACCACTGAGCTACCGCGGCGGCCATTACTATTGTTGAGACCTGTATTTATTTTACAGATCTACAATCGAGACAGGAGTGCCTATACAGTTCCTATTCCCCAGATCCCTGGCTAGGGAATAAAGGTTTGTGAAAGGCATGGAGGAGGGCAGTTGTGGACACTTGGGTGCCGCCCACGGCAAGAGGCGGTGACGATGCTCTCCCGCAGCTCGGCTGATGACAAGGGGTAAATATCGAGTCATCGAACACATGTGTCGGAGATTTCACCCCTGTGGCAAGCCTTGCGCTCGGAGCCCCCGTGGGAACGGAATTTCTGCCAGTCTCTCGGCAGGTGAAGATGAGTGACCTCTTCCCCGCAGAATGTCGAAAACGGGAGAACTGCCACTTGAGGCCGCGGCTGTCTTTCGGTTAACAGCTCCAGCATAGCTCCAGCTTGAGCTTCCGGGTAAGGAGGAAGGGAGCAGCCCACTCCGTCCGGCGAGCCGAAGGTAGACTTCATTATATGACTCATCTGCCTCCACCTTGGTGGAGAGCCCGCGAGAAATTTTTCCCAGGAGCGAGTTCGCCCATCTCAACAAGGCACTCCTTGCCGCCTCTGATCACCATAATGACGTTGATGTAGCTTGCGCGAGCCCAGCTGTTTCGCAGCTTTGTCATGAGCAAGTTATCTGGCTGAATGATCTTTTAACTTCGGCGTTCGAGTAAGGTAGGGCCAGCATTGAGATAGCAAAGTACACTAGTTCTCTCAATGGGTTCTCGCCAGAGTTTGTATTTTTAACTTCGCACCAGAAGTTCTGAGTTGTTGAAGTATTTGTCCAAGTGACAGTCGTGATGCTTTTCTACTGGCTGCCTGCCACATCTATTTTGCCTTGTGGTACACCTAGTGCTTCAATCAGAGGGGCTAGAGGAGGCTTCAGTGCACACAAGGCCTTTTCCACTGACAACGACCACAAGTTTTTAACATTTAATTGTTCTTAGGAAGCCTCTGGTGTACCTGCTTGATAAAGAAAACCAGGAACTTGATGCATCGTTTTCTTAACACATCCTCATCTTCCAAACTAAAACCAGCTTCCTTCATTTCTTGCATGTGCTTTTCGAACAAGTAGCCCAAGTACAGCATTGAGCCCAGGCAGTCTTCTACTTTGGCCTTGATTGCATCGATGCTTCCTATTGAAAGCATTTTTAATAAGGGTAGACAAAAGTCTGACAAGGTCGTCCAGCTGCTTTGTCTGGTCTGCATTTTTAGCTTCAAAAGACTTGCTCACTCTGCCTTTCCAAAGTACTGGCTTCAGGAATAGCAAATAAGCCTTGTTTGTGCCATTGCAGTACATAAAGTAAAGCACTTTCGCACCATAGCACTTTTACCGTCAACCTAGCTATTTGGAAGTGCGCCTTCAGCTCCTCCCACTGGTCCAACACTTGTTCCACTGCTGTCATGATTGAATGCCATTTCAACAATCAAGCTTGTAAGATCTTCAAAGTTACTTCTCCACTATCCAGAAGACCAAAAAGTTTCTTGAATGCTTGCTGCCCTGATGAGGACCTAGTGAGCCAAATGTAAGTTTCATTCACAAGGTAATCTAGGCTTCTTGGGAGTCCTTCTCCTACAGCGGCTGATGTCACCAGCTGGAGAGAATGGCAGACGCAGCGAGAGAAAACCCAAAATGAAGAACATCAGCCACGAGTTGCTGATAGACGCTGCTGTTTGTGCCTGTCATAACGATCGCATTGTCTGTTCTGATACCAACAAGATTTTCCCATTTCTCGCTGCGATCGTTTAGTGCACATTTCATGCTCTCAACAATGCTGCATGCACCGCATGTTTGTAACACGTAGAGGGACAAAAACGTTGCTACAGTTGATGACACTGCTTCACTGTGGTAAACACTGATATGTCAGTTGATTCGTCAACAATGATGCTGAACTTGCTGTTGTCAATTTCAGATGCAAGGTCTTCTTTCAAGTGTGGGTACAGAACATTTTTAAGCATTGTAGTGCATTTTGTCCTCTTCATTTGGCATTCTTTGGCAGCCGCATTGTCTGGGAATGATTTCTTGAAGAATTCTGCCATATGGACTGCAGTGATAATGCTGCAATGTTCAGCTATGAACAACACTGCCCTATGCTCTGCTGTGTTCACTGCATCGGTTTCACTTCTTCTTGGAAAGGTAATCTGCTTTTGCAACAAGCCAAATACGCTAGCAGCATTCTGGTGCTCTTTTGCATCTTTGTGCGCCTGCAAGTCGTATTTGTATCCAGGCTAGCACTGACAAAACTTACATTCTGCAACTTTCAATCCACTGAGTGTTGTCTTGCAGAGGAGCCAACTGCTCAGGTCCGTCGTGTCATTCACCTCAAAACTTTTGTGTGTACTTCACTTCCGGCATTTTTGGCATGATAATCTCCCATGCACATACGCACCAAAGAATTAAACTAACTCTGAGATAAATTATTTCCTGGCAAAGTGCCGCAGACAATGCCGATATGCGAAGCAGACTGCTTTATTGTGCTGATAACAACGAAAGCAAGACGAGGGAGCATGCACTGAGAGTGTTGGAAGTGCGGAGTGACTGTTTCTTTGAAGATGCTAGTTCCGAGGCTACCTACACTTTTACGAAGTGGTGAGGCAAGGTGTCTCAAGTGACCAAGGTACCAAAGTGCTGGCATGTCCCCTATTGCTATGTCTTGCAGGGTCGATGCATAGGGTCATGCATGGGATCATTTGACACCCCATAGCAGCCAGGAGTGGAGAGGCATCAGCTGCGAATCTCTCTGCGGGCTCTACCTCAAGGCATATCGTATAACGGCCCACGCCAACTGGCCCCCATCACAAATGACAAGCAGGCAACCGGCATTAAGTTCGACCTACACTGTCCTTCCCTACACATAAGCTGCGGGCCATTTTTTTTACTAAAGGCCAATGACAGAATTGCACAATTAGTTCAGATCCACATAAAAATCTGCTTAAATGACACCTGAAATCCACAAAAACAACGAGACCCACCAATTAACGATTGATAACTTCCTAAAAAATTTGCTAGCCACTAGACGCATATTTTTCAAGCTAAGAGGCAACAAAACTCGCTAAATTCAGCGGGAAAGCTGCTAAAATGGCAACACTGCCTATGACCAGAGCAGAAGCAGAGCAGTACTGCTGTCACCTATGATGCATGCCTCAACTATGTTGTGCAATCTATGCTGTACTAAGCTGTACACCACCGCAGAGATGGTGCACAAAAATAAGTATCAAGCACAGCAAACTGAGTATGCTGCTTAGAAGACATGCCTGTTGCAAAAGCATAACCATTTTATATAAAAATGACATTCCCATTTCCATACACTGACTGTGGCAAATAATCAAAACCCTTGTGGCATTGTAAAGGAGCTATGGAGCTTTTTCGACTGTAAGGACATGCATTAACAGTACCCCCAGTCTGCGATAGTGGACGTTTTCAGGCTTCCTCCATAATAGTGTGGTCTTGATTACAGGTGCGCGAAGAATGAAATTCAAGCTTGAAGCAAATTCAAATGGAATATCGACTAAAGTGGCAAAAAAAGTAATATTCAAATAGCAAAAATCAGCCATGAAAGTGCTAAAAAAAATTATCCAGAGGGAGTTTACAGAAGCAGCCGATTCATTACTGTAGACTCACATTAAGACGACCTTGGTTAAGACGGATTCTCGGATAAGATAAACAATATGAGACCATTTAAATCGTTTTCCATAGTTATATAGGACTGAATGTAAAAAAAAAAAAGTTTAAGGCGAACTGTTTCACGCTTGCTTAGGTTAAGACTAACTTTCACAGCAACGATGAACCATGGTGAACCCGCACAAAACAGGGCGTCTGGGCGGCCCGGGGAAGCCATCTTGCAGAACAACGCTTCCTTGGTGGGGGGGGGGGAATGCTTTTTTGCCGATGTGGGAATGGCAGGGCACCTTCATGCCAGTGCTGGCACAGAGATCTGACATGGCTAGGCCTCGGCATGGCGCATGCATCACGTGCCGAGTGTTTGCCTCTCACAGACTGAAAGGCGCGCTCACTGACATGGTGCTTAAAAACTCCGGGTCCACATTTTTAATTGACAAGATGCTGCAACGCATCATCACAGAGCAAAGATGGCCAGATCTCGCCGCAGGTAATTGCCTCCATATAACAGAAAGCCGCACTGTGTGTGCCTGCACGGAGTTGGTAACAGCTATGCTGCAGAATGAGTGAGACTCGTGCATGGAGATGCATGACTATCCTGCTCGGAACTTCCAAAGTGCTCGAAGCAGGATGGAAAGCAAAAAAAAACGAAAGACATCCACAAATAATAAAGTTGGGATACTTTGAGAAAAATAAAGTGAAAAAAGAAAACTACACAAATGCAATCTTAAAGTAGGATAATGTGAGCCTGTTTCATACCCTCAATCTTCAGCTCACTTCACGCTTAGTGCAATAAATGCTCCATCGGTAGTTATCCTCTCTCTGAAAGAATATTTTAGTCATTGTTTCTATGTAACATATATTGACACAGCTAGCATGCCAAGATATCTTATTTAGGGGCACTTCAGTTAAGCCAAGCAACATTTCTGCTCTCTTCAAGTTTGTCTTAAGGGAAGTCTATTGTACTTCATATTGAATCAGTGTTTCCGACCTAAAAGCATCAAAAGATACTTTAGAAAAGTACGCGTGACACTGTCCCTCCTCGTGCCCATCCAGACGCCTGTGTACTGTGCGGTGTCGGTGCACGTTAAAGAGCCCCAGATGGTCGAAATTTCCGGAGCCCTTCACTACGGCGTCCCTCATAGCCTGAGTCGCTTTGGGACGTTAAACCCCTGAAAACGAAATCGTGGCCCTTGAGCACACTTTATTTTAAAGACTCTCCTGAGCTATTACTCTTAGTGTACTACATTAAATGGCTCACGGCCACAGTATACAGCAAACCAAGAATGTACACGTGTCTAGAAATACATAGTGCACTGAGCTGTGATTGCAAATTCATCCCGTAAAAAAAAAGCTGCTTCGTCATTTTCATTTAGGAGAATGGAAAAAGAATATCCTGAAAGAGCTCCGGTACAGAATGAGCACAAGCAACACTACTCCCACTGCCACATTATGCTCTATGTCGTGTTCAGCAATTCGTGCGCTGATTTCAAAAACTGAAATACAAATCACAGACTACCCACACAATGGGTTTCTTGCTAGCAAAGAACGCATTGGCCCAGAAACGTCTATCCACATTCTTTCAATGTACAAAATATATTGTTCCACCACCTGTCGTGTATGCTTTTGTACGGATTACCATTGCATTTGTGGCAGTAGTCATAGGCACAGTCACGTTGTGGGTTGCCCAGACTCAACACCAACGCACAGGACAGTCGATGCGTCAGGCAGACTTCTCCGCAGCAGATAGGTGGCTTAGTTCAACTATCTGTGCAAGGCAAGCTTTCGTAAAAGGTGCCATATGAAGTGCAGGTTAAAATGAAAGTACTAGTGTCATCGTGGGCTCTCTGATCTGGAACTCGAATGACGCAGATCTCTGTGGCTATGTATGTGCTCCCAAGCACCCAGAGTTTGAGTTCAAATACTACTACATAATGAAACCTCAAATCAAATTATTTTCAAATTTACACATGGATATCCTTAGTCTTATGTACGAACCTTTACCAGACTTTGTTCTTGCTTCCAGCACTGTTAACTTCAAAATGCGAAACCAACAAGCGCAAGCTGCTGTTCTGACAAGTAACGTTTATTATCTGAAGATGGCATGATGAGTCAATGTGGCTGACGTCTCCTCAATGTAGCACATACTGCTGGTGCACTGCACCCAGCGTTATGGTGACCAGAAGCTCCCGCCGACCCTGGCGTCGACATTCCAATCTTCCCCTCAGTGTTGTTGCACCTGCATATAAAGCGACACCACGGTACAGAGAGTGTTACACCACCAATTTTGAGGCAGTACACTAGGGTCTGCATTCTAGAAGTGTCCGCTAAATAGGCGTGTCCAAATCGGCATGGCTTGCAGTGAGCATGTTGCTCTTGCTCTGGGAAAAGGCAAATGCTGCCGCTGTCATCTTGGATCGCATTAGCCATGGAGGAAGGAAAGAACTAAGGAGAGGCCCTGACGTCACTTTTTGTGAAGCCGCCCCGCAACCGGAAGTTGGCTCGGCTCTCCTCACTATCTGCTTTCTCCACCGAGCTACGGGGCGGGGATCGCGCGCGGCTCGCAAGCGCTTCGTAAAAGAAAAGTATAAAAAAAACGCGACGCTCGCCGTTACACTCCTACACCTCCCTCCCCGCAAACACGCACCTAGACACAGACCGGCGCACAGGTGCGGTGAACCTTTTCCGACGCCAGGCGAAGAAAGACAACATTGCGCGCCGCTTATAGCTCAGCTCACCATCCTCCTCGGGCTACCGTACACCCGCCGTGTGGCCTTCGAAACGCAGCTCAGCATCGCCGAGAGCGGCTTCATGTTTCTGTGCTGTTTGGTGAGGTGCGAAAGTTCGCTGATCAAAACAATCAACGCTTCTTCGCATGTCGAAGCGCGGTTCCGGAGTGCCACCTTTTCGCGAGATTCATTTCAATGCATCGATCGCTCCGCGTAACGACACCAAGTTGGACGAACAAAATATCAAATGAGCGGTTATTTGCCGCATTTAAAAGCAATCTTAGATGCGTGCGTAACGTCACGACGCCAGGCATGTAGACTTTAACACGCAAGGCCGAACACACCGTGCCGAAAGCCCGTCCACCGCCACCGAGAAACACTTGGGCCCCTAGCAACAACGACGCTAACGACGCCGTACGCCGTTGCTAGTGGCCCGAGTTTTCTTAGCAACAACGACAACGTTGCTAGTGGCCCGACTTTTTAAGCCTAAATTTTGACGTTACTTCCGCCACATTCTCGCCAATGCATTGGGAATACGAAGGGCCTCTCCTTAGTTTTCCTTCCTCCATGGCATTAGCTGTGCAGAACCTCCCACTGCATTTACATCAGATACTGTCACTTCTTTTTTGCTTTCGAATGTTTTAGTATGCATGGTAAACATATGCAGCACACATTTTATAACACTCACTTCAGCACTTTGAATATTCATGCAATGGCATGTGCAGTTTCAGCTGTAATGATGTAACAGGAAAGATGGGTCAGCTGTCATCTCTGCATTTTAGGGCTCCATACCAAAGAAGACACTTCCAGATTACAGGCCCAGGGACCAAACTTTGCATCCAGAGAACAACACATCCAATAGACATCCCCACATCAGCATAGAAGACATCGTGTTTTCTTGGTTGAGGTGTCTGTACATGCGTGCAATGAAAATGGGCCAGATATGGTGAGCCGTGCATGGTCCGAACAAGAGCCTGATAACCATTCCCAGTTGCCAGTTAATGGTAAGTTACCAGTTAATGATAACCAGTTAATGTGGTAAGCATGTGCCAATCAAAGGCAGCAGAACATTGAAACGCTGTGAACAGCAATGGTCAAAGGGGTCTCTGTGCTGCCTCACAGCAGCTGTATAGGTGCCTGCAACATAACAGTAGCACCGGTGTCTTGCCCTACTGCCCTGTACTTAGGCAAGGTCTGTAATTCATTGCGTGCACTATATGGCCACAGTGTGCACTATATGGCCACAGTGTGCACTATATGGCCACAGTGACCATGTTATGAGGCAGCTCACAGCAAGTGCCATCACGACTGTCAGCAACAGGCTGTCACTAATCACCGGTTTAAACATCCACCGTGAAGGAAGTAGCCAAAGAGAACAATCACAGAAAACATGATGCACCATGCACTTCACACATCAAAAAAAAAAAAAAGAGCACAACTTTCTACCACACTGATTGCAAACTGAGCATGCAATCACTGGCAAACAGCACAAACAAAAACACGGGAAAAAAATACCCACAGGATAAGCATTTCTTTCCTTAAGGTTTTTGCCTCATTACGCTGATCGCCTATTATCAGTTTAAACCAATACACCCAACTTGCAGATGCTTTTCAGCCCGTGTAATGTCAATATGCTTACACTTTCATTTTAAGTGCAGGTTACTTATTACTATGCATTCTTAAGGACTGTTACATGAAAAAGAATAACTACAGCACTCGGCTCGCTTGCTAGGATACGCTAATTTTTAAGCTACCATTCAAAACACTCTCTTCACGCAACTTACATACTCAGTGAATAGCTGTGAGGATGCACCACTCACAACGTGAGATGTACCACTAGCAACAAATGAAATGCAAACAAGAAAACTAAATGCCAACAAAAAAAAACACAAACATGTTCGCTCCGTGGGAAGAAATACAAGCCAGGTTGATTAGCACTTCAAATTTACAGTCTTTGCACCTTCGAAATGAAATTACCCTCATCTTGTGCTTTACCCATCTAATAGGTTGTTATTTGATCCATTTGTCTTGTTCACTCTTTTGTTGCTGACAGTACAGGGTTGCTCAATGTGGAATATTGTCTTTACTCGAATTTAGGCCGGCCAAGATTTTCAGCCAACACCTAAAGGTTGAAGGCCAAATAAAAAAAAAAAGCTTTCCTCAAATGTGCCAGCCAAAAAAACAACTGAGAACGACAACAGGGACAGTACACAAAATGAGGCTTATTTCCACGAACCTGCTCCCGCTCACTTGTCCTCGTCATCGCTGACTTCCTTATCACTGTCCTCTTCGTACAGTGCACAAACAGCGCTATCAAGTGCACTGGAAATGTTGCTCTTTTGGAATCAGCGCGCAACCAAGCTTTCCGGACCGTCATCACAGGCTGCAACGATCCAGCTAGCTACAACTCAAGTGCGACCAATTGATGCGGCTCGTTGGAGTTGGCTTGAGTGTTTCACTGATCCCATGAAACACCTCATTCTCTCTCCAGCTCTCTCGCTTTGGCCTGGAGCACTTCTGTGATCACTGGAAGCGCCGCTGTCTTCCGCAATTTCAGAAACTCTGGCAATGCTATAAACTCTGGCAGGTGGCAATGCAATAATGACACCGTCTGCTTGGTGCCATAACGTCGGTGAAAAACCACACGTAAAAAAACTTGCACTTCTGCGGAACGTGCCTACACCCCCACACGAAGAGAAAACGAGGTCAAAATGGATGCCAATGCTCTGTGTTTTTTTTATTGGCATCGGCTACGGATAGTATCAGCTCAGTGCTGTCTTCTGTTGGAATTTTATGGGGGCACCACCTGTGTGCTGCTTTTTGAAACGAAAGCTTCGCTCGGGCTTCAATCACGAACCGTGCAAATTTGGCCATCAGCTGAGTTAGAGGTCAAACCATAGTAGAGCCATAGTGCATAGCCGGGTGCTACACCAAGCTGGTCCATAGGCTTAGAGGTCAGACAAAGGTTGAGGTTGGACTACCCCCAATCTCAAGGTCAAGTCAAGGTCAAAGTTGGACATATGAGTGGCCACTTGAGTATGATGTCCCTATAAGGGACGCCATAGTGAAGGGCTCCGGAAGTTTTGACCACCTGGGATTAGTTTGGTTTGCTTTATTGGGGTTTAACGTCCCAAAACAACTCAGGCTATGAGGAATGCCTATGAGGAATGAGGAAATTTCGACCACCTGGGGTTCTTTATCGTGCACTGACATCGCACAGCACATGGGCCTCTAGAATTCCGCCTTCATCGAAATTCAGCCACCACGGCCGGGATGGAACCCGCGTCTTTCGGGTCATCAGCCGAGCGCCATGACCACTGAGCCACCGCGGCGGGGGCCCACCTGGGATTATTTCACGTGCACTGACATTGCACAGTACACCTCTGAAAGAGGCTGGACCACTAATACCCAGACTGTAATGCTCTTCCAGTGTGCCACCACTATAAAATCTGGTCTCGCCTAAACCACCAATTTTCACTGTGAGCACCAGCAGCACATCAGGACCTTGTGATCAAGGCTTCACAAAGAGTAAAAGAACTCACCTTCAGCCAGCACCAGCGGCTTCTCCAGCAAAAACACCGTCTGCTTCCAGTGTGTCGGTTCTGCACCTACGGCTGTGCTAAGGACAACCTGTGGAGGAACAGAATGCAGGTTTAGAACGGGTAGGAAGGATTGGTCTCTTCCACACTAATGACAAAAAAAAAAGATTGCCACCTGTGCAGAGTATTTTCTAGAGCCAATGCATTGCTGTAAGCACTTCAGCAATGAGCACAGCCAATTTGAAAGCCAACCCAGGAGAAGGCGTACACCTACAAAAGCACTCAGTACCACAAGGGAGCCTGAAGTCTTTACATGGATACGAGCACTTGTGGGTAAGTCCCACCAATACTTTAGGTCGTGCATGGCTTTGCCACATCTTAGGCTTATGCATGGGAGAACAGGCCTCACAAACACTCGCCCTTTGTATGCCAACTTTGTCCGTATTTATCCCCATTTTTCTTCCTACTCCTCTTCCCTAATTCGAGGCAAACAAATGTTTCTCCAAACTTTTTCCAAACAAATGTTTCTCGTTTAGATTTGTCTGACCTGTAAGTATGCCCTGTAGATATATCTTAGCAGCAGACAACACACTTCAGTCGTGCTGTTTGCACATGTGAACGAACAGGATTTTTTTTGCTGGGATGGCTTCGTAAAGGGCTATTGAATTCAACATTCCCCTTGTCAGTGAGGGTAAAGCAGCTTGAGAAAACTACAATAGCAAGCGTGGTTTAAAGCATTCCCGTTGCAACAAGCAAAAGAAGAGACACGCAAAGTCGGCAACCACGAAAATCCGTAGCATTGGTGCATCGAAGCAACGCGACGATGGCGAGGCAGCCAACCAGACTTGAACTGCATGCAGTGCCACCACTGTATGCATTATGAGAGCAGACACTCCTCTCTATAGGGACGAGTGTGGAGACAGCAGACTAGCAAGTATATCTAGGGACCATAACCTCACGACCACACTGCTATCAACCATCCATCATCAGACGCAGTACATGCAGTTGACATGTAGACCGTCCCAAATAAAGCAAAAATTCAGCAGTACTGAATAACGTTCAAATTGTGAAGTCAAAATGCGGAAGCAAAACTTCAACCTGTAGTAAAAAGGCCCACTACACATATGAACAAATAAATGAACGGGCATCTTAAGTCTGAGCTAGGCACCAAAAAATTCATCAACATTGTCTCACTTCCTCTGCAAGCTTAGAGGTTCCTGTACAAAAAAAAAATACGATCCATGTTCGCTACTCACAGGCACAGGCAGTTCAAAGGTGCAGTCGAAGTAGCCAGCCAAGGCGGTGACCTGCTGAGTTCCCGGCAAAAGCTCCAGCTCAAAGTCCGCCACAAAGTCACTGTCCTCCATGCTGCACGTGTTCAAATCCAAGTTCTGCACAGACATATTTCTATGGTTTGTTTTTGTTTGTAGACTTGCTTTCTGTTCGTAACTAAAATGCTCCACGCTGAGGTAATACATGAGGAGTACCTCATGTAAAAGGTGTCTCAGGAATCTCAACCCTCAGTGTGCCAGTCAAGTAGAAGCACTAGCCTCGGCAAACTGGTCATGCAAACTGGTCCGACGCACTTGCCCAGGGCAAGAACAAGCCACTGCAATCTTTTTCATCAGAACTAAGCCCCCCCACCCGAAAAAAGACAGAAAACAAGACAGAATTGCTGTGACTAATCAAGCAAACAAGGTCATACATCATGCCCAAAACAATAGCTTGTTCCACCTGTGGCAGTCTTGAGTAAAAATTTTGTTATCCTAACTACGTAGTACACTGAGCGCAGCCTTGTTACAATGTCTACAATGCAAACAAGTTTCATTCACCTTACACAGTACAACATAGACAATACTTTGCAACTAATTTTCAGATCTCTGTGCGTGTCAACGAATGTGTGGGTCACCTTTCGAAAAGTGTCTTCACATGACACCCAAATGCACACTTAAAGGGTCAGTCTACTCACCGAGATGAGTGTATAAATAATGGCATATTCTGGTAGTTGGCACCCTATAACATCAATAACGAGGGATCTGCTCCCTGTTTAGGCAGGAATTTATATTTTATTTCAGCGTTAAAAGTCGCGTAAAAATGCATGGTGGCGACCCCAAACGTTCATTTTGTTGGTGCAGGTGGTAGTCTTTTTTTGTATAAGCATAAGTGAATATACTACGTACCGTTAGTATGCCCCAATGTCACAGAAATGTACGTTTTGTTCTAGTAAACTGTAGAAGGCGTACCGCTCGTTTTTTCTGTAGATCACATGAATATTTATAGTGATACGTACGTTAATGCAGGCACATTCCCACTTTTAGTTCAGCGTATGCTAGCAGAGACACAAAAATAAACTCAGCCTATAGTGGCGCCATCTGGTTGTCAGGACAGGAACCATTGGTGTAAACAGACCGACTCTCCACTTAAGCCTAGAAGTGGCAGAATCGTCACTCTAATTATTAAAATAAAGCAAATTTATCACTTATACGTTTTCTTATAGGCGAGATGAGACGAAGCGAGAGACCAGCGCCCCACTTATGGCCAGTGAACGCACTGAAAAAGGCAGCAACAACGAGAATACAGTCCAAAGCGAGAGGTCCGGCTTCGACGGGTGCCGCCATGTTTGTCGCCGCGCAGCTATAGTCTAGCCACCATAGCGCGGCAGAAATCCACATGGTTGCCAGATGAGACTGCCACCTCATACAGATGTGTTCCCACATCAATAAATTCTATTTTAAAATGTTCTACCGCACTTCTTGGCACCACACCTGGCTAAACGGTAACTTGAGTAATGAGCTATCGGTTGCCACAAAAAAAAATATGGCCGATAAAATTCAGTAGACTGACCCTTTAACCACATCTCCGAGATCACGCTCATTTTCCTTTCAACATGCCCTAAAAACAGTCATGTGTTTGGTTCTTTTACCGATGTTACTCGGTCAGTTTGACTCTTTCAGTGAAACGATACAAAGCACTTCTACCTCCAGCTTATCTAACACATATCGCAAGGTCACTGTAAAGGGTGCCCTCACTTATCCCTGTACTGAGCTGCCTCCGTTAACTGTTTCTTCCCCCAAAGATCTGCCTCCACCAATTTTTCCGTCACCCCTGTGGCTTCTTCCATTCACTGTCCACCTCTCACTCCCTTTCCTCCAACATCCTCTCCATCCGTCCTAACCACATGTCCAAACCAAAGGAGCCTTGGCTCGTGTAGCTTCACGCCTACCCTACGTCTGCCACCTCAACTGTACCCCTAATACGGTCATCCTGCACTTGATGCCTCCTGGTCACCCCGTCTAAGCATCCTCATCTCTGTCGCCTCCATCCGCTCCACCATAGAGTTTCTTACTATTACCTAGAGGGAAAGCTGGCAGCCCGTCTATGGGAGTTTGCATGGCGACCCCTCGAGACCACTTCAGCCACCATGGGCGCTCAAAGCATCATGGGGCGGTGAGCTACTTGTTGCGGAACTGCAACTTTTGGCCAAAAAAATAATAGAAAAATAAAGCTGTTTGATAACTACAAACATCCTAACATTCAATATCTTGTCTAATGATTGCAACAAACGAGCAGAAAAGCATTTAAGTGCAAAGTTTGCCCAAAATAAGAGACGACTCGCTCTCCTATTGGCCAAGTAATGAACACTATAAAAACTAATATTTCGTACTTAACAGGCGCACTTTTAAAAGTACCTAAATATATTTTCAAAAAAGATGTTGTTGCTTAGATACTTTAAGAAGTTTTTTAATGGCATTTCGGAAAAGTGAAATCTTTTATTGGCGTCGTGTGTGTCTATGCGTTTTTACTACTATGGTTTTTGCACACTGCGTTCGCGTGAAAGTCGTCTGCGCACACACGAACAGCGTTTTCGGAATGAAACGTCTCAGTAGTGCCACTCCGTGTTCCCGAAAAACTACGACTGCCCTGCAACAAGCAGCTCACCGCCCCATGATGCTTTGGGCGTCCATGGTGGCTGAAGTGCAGCGCCGCCAGCTTTCCCTCTAGGTAATAGTAAGAAACTCTATGCGCTCCACATCTCGTTTTATGCAGTACTGCTGAAATCAAACAGGCAGATAAACAACACCGCCTAGCCACACATACCAGAACAGGAACTGGTCGTGCTGAGCAGATGCTCGAGGACGTGACGTCCATCACGTGGGCCTCAGCCAGCACCTCCCGTCGCATGCAGCTCATCCGGAAGCCCTCCACACCGTCCCAGAAGCCCACCATCCGCTGGTAGATGCCTACACATGGGAGAGGAGAAAGACGGACTCACATTCCCATCAAAGGCACATGCGCGGGCACGCAAGCATGGGAACAAAGCTGAGATAACCCCCAGGCAGGACCAGGACAGACACTGTCACTGCACGCACAGCATCATGGTGCACAATAACCACCTGTGGTTTCACAAGTGATCAGACAACTATGTTAAGCTTCCGGTCCCTCAGAAGGACTGCTATTTCACACATGCACTGTCACAACAGGAAGTTCAAGAAGCTTGTCAAGTTAAAAACAGGTGCTGCAATGTATCAACAATACAACAATCCTTACGAGTAACGAGGTACAATGCTACTGAGCAATGCTTGCTTCACGTGACAGTATTTATGCATGCACAAGGTCTGTCGGTATGAGCACACTCACGTGTAAATTGTAAATTGTGGGGTAAATTGTGCAGCTTATGGGACACAGGCTATGAGAGAGACTGCAGTGGAGGGCTCCGGATTAATTTAGGCCAGGTACACCCGAAAATATATGTACATCCCACAATGCACTAAGTCTGCCAAGAATACGAGTCTGAGACAGAACAGGGGGATGCAGTGGGGATGACTTCAGCTGATACACTATGCAGGAAGACAGGCTGGAAAAAGGAGCTCACCACAGGTGAGCCAACAAACAACCAAGAGGAAAAGATGACCCTTTAGGAAACGGGACTAACACATTTCCCACTCAGAACGAATTTTTCTTTAACTACAAAGTTTCTGAGAAAGCTGTATAGCTTTCCTGTGTAGCCGTATGGCTGCGCTTGGGTGGATGCCAATGAGTAATTACTCCCTTATTAAACAAATGCATATGTCAATGTGTGTGGGCGCATGTTTTATATGCATGAATGTACAAATACATGTGCATTTATGCCTTGGATACCATGTATTGAGCTCAATGTGCAATGACATATCCCCTCTTCCCCACTCTTTTGCCCTAGATTGGAATAGCAGGACACAGACACAATTCTCCAGATGATTTCTTCATCCTTCCTCACATTAATTCTCCTTCCCTCCCTTCATCAATGCAACCAGAACAAAACGGCCTCACTGATTACTCAAGCACGCTGTCATGAGAACATGCATTACTCCTTTTCTTAAAAACCATCAAATCTTAGACATCCCACATACTGTTATGAAGCCTTTTTTGACTGCCCAAATGAATCATCATCATTTATTGTACCCTTAAAGATCCTGTCTGTCTGGGACACTGCATAAGAGGGAGTGGGGGGGGGGGGGGGGGGGGGAGACAGCAGTGTAAAGCAGTCACACAAACGCATGTGAACATGACTGACCAACTAGGTGAATCCTAATCACTAAGCCCATATTTATGGTCCTGCGGTTATGTCCATCACACTGTGCTGGGGAAAGAACAGGGGGCAACAAGATGCCCCCTATCGTTCTTGTAACAAAAGCAGTTAATGAGAACTTTCAAACTCACCAGATGTTTTTTTTTTTTTTTCCAAATTTGGAATGAAACTCTCATCACAGCACAAGATGATGACAAGAATCTTGGCACAAAAAGTACAGGTCATATACCGGGAATTTCGGTACATGCTTATAACTTTCTTGGGCGACCAAGAAGACACAAATTCCGACTCAAGCAAGACCACTGCTGGATGTCCAGATAACGCCACTCACCCATGTCCCCTAGTGCCACCAGGAAGATCCGACACCGGCTGGGCAGCATGAGCCCGCCTGGCCGCAGTAGTCGGTCCCTGGCCCTTAGCACGCTGTCGAGCATGCCCTCGAAGAGCAGGAAGTAGCCCATCCACTCGGACACGAGCACATCCACCCGCTCGGGCAGATCCAGCTCCTCTGCACAGCCATGCACCAGCGTCACCTGCTCCGACAGCCCATTCTCCCTGCAGTCCCAACAGCACTCTTTCAAGACCCACACTTCTCTGTCAGGACAACCTGTCTGGTGTCACAGCCTGGTGCCAGCGTGCTTACCCTCCTTAGTGCATAAAGCTCATGAGAGACATTGCCAGCCCGAGACAATTCAATTCTTTGTTTTTCCAGAACGAAAAAGTACCGTCTGTTGCAAAAGTTCACAGCCCACCGCGCCGTTCATTTCAATGGCGTGGTGGGCTGTAAACTTTTGCAACAGGCGGTACATCCTGGAGAGGTTCATGGGCTAAAAGCTGTTAGCAACAACTTGACAGGGGCCCATGAACCTCTAAGTCTTCAGGAGAATCTCCTCAGATGTCACCACCATCATCAGCCCAATTACATCCACTAATGGTCAGAGTCCTCACCCCCATGACTTCCAACTGACGGGACACTGACGACAACTCCTCAAACTACTGGTTTCGATAAAGATAGATTCTTTGGCTTTTTCTGGTTGTGTTTGTCCGGCATCAATAAACCGTATGTCCGGCATCAATAAACTAGACATGCGCAAACAGTGGATTTTTGGTTCGAAGCGATTTCGAAGGGAATAGTAGTAATTGCCTTTGAATAATTTCAGAATGAATTTATTTCAAATACTTCTGGCACACAAAAAAGATTGAATGACACAATGAGCATTTTCAAAATCACGTATTTTCCTAACACACACGGTCATTACGTGAAAAAAAGAGAGAGTGCATTGAAGCTTTGTCAAACTCGCTGAAGCTCGCCAGACTTTCTGCGAAAATCACAATTGGAAATTGGGGGAGTTCACCTATCTGCAGTGCCAACGTAAGTAGGCTCCATTAAAGATGAACCTGACAGGACCAGAAAATTTGGCTCTCAAAGTTCATCTCAACAGAAGTGTCTCTAAAAAAACATGCGAGCATGCTAGGTGTGTCCACATATATCATACATGAAAACAATGAATCGAAGAGCCTTTGAGAGAGGATAATTGAAATTACAGCATCTGCTGGACAATGCACAAAATGAACTGATGACTGAGAGCATGAAACAAGCTCACATTATCTTCCTTTAAAATGTCACTGTAACGGTTTTATTTTTTCACCATTTTTTTTCTGACTGACTGTATCCCACAGCAAATGCTATTTGTGTGTGTGTGATTTTATTTATTTATTTATTGATACTGCAGGCCAAAATACTGATCCAAGCAGGCGAGGCAATATGGTGACAAGGCCTGACAATGCAAAACACAATAAAAACTCACAAATAGGATGCAGGCTGTAGCAATGTTACTCAAACAAGTGAATTCTTGCACTAGCACAATAACTGACAAAAAAAACCTAGAGATCACTGCGGCGACCTGTATTGGAGCAATGCAAAAGCAAAACGTCCACATACTATATCGACGTCCGTGGCTATTTTGACATCTAAGTGTATTTTTCCACATTTAATTCATTAACTATTAACACCTCATCAAGCACATTTTTCCCACAGCAACATTTTATCACACATCTCCCTTTCACACATTTATCTTCAGAGAACGATGTAATCGTGCGGACAAAACTGCGGACACTTTTTGCTGACGTGACAGAGCTGACGGGTTCAGAAAATCAGGTCAGAAAATCGCTGTGCCAAAATAACAGAAACTAGCACAGAAAGTAGCACGAGAGAAAACTGGGACTACGGCCTTCTCACCTGATGATGTCCATCGCGTTGTAGACGATGTCCGAGCGGTCGACTCCTATCACTGCGCGTGCGCCCGCCCGTGCGCACAGCATGGAGAGGATGCCTGTGCCGCAGCCAACATCGAGCACAGTTCGGCCCCGGATGCATGTCTCCGCATTCAGCTCGATGGCCGTGCGGTACGACTGCATGCGGGGCTGGTCCGACAGCATCTCCAGGTGGATGCTGTGGTGGCCGTACGACTGGAAGTACGGCTCATCCCGCTCCGCCTCATCCTGTTCGGCGGGCTGCAGCCAGCACTCCGCTGCTTTCCTGCAACGCATTCAATTCATTGTGCAAAGGCAGAAAATTGGGCGAGATGAGAGATCTTTTGAGTATATGAAACACAGTGCAAAAGAAGGCCCAGAAAGAAGTGGATGACACATCGAGCTCGCTATCAAGCGATTCTTCTATTCTGCCAGCCACGAATACATACAGAAAAAAACAGAAGGCAGGAACGAAAACAAAAGGTAAATAGAAACCTGCTGACACAAAAATACACATGGCCCTAAAATTGACAGCCCTTAAAACCTTTCTCAAGCAAAAATATGAGGCAGGTAGAAACTATGGTAAGACGCACTAAAGACTGGTAGGAAAACTGCATTAAAGGTGCACTAAAGAGGTATCTGAATTCGTCTTTTTACCAAGTATGTACACATTCCAAGCATTCTTCGAAACTTCAAAATTATTGTCCTGTGCGGCCGATTTCCCTAATTTAAATCGGATTAAACGTCCTGACTCCGGCCTTTATTCGAACTCGCCGCTGACGGTAGGAGGAGTCAACCGAACTTTCAGCCAGTCTTGTGGCGGCTTGCCGCTATGCCAACAGCGGAGTGATACGTGGCGATTGGCAAAAGCAGAGACCATGCGTATTTTTATTTCCGTGGGCCTAATTTGCAGCTATGTGTCTCTGACTGGATCTATTTATTCACGGAAGCCTAAAAGACAAAATAAAAGTGAAAGGGAACACGCCACGCGATTGCCTGAAAGGCACTCCACGCGTTAGTTGACTAACCCTACCGTCAGCGGTGAGTCGAAAAAAAGACGGGAGCTGGGGCATTTAATCCGATTTAAATTAGGGTAATTGGCCGATAGACGTGTAGATAGAGTTCCAGCAGTAAAAAGACGAGTTCAGATTCCTCTTTAGTGCACCTTTAACTATTCTACAACCCTCTTAGCACATCCACAAATGTACTTCAAGAACGCTTGAAAAAATGAAAAACTGCAGGATAGAACAAGGGGTCACCATGAGAGACAGCCAACCATACTCTACATGACCTGGCATGAACGCTCTAATGGTTTTAAACCTTAGCTCTGGAGGACTTTCCAAAAGCCAGTTTTGCCACTGAAACAATCATTAGTGTATGCTGCGCTTGCATCTCATTACATCACCACCACAGTGCCGGCAACAACTTTACACAGCTTTGCCCACGCTGTTCAGGCCCCTGAATCACACCGTCAAGGAGTATTTGTGGCCAGTTCTTTTCGATTTCCTTGCAAATCCATTTATAGAACTGCAAACACTTGCATGACATAACACAGCCTTGCAATGACTGTCACATCAGTAACACACAACAGGTACGCCTTCCAACCACAGCGGCAGACACTAACGGTGCACCATAGGTCATGGGGTTGACAGAGGAAATTCGGTGAAGAGTAAGAAGTGCACTAAATGCCAACGCACCTCATGCACTCTATGGTCTGCTCGGCTTGAGACAGCCGATCACGCAGCTTGTTCAACTCATCCTCGGGTTTGGGACCACCGCTGGAGAACTCTTCCACATCTGCAGCAACAAGGACATGTTGTTCACATACCAGCAGTAATGCACATACTGTGAAAACAGAGAGTGAGCCGAGACAGTGAACAACAGTGCTTGCTTGTCAATGAAACTTCATAGCAACCAATGAGAGGATAAAGGACAGAAAGTGAAGGAAACACGCAAGCACGAAGTATACGCACTTTACACTCGTTGCAGTACACTTGGTTGAAGAACCTGAAGACAAGTGCTTGCACAAATCCTCAGTAGCTACGATAAAAATGTAGGTATTTTGTACTACAGTGTCCTCTCCCTGCGATCTCCGTGTGTACGATCTCCGTGCGATCTCCGTGTAAACCCCTAGGCTGTTTAAGTGTTACAACCCCCAAGCTGTTTAGGAACGTGTTTTCTGCAACAAGAGTACACGCACCTTCAACCTGAAAGCTCCCTTGTGTCTCTGTTTATCCTCCTACTGTGGGCTACAAAACAATACTTCAGCTGTTTTATGATGCTGGCTTCATCAAACTGTGCACACATCATACAAATAGAACAAGCCCACGTCACACTGCAGTTCCCCGTACCCCACTGACCGCAAGAATGCCAGAAGCTGAAGTCCTCAGCAAAAGTCCAGCAACAGGCTTAGCCACAAGCCCAGATATCACAGACGCAATTCCTTTAGCAGGCACACCCATTTTACCGACTCTTATACACGCCATCCAAAGAGGTAGAAGTTTCTAGGATGCGAACCCTGTCATGTATCTTTTATTTACTTCACAACAGCAAAGTGCAGCTTATTCTGCTCTAAACCACTTTCGCGAAATGTACGACTTTGCACTATCAGCAACGAATAAAATGTGAGCACAAGACAACTGAAATACGAACAGCAAATTGAGAAGATCTTAGCCAGGGGAAGCTCAATTTTAGTGCGGGTTACTTTCTCTCCAAAGGCACGGAGGCTGCCGCTTGTATTTCCTCTTCAGGAGCTAATACGTCTGCGTTTCTGTGCTTGAATTCCATCTCTCTTGTTTGCACTTCATTCACTGCTACATGCCAACTTTATCAGCCAGAAAAACCTAGCCACAAAAGCCAGAATGTGGATAAACTCAGCCCTTGCCTTGAGATGCACAAACCCAGGCAAGCCATTAAAGGCATCATGACCCGAGGAAACAGGTGTGTAGGTATAGCCTTGGTGGAAAATCTTTAGACCATAGGGTCTGCTTTTGAGATCTGTAGTGAAGCACTGACAACACCACAGAAGCTCAATGTCTTTGAGGCGGCGAGGAAGGGTCGCATCCTCACCCCTCATGTTAACAACAACCCAATAGCAGCTGGAACTGCCCCCCTAGGCTGCTTACAAGGTCATTTAGGGTGTGGCCACCATATCCCTGCAAACTTCTTAATCTCATCTACCCTCCTAACTTCTTGCCGCTCGATGCCACGCTTGCCTTCTCTTGGAATCCTCTCCATTACCCTTATCCTGCCTTTGCATTACATGCCCCAAGTCGAGAGTAAGCACTTCCAGGGCAAATCGGTTGTGGCAGACTCAGTAAGTCGTGAATGGCAGCAAGACTAATGCCATTAAAACTTACGGTAGTAAGCACTTACTGGCATCAAATTTGCCCATGTGACACGAGTATAAGCAGTGGTCAAAAAATGATACGACACAGGAACAGATTCCAGAAGAGCTTCTAGCTGGCACTCATAATGTTTACCATACCAAAATGACACTGCTATAACACAGCAGAAATAGAGCTAGCATACTGAAACAAAAGCAGCAATGTGCACGCGTCAACTTCGTAAAACGCCGTAATTACTGCTTTTTTTTTTTTCTTATGCAGCATAAAGGTAAGCTGAGATTCCAGCCGAGATTTTTAAAACAAATTTTTCCAATGTTCTATTTCTTGCATTTGTCACACGTTAATAAACCAGTTAAAAAATCACCCTCTCCTTGGTCTTTGCAGCAAGCCATTCAGCCCCACCCCTTCCCCACCATTGAACAGAAAATGGCCCACCGTAAGTCAGGAGCAAGTCATCTGGAACAACGGGCACAAGGTACTGGTCGTCCTCCCAGGGAAAACAGCTTGAATCGGCGTTCCGCACCTCTTCAGGGCGCACTTTCTGCAAGGATTCGGCAGACACACACACACCAGAATGCAATGTAACTTCGTTAATGCGCCGCTGAAGGTAGCAACCAGTAAGAAGAACCCGAAGTTGGCCGTAAAACGCAAGCAACACGAGGAACAAAACAACGAAGACAAACATCACATGCAGCGTGAACACAGCGAGTTCGCCTGTGTTATTGTTTTCAACAGACTTTTCCTAATTAGTAGCTGCCAGGACAACCTCACTACTTGAGTACGGGGGATGGCACATTCTAATTACTCGTCAATGTTAAGTCTCGGTGACAAAATCAGGCATACATTTTCACATCAGACACTGAATTACTTCGAAAAAAGCTGTATAAATGACACCTTCGCCGCCGTTCGCGACAAGCTTGCGTCATGAGCAGGGACAGCTGGCAAATCAAAACCGAATAACAGTTTCACAGATAGGTTTACTTTCACATGCAGACAAGTGCGGCCCAGCGACGGCTGACAATTAAAACCGAACAAGTTTTACAGACACATATCTATTTACTCTCTGTTCTCACACACGCGCATAAGTGCGGCCGGAGCTTTACGTACATTTCGTCGTATGTAGTTGACCATCTTGATGTATCCGAAGCAGTCCAAATGGAAGCGCTCGACCATCGCCTTGATGCAGAACGCGTGGTCCAGCGCGCAGTGCTCGTACACCAACTCCGGAGAGGCGCGCACTTCGCCGCAGAAAAGGCACGCGCTGTCCGCGAGCTCAACTTCTAGTTCCTCGGCGCTATCCCAAGCAGCGTCATTTTCGTCGTCAGACATGGCACAAGCTGAACCCACGTGCCCGCTTGCCATGCTGCCGCCGCTTGTGACCAAATGGTAAACAGCAACTGATGCTGCTGCCCATGCTGCTTCCCGTGCCGCTTTCGCCGTTAGCGCCGCTAGCTCGGCTGGTTGATTCTGCATAAAACTCTTCTGAAAACATTTGTATGTTGCGCAGTTAGTACAAAAACAGACTACAATATTGTGTTCTTTCCAAAGTCACACAAGCAACATGCTGAGCTTATAGGTCGTCAGACAACCAGCTAATCAAATCTAGGGACAATGCGTTTACGCCAGAGCGCGTTTTTCAATTTCGGTTGCTTTGTAACTCCATTTAAGCTACGAGATAAAATGAGATCGCACGGTGTCTTGCACATCTCACTGCATATCTGTTCAGACTTCAGCGAAAGAGAACGCGAAATAGTTATTCACTAATTAATTCATTAATTATTGTCGCTGTTATTACTGTGTGCTGCGACGTTGGGCAACATCCAGAGCCCCCCCACGTGAATTCCTGCCTTGTTTACATTTTTGTTGTAACCAACGACCTCCGCGTTGCTACGTTGAAAACCTTCATCCAAGGTTCCTGAACCAGCTTCTTCCCTTCTGCTGGCTCGAAAATCTTATTTCCTGTCCTTGAGACTGAATGGTCAGTCGACCTGTTTCTGCTCGACACCGGTCTGCGGGCATCTTGAGGACGGTGAAGACGTGCTGTGAACCCGGCGGCGGCGCGCGAGTTCATTTACTGTCAATATTTTTGTCGCGATGTCCTACTCCTTCCACCTACTTGATCACCCTTGAATCTGAAGAAACCAGTCATTAGGTCTCTTAAAATGCTTCGACCTAAAATTGAATATGCTTCTTCGAATATCAAGCTTACCGCTCAGTTCATTACTCAGCACTGTAACTTTGTGAGAAGACCTTAGAGATACCGATTCCATTTTTTCTATTAACGGATCTTATATTACAAACGGATCAAGCAGAACTTGATCCGAATCTGCCATTAAATTCATAAAGCAGTCTCCCTTCAGTTCAAGGCAAACTTGAATGAGCGAGTCCAGCTAACGTGAATCTGCATTTCAGTGATGAATGCGGAGGAAAAATGTCCGTTCCAGATATATTTTATTTACATATGTACATGTCGTCAAACTTCTACTGCACTAGACAAAGGGAGAGCGTGGCGACGTGACTAGTTGCGGTGGACCAGCGGGCCCTGTGGAGTCTAGTTGCAGTGGTTCATGATGTAGCGCAGCCTGAATCCACCGACGTGCGGGTTCCTGGCGTCCTGCGCGGCAGCAGCGGCAGCCGATGGCGGGTCCCTGACGCCGGGGCCGGCGGCGAGGTCGGGCGTCTCGACGACCGTGATGACGGTGTGGTGCGGGTGCTGGGGCTTGTTTTGGAGGTTGTGCGGCACGCGCTTGATCACCGAGTAGGGGCCCTTGACGAAGCCCACCTGGGTGCCCACCTTCTGCTGGTTGTGCTGCTGCTGGAACGCCTGCATCGACTGCAGCGTCGGACTGGAAACAATGGGGGGCGGCACACCATGACGGGGGTCGTTGTCAACGGAGACGTTGGGGTTGCCGTCGAAAGCGCGCCCCAGGGCAGTGCCCACGCCGCTGCTGGTGCCCCGAGGCCTGGAGGTCACCACGGACACGGTGAAGGGAAGGACGTCGGCTGGAGGGGAGAGAAAGGAGGAGGTTATAGCGTCGTACGCAGGAAAACGAACGCTCAAGGTTGGGAAGAATGCTCCTCAGAACAGAGGCTATATACTCACAGCTGACAGCTCCTCCGGGGAAGCCACGCCCGCAGAAGCGATCGGAGGTGACGTCGTCAAGGAAGGCCTTGTTGGAGCCACTGGGCACGAACAGGTAGGCGTCTTCGCAGTTTCGGGCTCCCGTCAGCGGCGTCGTGGCGCGGCCCATTTGGAAGAAGTTGGGTTCACTGGGGCTGTACTGCATTCGATGAAATAAGATGAATGACGTCACACTGCATTCAAATAAGTTCAAAGCACTGCCCGAGTATACGGATATATGGATGTTTAGTAAGTATTAGTATATTAGTAACCTAAGGGGGACCACGGGCGACCGTCACTCCTTTCCAAGAATGGTTATGGTAGGTGTAGACCCCCTATAAGACCCGATCTGCACACATGGGAATATATTTCCCTCACAAGTTCAAGATATAACTTACGGTGATCTGGCAGAAGCCGAGCTGCTTCTTGAAGCAGACGCTGTACTTGTGGCCAGCGATGAGTTGCTGGCTCTGTGCCGACGGCAGGAAGTTGAAGCTGCTGAACTCTCCGGAGGGGGCCGTGAAGTACTGCAGGCACGAGTCGGGCGCTGCAAGATCGAAAGACGTTACTATCTCACACAAGACAGCATCACGGCACAAACTTCCGCTGTGGAAACAGCCACGACTTTTTTGATAAGACAGGAAGCCTACCCTTCACTGGCGAGAGGCAGTGCACTGTGGAGACCCGGACTTGCCACTTGCGACCAACCGGAACATCGCTGCCGATGTTGAAGCTCAGCACAGCGCGCGTCGCCTCAGAAACGTCGATGTACACTGAAAGAGAGCAGGGTGCGCTCATCAGCACAGGGACAGCTACAAAAACGGTAGCATCCAGATTGTCGGTGAAACAGCCATTGCGGGCGGATCGAATTCCATAGAAGCCATAGAAGTACGCTGTGATTTACGTTTAGAGGATGAGCCACAAGTTGGCTCTGCCCTACTGGCTACGGTTAAAAGAACAAAGCCCGAGTTTTGGAACTCTTACGATTCACAGCCGTTGTGAAAAGCAAACTGCCCAAGGGGTGCTTCTGCCCCATGCTGGGTGGCTCGTAATGGAAACCCATGGCATGTTATACTGTGGACAAAGGTTGCATAAGAGTAGTGCATAAGAAGCCAACGGTTAAACCCTATGGTACCTTGCTACATGATCTGGCATATTTGCAAAAAAACATTCCACGGGCAGATTCTTTCATTTAACTCATTTTGAACAGTGCATGTCTGTTCTTTACCGCTGCCTTTAAAATGCGATCACTAGACGGCTCCCAACGGGAAAAAATATGACGTTGGTTGGAGGGTAGTGACGTCACAAGACCCGATAATTCGCTTTGGTTGGAGGAAAGTAACGTTGCCGGTGACGTCATTTCCGGTACGGAAACCATATTCTAAAAGCGGCCGGAATGCTCACTGTGCTGTCCGGCGTTCTGTCCGCACAGGGCGGGGTAGGTGGTGCCTCCGAGACCCGTGGTGACGGTGAACACGTCATCGTCGCAGAGGCCCGCCCGGGGTCCCGAGGCGCGGGGCGCGGCCAGGCTGAAGTGGACGAAGTCCAGCCGCAGCTGGCACACCTCTCGTCCGAAGGTTACCTCTACGCTGCACATGCCGGCGCGGCGGAAGTCGGCGGGGAAGTCGGGGTTCCGGAACGACGTCTGGTTGCCGGTAATGGTACCGCCGCAGGTCACCACGCTGGGCACCTCCTCGGGCACTGCATGAAGGCGCGAATGTTTGTTTGAAACGGGGTGTCACCATGCTCGGCGTTTCTTTCTCAACATTTATCACCTCCCTGCTTGTACCACGAATCTTTCAATCGATTCTTGCTACCACAGACTTCCACCGTACGCAGCCGCTACACACAACTGCAATTGCTGGCACTTCTATGGCAAGCTAGGTTCTAAGCACAGGCAGTTCTTTTCGTGGCGTAAGCAGCCGCGCAGCGAACGACTTAGGAAGGTAGTTGGGAAAATCTGGGCGAAAAAAAAATTGTAAAAGGAGCGCGCAATAAAGTTGCGGTAGACCTGGGATGTTAAAGAACAGGCCGCATCACGAATATCCTCCAGCAAGATTTTTGTAATGCCCTTTCTAGGAGGCATTCACGTGACATCGCGGGCGCCATTTCGGCGTCCAATGCCCAGCTTCAGGGGTGCAGGCTAAAGAAGAGGGGGGGTTAAGCCAATTAGACACGCTCTTTGGCCTTTCGCTGTGCTGCATAAAATGGCGACCACTGTGAGTGCGCACCTCCTATATAGATATAGATTTGAATTTCAACGTCTTCGCGCCTTTCCCTCTCCTCTCGTCACTTTCTGGATGTTAAAAGGTCGGCGCTCCACCGCCGGCCTCATCGCCGGGGGCGGAGCTTCCTGACCCGCAGCACTGGGCCACGGTCCGCGGCGTCCTGTATTACTCCGCTGGCCAATCACAACTGTAAGCGAAATCAGCTTTTTGATGTTTGTCTACATCAAACAATCCATGTATCAAAATTCTAGAGCTCATAATTTTTTTCTTGCGCTAAGCTCCATGTTAACGTAACAAGAAACGTTTAAGCGGTGCACTACTTTTTCGTCGTGGAGGAATTCTGTGTGCGAGGGCTGCATGTGGGCGGTGCGACGTCTGAACGAATCTAACCAACAGCCATACGGTACGCGAGCATGGAAAAGTCGCCGGAAAGAGCTCGCCGCATCGCGCGTGATTGCAGATTCTGTGCCGAGTGTAGAAGCGTACTGCTGAGACGCTCACCCTTGCAGCAAACCGTGGGGTGAACGCAGTCCGTGGACGAAACGACGACCCCGCCGGAGGAGGCGCAGTTGAAGTGGGCCATGCAGCTCCCAGTCTCGAAGCCACTCAAGGAGGTGCAGGGCCGGTTGGTGCCTCGGATCCGGTCCACAATGGTCTGCAGCAGCGCAGACGGCCGAGCCCAGTCGGGCACGAGTCCGCCGCCGAGGGCGCTGGTGGCCACCTGCGTCTGCGGGGGCTGCGGGGGGAGCTTCTGCTGCAGGGGGTTGGGCGCCCCCGGAACGAGCTGCAAGCCGGCGTTGGTGGCCAGTGCGCCTGCAGGACCAAGATGTACAAATTGACAAGACAGATAGACACTTGAGGCCGTACCCTTTGTAACGCGCGGGCACCACTAAAATGAGCACCCAGACCAAAAAACAAAACAAAAAACGAGATGAAAACGCACAAGGAGAGAGAGAAAAACGCAAAGCCCAAAGCAAGGAGAATAACGAGCGCCCTCTACAATTTTCCAACTGAAAGCCCTCGTTCGCAGACGGCAATCTCGCATTCTTGTTCGAAAAGGGAGGGGAGGATGCGCACCTTTCTCCGTGCGAGGGAAGTTGTTGAAAGGACACAATAGAGCTGGGGTACGAACGCGAGGAGCGATACTCGTCAACGGAATGCATCCTTTCTACAACTTTCCTTCGAGGGATTTTGGGTGGAAAACATATTCCTGTAAGTCAGCTTTCCCGAAATTTTGCTCAGAAAGGGGAACATGTTTAGCAAACACCAGCAGCACAGCTAATCGGACCAATATTGGAAATTCAATGGCAAATGCAGGTCCTACAAGGAACCAGAGCGAAGCCATGCATTGACAATATTGGGCAAATTACCGGTGCTACTTGGAAAAGTGATCGGCACGTGCCGCCTAGCGATTTTAATGCCGTCTACACAGCATGCGGGAACGAATCGTAGAAAAAGGCTTACCAAGGGCGCAGGCCGCCAAGACGGCGTAGACGGCGACAAGGGGATGCATGACCTGCAAGAAAAATGGAAATTCATTACAGATGTTCCAAGCAAACAAATGCGAGAGTTTCTGGCATCAATCTCACATTACACAGGATTGCATGCTTAACGGAAATATCTGAAAATGAGACAAGCTAGTTACTGAAATCGAATTTAGGCATTATACCATTCATTCAGAGGTCCAACGGAGACCGAGCGATGCTCCTAGTCGTGCCACGTACAAACGGACTGCTCACTACTTACTAGAACAGGTCTCTCCTGTGCGCTTGCTGCGTGCAGACTGGAGGCTCAACTCGCTTAAGAAGGGGTTATACAGCGCGAGTCACGTGGTTCTCTTCCCATGAGCCTCTACGAGAGAAGGAGAGGAGTGAATAATGGAAGAATGTATTCACACTTTCCATCACTTTTTCTCTCACTCATTCGTTGAAGCAACAAGCAAGGCACCCCCCTCTACCCCACAAAGGTCATGACACGTCACCACCCCTGATGTCACTTTCTGGCCCCAAGATTTGCTGCCTTGCCCACGCCTTGCAAACCCATGGGGGAGGAGTTACAATGGAAACCGCCCCCAACTGGTCCTCTCCACCCACAGTGTTTCGCTCTCCACTCAGGGGAGAGTGAAAGGGAGTTGGAGAGTGAGACTGTGGATGAAGCGTGGGGGAGATGAGTCAGCAGCCCTGCACTGTGTCTTTGAAGGAACAAACAGCGCGACGAAACACGGACACACGTAGAAAAGACACACACACGAGCGCTGACTCACAACTGAAAGTTTAGCGCTCGTGTGTGTGTCTTTTCTACGTGTGTCCGTGTTTCGTCGCGCTGTTTGTTCCTTCAAATGCATTACCAACTAGCCCGGAACCTTGCTCTTCTGCACTGTGTCCTTCTTCGAAAAGGTTTGCGGGGCTGCCCCCAAATCTGCGTGAACCTGAAGTCCCGCCGGACATTGCCAGCTGGTTACAATGATGCATTCCCTTGACAAGTACCTGTCCAAAGCCACCTGTCCAAAGTCTAGGTGGCTTTGACCTGTCTCGACCCGCTCCTGTCGTTCGCGCCTCGGCTCTATTGTGTCCTTTCAACAATTTCCCTCCCGTGCAGATAAAGTGACGTCTCTCCTCTCCCTCTTCGAAGAAGAATGCGAGATTGCGGTCTGGTGGTGGTGGTGGTAGTGGTTTATTTAAAAAATAAAAAGTGAAGCAAAAGAGTGTTGCCGGCCGCGGCAATTGCTATCTAATATCTTAAGCACCCGAGCTGAGATTGCCGTCTGCGTACGAGGGTTTTTGGTTGGAAAATTGTAGAAGGCGCTCGTTATTTTGCAAGTTGTCAGACGAATTTGATAGGCGACTGAAAAGCGGTACTAAAACGAGCAGATTCACTCAAAAACCATACTGAAACAAAGTTAAGCACGCAGGATCAATGCCGTATTTCCTCTGTTCTGGCAGGCAAAAAACGAGCACATGGCACTCAAAACTATTTTCTTCGATAAGCAGTTTTGAGTTCAGAGATTCTTGCCAGACAAAAAATTGGATAATTAACTACGGGTGCATTGCACATGACTGAAAACGCTGCTCCAGTTTTTCGAGCCGTCTCGGGGAGAAATAAAATGCGAAATTTACACCAACAGGCAAATAGGTTGCCTTAGATCGTTCCTCTACGGTGCTTTGGCGAGTTCACAAGCGCTCAAAAACTGTTCTTGTCAAGCGAACTGAGAGAGACTCAAAAAAGCGGGGCACATTTTTCGTGGGTCATGAACCCACGAGGCAGTATAGTCACTCAGGACACGTGTAGACGGTGCATTATTTGCGAAATAAATGAAAATTTACAATTTACCATTGCTTCCATCGCATGCATTTGCGCTTTTGTCGGAACACTTTACCGACACTGAATATAAACGTGTAGAGTAACGACTCAAATAGATGGCATGCCTTTTTTCAACGCTACAAAAGTCCTGCTCACACAGCACTCCTACAGTCCCGCAGTTCTCCCTTCATGAACTTGCGTGTTAAAAAGAAAGAAAAAAATAAGTACGCGGCTACAGTTACACGGGGCCGAATCAATTTAGACTTCTGCGTTTGATGGCTTGCACGTATCGTCAATTTCTAATCTTTAATGACATCTGATGAATGAGGCGAGTGCCGAATTCCGGAGGTGCGGACTTAAAGGGTTGCTGCGATGGATGTATACGGCTCGGGATCAAAATCGGGGAACTCAAATGTGGGCCCATCAAGCTCTACGAAGTGACCACGTGGTGGCGTCCAGTAAATTATGCGTATACAGGGTGTTTCACCTAAGACTTTACACACTTTTTAAACAATAGACTTTTTGAGTTAGAGGAGTGCTTTTTTCGGCATAGCATTGTCAGCGGTGTAGCACATCAGAATACAGCTAAGACGTGCCAACTAGCACGCTGGTTAACTAATATTGAATAGTTGACTTTTTAACTATTGCTGTTAGGCTCTTTAATTATCGAGGGGCGTGTAGTCCACTGAGAGTAAGCTCTATATCAGTTTTTAAAATTTCGAAAACGCGGTTAGCCTCGGCGCTGTGGCCGCATGAAATTTCGCGCCAAAACACAAGTACAGGCGCGGCCATAAGTAAACGGAGCACGCTATTGCGTTCGAAGTGCAATCACGCCTTCTCCGTTGAAAATGAAGAAGCGTTGTTTGTCTACAAGAAAGCCCACCAACCTCCGCTGATTTCTCATCTGATTTCTAGTGTAATACACCGCTGACAATGCTACTGCGAAAAAAAACCGCGATTCCAGCACTCCTCCGTACTCGAATACTTTAGAGCAGGTAAATGTGTTTGTAGTAAACCGCGGTTCCAAATCAAAAAGCCTAGTCGTAAAAATTGCGTAAAGTCTTAGGTGAAACGCCCTGCATGTGACGTGTATATCTGAAAAGACGGTAAAACAAGCACCCTTAAACTTTTGTTTGGAGATACTTCTTTTGTACGAACATGCCTGATCGAGGAGCAGCCGTGCTAGATGTCACGTGGTACAGCACACCCCCGTAGTCGAAAAGTTTAGAGCAGGTAAATGTGTTTGTAGTAAAGTAAAATTAAGCAAGATTCTCCTTATCAAGCATTCCGTGGCTGGAACGGAGCTGCAGCATGCAGTTCCCGTTGAAAACGCGCGCACACACCCGCCGACTTATGCACGTGGGTGCTACACCCTGTAACCGTCACGCCAACAGCGTCGCTTCGATGTTGCGAACACCGTTCTTTAAATCGAGCCACATTTATTGAAGTAAAGATTAATTTACACTTACCTGGCATTTATGAATATCTTTCTGTACGTTTTAGTTTTTGTTGAAAGTTCTTGAAGGTCGCGGAACACGATGCAGTCGTGATATTTTTTACTCGATCAGTATCTGGGGTGCCCTTGTGCCAGCCGTGTACAGTATACACGGCCGTTATAGCATTCCGCATCTGTCGAAACACCCGACGCATAAGCCTCGCCAGTGTCTGCGCCATGCCACAAGCCCCGTGTGCCAAAATTCCCGCACCAGAATCTCCGTTCCGAAAGTCCAGTACAGGAGACTGCGTGCTAAAATGCTCTGTCTACTCATATGTAATAAATTTGTGCTTTCTTTCGCACACACACGCACGCACACTCACGCACGCACACATACGCACACACAAACACTTGCATTGAACACCGTGATGCATAAAAAGCATGGAAGCGTGCTAAAATGCTGTATGTCTACTCATATGTAATTAATTTGTGCTTTCTTTCACGCACGCACGCACACTCGCGCACGCACACACAAACACACACACACACTTGCATTGAACACATTGAACACCGTGATGCATAAAAAGCATGGAAGCGTGCTAAAATGCTGTATGTCTACTCATATGTAATTAATTTGTGCTTTCTTTCACGCACGCACGCACACTCGCGCACGCACACACTTGCATTGAACACATTGAACACCGTGATGCATAAAAAGCATGGAAGCGTGCTAAAATGCTGTATGTCTACTCATATGTAATTAATCTGTGCTTTCTTTCACGCACGCAAGCACACTCGCGCACGCACACACAAACACACACACACACTTGCACTGAACACATTGAACACCGTGATGCATAAAAAGCATGGAAACGTGCTAAAATGCTGTATGTCTACTCATATGTAATTAATTTGTGCTTTCTTTCACGCACGCACGCACACTCGCGCACACACACACAAACAAACACACACACACTTGCACTGAACACCGTGATGCATAAAAAGCATGGAAGCGTGGTAAAATGCTGTATGTCTACTCATACGTAATTAATTTGTGCTTTCTTTCACGCACGCACACTCGCGCATGCACACACAAACACACACACACTTGCATTGAGCACATTGAACACCGTGATGCATAAAAAGCATGGAAGCGTGCTAAAATGCTGTATATCTACTCATATGTAATTAATCTGTGCTTTCTTTCACGCACGCACGCACACTCGCGCACGCACACACAAACACACACACACACTTGCATTGAACACATTGAACACCGTGATGCATAAAAAGCATGGAAGCGTGCTAAAATGCTGTATGTCTACTCATATGTAATTAATCTGTGCTTTCTTTCACGCACGCACGCACACTCGCGCACGCACACACAAACACACACACGCACTTGCATTGAACACATTGAACACCGTGATGCATAAAAAGCATGGAAGCGTGCTAAAATGCTGTATGTATACTCATATGTAATTAATTTGTGCTTTCTTTCACGCACGCACGCACACTCGCGCACGCACACACAAACACACACACACACTTGCATTGAACACATTGAACACCGTGATGCATAAAAAGCATGGAAGCGTGCTAAAATGCTGTATGTCTACTCATATGTAATTAATTTGTGCTTTCTTTCACGCACGCACGCACACTCGCGCACGCACACACAAACACACACACACACTTGCATTGAACACATTGAACACCGTGATGCATAAAAAGCATGGAAGCGTGCTAAAATGCTGTATGTATACTCATATGTAATTAATTTGTGCTTTCTTTCACGCACGCACGCACACTCGCGCACGCACACACTTGCATTGAACACATTGAACACCGTGATGCATAAAAAGCATGGAAGCGTGCTAAAATGCTGTATGTCTACTCATATGTAATTAATCTGTGCTTTCTTTCACGCACGCACGCACACACAAACACACACACACACTTGCATTGAACACATTGAACACCGTGATGCATAAAAAGCATGGAAGCGTGCTAAAATGCTGTATGGCTACTCATATGTAATTAATCTGTGCTTTCTTTCACGCACGCACGCACACTCGCGCACGCACACACAAACAAACACACACACTTGCATTGAACACCGTGATGCATAAAAAGCATGGAAGCGTGCTAAAATGCTGTATGTCTACTCATATGTAATTAATCTGTGCTTTCTTTCACGCACGCACGCACACACAAGCACACACACATGCACTGAGAACCGAGACGCATAAAAAGCCTGAAAACGTTGCCATAACGTGTAGACAGTTATGTTTGAAGGTCAGCAAGCACGTGTTCTAAAATTTTCTCCACGCGCGTACAGCTGTAACAGCGCGCGAGATCCCAATGTCTCTCTCTCCGTCTCTTCATTATTGTTTAAGCGGTTAAAACAGCGCAAAAGAAGACGAGGGCTTGAGAGAGACACACAGCGTCGCTCCGACTTCTACTGATTATTTTATTGTGAAAGAAAGACAATGCATAGGCAGGTACAAAAATAGAGACCACGTGATCGCTGCGCAACAACGAGGCACGACAAAAGACGCAAAGCCTCAAGTTGAGGATGATATGAGCGACTCGTCAAGCCGCCAAGTGGCAGCTTTTTTTTCCGTAGCCCTCCATCTGTAGCACCTGATGGAAATAAAGATTTGATTTGATATGACGAGAACAAATCAAAACATGAGAGTTTTGAAACTTTTGTCCCTCTTTTGTCCTCGACTTCCTGGCACGGTTTCTTAATTAAAAACAAACAAACATTACTAACTAGCCGAAGCAGTCACACTTGCTACCCACTTTCTCGGACGCCACAGTAACCATGAGACAGTTGCGTCGTGTCAATAGACGTGGCAACCTGATTTGTTCATTAGTACACCGTGCAACAAGGGATCATTAGCTTCGTGATTTCTTTTGCACAAGATAGTCATCATAAACCTTCTACATCACCATAATTATCATCATCAGCCTAACTACGCCCACTGCAGGGCAAAGGCCTCTCCCATGTCTCTCTAATTAACCCTGTCCTTTGCCGTTTGGGGCCACCGTATATCTGCTAACTCCTTGATCTCATCCGCCCACCTAACTTTCCTCCGACCCCTGCTACAATTCCCTTCTCTTGGAATCCACTCCGTTACCCTTAAGGACCAGCGGTTATCTCTCCTTCGCATTACATGCCCTGCCCAAGCCCATTACTTCCTCTAGATTTCGACTACGATGTCATTAACCCGCGTTTGTTCCCTCACTCCCTCAGCCCGCTTAGGATCTCTTACGTTACACCTAAAATTTTTCTTTCCTTAGCTCGCTGCGTTGTCCTTAACTTAAGCTGAACCCTCTTGGTTAGCCTCCACGTTTCTGTCCCATAGGTGAGTACCGGTAAGATACAGCTGTTGTATACTTTTCTCTTGAGGGATATTGGTAAACTGCCATTCATGATCTGCGAGAACCTGCCATATGCGCTCCACCTCATTCTTATTCTTCTAGTTATTTCCCTCTCATGATCCGAATCAGCGGTCAGTATACCTGCCCTAAGTAGACATATTCCCTTACTACTTCCAGAACCTCGCTACCAACTGCGAACTGCTGTTCCCTTGCTAGGCTGTTGAACATTACTTTGGTTTTCTGAATGTTAATCGTTAGCCCCACCGTTCTGCTCTGCCTGTCTTACATCATGAAGAGGGTAAAACAGCCGAAGGGAGAAGTTTCTTCAAAAGCGCTATTTTACCTCGCGTGTGTTTACGCCCGATCAATTTAGCCTTTAATTTACGCAATCCAGGGAGGTCGAGCCGATCAGTGTAACTCTCCATTCAGATGCGTTCCTTAAAAAAAATACATTCAGATCAAGAAAAACAGAACAGCTAGCCCATGGAAAAGCACGACAGTCATGTGTGATATGTTGAGTAAATAAGGCGCATCGTTCCTTAAGCGGCCCCTGGGATTAATATGTGCTGTATTTCCTTCTCTGGGACATTAAAACCAAGGAAATTATGACATGAAAACTTGTTCTTGCTTTATTGGGGTTTAACGTCCCAAAGCGACTCAAACAATGAGGGACGCATGAAAACTTGTTAATGACATGATAGGTCAATGAAATTTAGACAATGTGACAGAAAACTACACCATTCATCCTGTGTCTTGTAATCATTCATTTCTTTATTCATATTTGTTTTGTTTCTATGTATTTATTCAGGAACACTGAACTAAAGAATTATGTAGAAGATATGAGACACTCGTGTGCCGTTACTGTTTTTTCTTCTGCCTTCCTTTGCCTTATTCCTTCTCGTACTTGGCTCGCGTCATTCAATTTTCCGCCTTGACCGGTTGTTCTTTATTGCTCGTGACTTCATACTCCATACTTCAGCCACAATTTGGATGAGTACCTTACTGACAATATTACTGACATTTGCATTTTAATTGTTATTCCCGTCAAATTTCCATGTTTTTATATATTGCGAACCACATTTTATTATATTTTTTATATTTTTGTAGTTATGACTGGGGCCAATTGACGATTTGCTGAATTCTGTAAGTCAGCTACTCCGAAACTCTCGTTTTCCAACCTTTTTCGCTAGAACCAAACCGTTTGGAAACCAGAGCCCACTAAAACACTTTCCCACCAAACATTTGCAAAACGACTACACTTTGTGGAAGCGAAAATTGTCAAGTTCCCCCTCCTGAGTAAGCTCAGGAGTGTCACTATTTGACTTCAAGATTACTCCGAGAGATCTGAGGAAAGCCACACCTTTTATAGGCCGAAGGATCGTGAGAGAAAAAAAAATGTCAAAAAAAAAAACAAGGGTTGTGTCAGAGCCATCAAATCGCGAGCACATGCGCGGGTAGACAAGGGCATCACACTTCCGTTTATCTTCCATCTAATCAACAAGTAGCTGCATTAAAATAGTCAACATCAGCCTGGAACAGAGATAAAGAAGGTTCGCTGATGCACTCGCTGCCAAGTTTCTGTATGTGGTAGGCTTCTAGGCTTATCCGTGCTGTCCTGTCTTTACTTTTGCCAAGAACCTTTGTCTCCTCAAACCGGGCCACGCATGCTCCACACTTACATGTGCAACAAGATGCTTGTATTTATCGCTTTTGTTTTCTAAATTTAGGGCGTCTTCCCCTAGACGGTCGTTGACACAACGTCCAGTTTGGCCTACATAAAACTTTCCACAAGACAGGGGAATGGAATAAACCACTCCAGTGGAACACCTTACAAACGGCTTCTGATGCTTTTTCAGGCACTCGCGCTTTTTTGCACTGCAAATGCGCGGACAGAGCTTTCCCAACTTGTTGGGAGCCGAGAACAAAACAAGTACACCATGCCTGCCAGCAACTTTTTTGAGGTTGTGCGAGATTATGTGGAGGTAGGGCACAACTTCTGGCCTAGGGGCCTTTTGAAGAGCATCAGCCGTTTTTTGTCTCGTTCCACGTTTGAACTTCTGAAGGATGGCCTCAGAGACTGCTATCAGAACCGACCAGGGAAACCCTGCAGCCACAAGCCAGCTTATCTGATAATTAAAGCTCTGGAACATCTGATGTGGGCACGATTTTTGGAGAGAAAATTCCAAGCATAGCGACGCTATTCCTCTCTTGATAGTCTTGGAGTGCGCCGAGTCATACGGCAACAACTCCTTCTTTGCTCGTGGGTAATAGCCCCAGCAGACGTGTCCTTCACAGAACGTTCATTTAAGGTCTAAAAACTGTAAAACCGAAACTTCGGGCAGTTCATGGGTAAAAGACAAACCAAGAACGTGTTTGTTAAAAGTATCTAAAACATCACCTACTGTAGAGGGGTAGGTAATGGTCTCCTGCTTTGTTAAAAGTACTAAAAAATCATCCGAAAGACATTTATGATAAGCTTGTTGAGCTATTACAAGAGTTTAAGAAAGCGGCTACTCGCGTGGTTGAAATCAGGCAGCGCAATAAAGAAAACTCATGGATGACCTTAAATATACTATCAGCTATAAAAGAAAAAGATTTGCTCTGGGCCCAGTCGAAAAGGGCACCTGCATCTATCCTGCTACGGTCCAAGTTTAAGGTTGCAAGAAATAAAGTAAACGCAATGATTCGTCAGGCTAAAAGAGTACATTTTCGTAACAAGTTCAAGAATGCAGGCTCTGATACTAGAAAAACGTGGTCTTTGATTAACAATCTACGAGGTGTCAAAAGGCGTGGCAATGATGGCAAAGATTTTGTGTCGTATTTCGGCACTGATGAAGAAAAAATAGCTAATGAATTCAACAGGTTCTTCTCGCAAGTTTCGGGCAGTGCGCAACAGAATCCCTTATTTTGTACTCTGAAGAACAGCACAGTTGAATCTGCACACCTACCTTTGCTAAGTGAGGATGACCTCTGTTCAATTATTTTTGGTCTTAAACGCAATAGATCTGTGGGAATAGATGGCATTTCAGTTGATGATTTGCGAACCTTGTTCGACATACTTAAAGGCGTGTTGCTGTCGCTGTTGAACAGCATTATCTCAAGCGGCATGATCCCGGTGAACATGAAAGCGGCTATAGTTACCCCAATTCACAAAGGTGGTGCACGTAATAGGTATGAGAATTATCGTCCTATTTCAGTCTTGCCCTGTTTGACTCAAATATTAGAAAAACATCTGCTGTTTACAATGACAAGTTTTTTAGATAAGCACAAAATCCTGTCACCGTGTCAATATGGTTTTGTACAAGGTAAAGGGACGGAAATGCTTTTGGAGGATTTTTCTGACATGTTAAATCGATCTTTTGAACGTAACCAAGTAGTGTGTGCACTGTTTCTGGATGTCAGCAAGGCTTTTGACAGCGTGTGTCACAGTGTGTTATTGTGTAAACTGTCCAAGTTAGGCTTCCGTGGAGCGTTTCTTTCGCTTTTGGAAAATTTTTTACTGCAGAGAACGCAATATATCTCCATTGGCCGGGCAAAGAGCGCTTCTTTGTTAATTAAAGCTGGCGTCCCGCAAGGTTCTATAATTAGTCCCCTGTTATTTAACGTCTACGTGAATGACCTTTCAAACTTTGTTCCTGTAGGCCTGTACCAGTACGCTGACGATACTGTACTTGTAACCCAGTCACCGAACTACTCTGACTCAATTTCTTCTCTTCAAGCTGCAGCAATAATTTCTATGGACTGGTTCTCAAACAACCTAATTAAAGTTAACAGCTCTAAGACTCAGCTTATATGCTTTCACAGCCCGATGAAGAAGGTAGATTTAAACCATCACCTTTTCTTGCACGGATCTGATTGTTCCTAATGTCAATGTGTACCCTTGAGCTATACAAATACAGTGAAATACATAGGGTTATACTTTGACAGTGCTCTTTCATGGAATGATCACTTGTCCCACGTTTGTAAAAAGCTCCGAACCGTCTCCTGTGTGCTTTACAACATCAGGTACTACATGCCGCTTTCAATACGCAAAGTTATCGTAAACGCCCTTGGTTATAGCATACTGCGCTATGGAATAACGATTTATGGTCACTGTGCAGTTCGCTGGAAGTGCAGGATTAATTCTCTCCTACGATCTTTATTAAAAAATATCGGCTATGATTTAGGCCTTCCCTCCAATTCTGATCTCTTTAAGGTATTTTCTCTACCTGATTTTGATCGCCTTTTGATGGAAACGATCGTCCTGAAACATTTTTGGCTTAGTGACTATAAGATTCCGTATGTTCCCACACGGTCTCTTCGACCGAAGGAACCTTTTTGTATTCCCCGACGGTCTACAAGATATGGAAGGCGTTTAAGATATTATTACGTTCCCTTTCACTTTAACAGGTTACCTCCAAGTGTTCGCCGGGCAAAAACTAAATACAAAATAAAAAAGATGCTGCGATACATTAATTAGAGGGTTTACGACATCATGCATGTGCTTTACCACCTGTCAAGTAAATCTTGTGATTTCAATGGTTACTGCTGTATTTATTGCACTGATCTGAGGTATTGTCATGCCACTTTGGTTTTTCTTCCTTGCGATTTAATCAGATGAGGATTTTTTTTTCCTTCATGTAACATGAGTCTTGTGTCTATTTTGTTCTCACCGTCATACTAATTTGATGTCCGTTATTTTGAATGTGTTTTTTTTTTGCCTGTGTGTATGTCTGCGCGGTTCCGCTGCCTGTCGGGCTCTGCCGCTCAAGCCCTATGAGGCTTTGGCAGGCCGGATTTCTGTACATTTTTTTAAATATTTGGCGCAATAAAGTATTATTATTATTATTATTATTATTATTATTATTATTATCTACATATCTAAAAACTTTTAAAACTGCCCCCCCCCCCCCCCCCCCCCCCCCCCCCCCCCCGCCTTGAAATTCTCATCCAGCCGCTTATCTCCCTTAGCTAAGAAAATGTCGCAGAGAATAGGGGCTACACATGACCCTATGCAAAAGCCGTTTCGCTGCAAAAAAGGCTGGTCGTTAAAAACAATAAAAGTAGCATTCAAGTAAAACTGCAATAAGGCTAAAAAATTATCTACAGACAATCCTGCTAAGTTCTGGAGTTTTTTTTTTTTCCGTGCCCAAAGACCAGATTTTACTTTCTGTTAAGGAATGCATTGAGGAAAACGGCGACGTGTTGGCACGTGTTGGCAACCCATTCCCTGGGCCCAGCGACAAATGCCGGCCTCCCTCCCTTTCCTTTTCGGAGACTCTTTGTGGTCAAGTCCGCAGATTTGAGTTTCCTGAGGAATGCTGTAGCCTTGAGGCTTCACAAGGCTACAGCCTTCTATGAATTCCAGAAGGCTAGTAGTCACTGGTTACTCACAGCCGCCCTGCTCTGTCTAACAATGCCCTCACCCTGCAAATACATCCGGAAGTTCATTCCAAAAACCACCCCGCGTTTCCGTCCGTTCTTTGGAATGCATTGATAGGCGTCTCGTGGGCTCTGAGGCCAACCTCGCTGCCTTCGACCCATGCTCTGTACAGAAGAGAATTCGTCTCAGAAAGGGCTGACGGTTTCCTGTCTAGATAGTATGGTTTCTTATGAGTCACTGGCGAAGACCTGGTATCCGGCTCTGGTCTTTTTCCCTGCTTCACTTCATGCTCAACGTTCCCAGAAACTTTTCCAGAAAAGTTCCCAGCTCTTGCTTTTCCCAGAAACCATGAATAGCCCAAGTTTTCAGCACTGAGTGCAACAACCTATCTGCAAACAAGTCTGCTGAGCAAAGCAGAAGTTGTTCACAAAGGGCTGACACTGATAGTCCCACATTCCAGAGGTCGTTCTACAACTCATTTCCTGTGGCACTCTTCGAACCCCTATCGATGATTACTGTGTTCCCTGTGAGTCATTAGGTGGAAACATCCCCCGCCTTTTATACCATGATACTGTGCATGGTATCCTGATCTGGCCTCCTTCCTTTTAACAGAAACAAGGACGCTGTCTTGAATAGAAAATTTAAACTCATATGGCCGTGCATCTGTAAGTGAGCTCGTCAGGCGGAGTGGGTTACCCCCCGTCGTTGAGCGCAATCGTGTTTGTCGATTAAAGTTTTTCTTCCAGCTTATAAAAGGACATTATAAAGTTGACACTTCTAATAATTTTTCTTATTCCTCAGGTTATAACACGAGACAAAGGCATGCACTAACAATAACCTCTTTGAACGCACGAAATAACTGCTTTAAATATTATTTTTTTCTGAGGACAATTACTGATTGGAACAAACTTAATAGCGAGACTGTTAATCATAATTATCTACTGCTGTTTGAAAAGTGCCTGCAAATGTTATGAATTTGAATGTGTTTATATGCTTGTATTTTGTTTTGTCCCACCCTGCTATGATCTGTACAAGATCGCAGTATATATAAATAAATAAAAAAACAGCGAGCTTCATCTTGGTAGCACCTCCTCCGCCGTTTTCATGCAGGCAGATTTTTCCACCGGTGCCAATGTCAATTTTTGTTTTTCTGTGTCCCTAGCATCGTATGCACCTTTGAAACGAATAATGATTTCACAATTGCACAAATCCTGATATTATAATGTCACAGCTTCCAGGTAACTGAAGAGTGTGCACACAGGATGTCGAACCGGAATTTTTTCCGGGTTTGGTTCGGGTTCACGCCTTTCGGGTTCAGTTCCGGAATCGGCTCCAGAGCGACATTCCGTTCCAGTTCGAACCGGTTCGGACCGTATTGAACCAGTTCAAACGGGTTCCGGACAAAAATAATGGTTATGCTGTTTACTTTTTTCTGGCACATCGGTATATGAAATAAAAATGCACAAATTTGTTTAATGCGAGATGTTTTCACTTGACCCACACTATTTATCGCCGAATTTACGGCAAGAGCCGCAAAATAATTCGCAACTCAACGAGAGCCTCGTGGGAGCACTAGTCCTCCCTAACGTCAAGAGCTTAAAAACCACATTTTATTCAAATGACCTCTTCGACATTGCGCCTTTGTGGCTCGCGTTATATATCTCGAGTCCCGATAGCTCAGTATCTTCAAAAACACAGCTAATCGTGTCCTCTCGCTAGTACAGTGAGGAACTACGACTTTGGCTTATGGTTTGGTTTATGGGGTTTAACGTCCCAAAGCGACTAAGGCTATGAGGGACGCCGTAGTGGAGGGCTCCGGAAATTTCGACCACCTGGGGTTCTTTAACGTGCACCGACATCGCACAGTACACGGGCCTCTAGAATTTCTCCTCCAAAGAAATTCTAGCCGCCGCGGCCGGGATCGAACCCGCGTCTTTTGGGTCAGCAGCCGAGCACCATAACCGCTGAGCCACCGCGGCGGCTTCACTTTGGCTTATGATAATGACGTCGACCTTTCTGTTCTGATAAATAGAGTATGATAGAAAAGAACCACGATTGGATGGGTTGAGAAAGCTTTGTTTTTGCACGGACACAAATCGGCAACATCTTCGTTGCGCTGCAACATTCTTGCAAGTGCAGCATTGCGCGATGAAGAAGGTATACTTGCACTTGCACTATACTTGACTTTTCCTGCGGCGGTATCAAAGGCAGCCTTTACGTCAACTCTTCTTCATGGCTGGAAGCTCTTTCCCCAAATTTTCCTGGAATCCTTGCAGCTCCCCAACCATCTTCTGTTCGCGGCTTGACATGCATGCCACTTTTCGACGCCCGCCGCGGCGCGTGCTGGGCACGCAGGCGCTTAGCATGTATGCCTCGGAAGTGTCCATCGAGGTGGGGCTTTAGCGGTGCCAGCACGGTACGACAAGATTTCAGAATGGCACTTGCAATGTATCGAGCCATCCGGTCATGGGGCTAGTCTCTAATGACTTTAGGATCAGCAAGCGTCAGACGTCATGATGAAAAATGAGCCGACGCTGAGGTGGCGATCGAATATCGAGAGTTAAAACACCTATCACCATAGGTCACCGGTTCGAATCCCTTCCGTGAGGTAGACTCAATCAGTTTATGCTGCACGAAACGCGAAATCGTATTCCACCACTCCGAAAAATATGCGACAAACGGTTGAGCCGCAATGGTAAAGTGGAATTAGGGGTACAAAGGTCGTCGGTTCCAATCCCTGCCCCCAGCTAGGCTCTAACTAGTAAGTTTATGCTGCACAAAACGCTGAAAAGTATGCCACCATCTGGAACATTCTGGGGTACACGGTTGGCCCACAAATTTTACACCAATATCTTGGCTAAGTGGCCCGACTTTATTGACGCCTGACAGACAGGGATATATATATATATATATATATATATATATATATATATATATATATATATATATATATATATATATATATATATATTCAAAGGGCTGCATTCAACCTGTCTGCCTTCTCTCTGCCCTTAATGTCCACGAGGCAGCCAGCGGTCCCTCTCTAAACGCCATGCATTCCGAGCTCGCTACTGAACCTGAGGCGCATTCATAATAGTTCAGGCGCGTTAATTGTAATTCACTACAATATATATATATATATATATATACACACACACACTGGATCGAGATAGTTTAGTGTTTAGTTGTGGTGCTCGGGCACCACGCTGCTGCCTGTTATTACTTTGTTCCATTATGTAACCACGTCGGTCACCGTGGCAACCACTCGGTTACGACTTGCGTTATAACGCATAAAGCTGATACCCGAAATGCGAGATGTAGATCTTAACGCTCTAGTACAATATGTCGTTGCTATGGGGGTCGTCATCTTGGACTGTATCCGTGGAATCAGCGTAACTCGGAGGCTCGAAACGAGACCAGTACACATAAAGCTCTAAAAGCGTTAACCCCCGAAAACTGCAGCACTAATTTTCGAAAAACAAGATTTCTGCATTTCTTGAATCGATTGCATGCACTGGCTTCATGCCTCGAATAAAACTGTTGTGGTCCTGCAATCAAGCTATGGCTGTGGACGATGAAAGGCAGATACGCTCAAGTACAAACTGGTTTATGCCAGAGAAGATCACGTAATAGGGTGCGCGGTCGATATCTTTGATTTGGCTAATATTTTCATACGTCATTGCGCGATGATTAGGAAGAACGGAACTACGATTCTTTAATCCACAAAAAACTACCCAACCCCAAACAAAGTTTGATCAAGCGCAGGAAAATATCCGCGCTTACGCGCACTCCTGTTGTTGTCAAGTCACTGAATACCAAGCTTACTGATGGAATTCATGCTTCCCTTCGAGTTTCTCCATATGTTATAGTGGATTTCTTATTCGTATTCTTTGATCGCAAACTTGGTGAACGGAGAGTTTTTGCATGCGTATACCTTTGAAGGCCTTTATATGTAAAAAAAAAGATGTTATGACGCCATATATTTAACACTGCATTCAACGTAGGCATATCTCCTAAGCAATATAAATTCAGCGACGCACCTTCTAATCATCAGGAAATATTATTACCTGAATTTCAAGAACACACAACCCACAAAATCTTTGCACAGAGATTATTAAAAGCTACATTCGATACCTTAATATTCTGTGCAAATATGCATTATTTGAATATGCATAAGCAATTAAAACATGTTGCATAGTATTGATACCGTAGTAGACACAGTGATTCTAAAAGATTTTGCAGGACATTTATGATTACAGCACTCAATTATTTTCGTGCATTTATAAATTTTATTTCTTCCCATATTTCGGAAAGTTGGTGAACAGGAGGATTTTTTTGCTAACTTTAGAAGTCTTAATCACAGAAAATAAATAAGCTATAACCGTACAATTGTGGTGATGATTTTACATACATATCTGGTAAACAAGATAAAATTTCTTACATATATTTCGCGCGTGCGGAAAGCAAATAACCAAAATGTTTTGGACGGCGGATAAAAAAGCGTTATTCAAAATTTTATATTATGTACAGGCATTGTGTATTATATGAATATATCCTATATTTTGCTATATTCTGCCGGTAGAATGTGCTTCTTCTATCTGGTCACCACATCGGGCATATCTAATCCAATCCCTAGAAGCAGTTCAGAACCGTGCAGCACGATTGATTCGACATGATTACAACCGCGCCATTTCGTCGCAACTAACATCAAGTTATCCTAATCGCTCACAAGTTTACAGTCAGGAAGTGATATCTCACTTCTTTGATTACTGGAGAAAATAATCTAGCCATCATGACTCAACACTGAGACTTATACGAGAAATCCGCACTCTATGTCGCCTAGATAACAATCTAAACTTTCAACGTCTACCATATTTCCGGACCATAGTCCTCCCTCAATGTATAGTATGCAGGGGCAAATTTCAACTAAAAATAAAATTTTCTTGCTTAGATAGACCGCACCCGGTGAATAGCCCGCAGGGGCGAATTTCGGCTAAAAATGATTTCTTTTTAATAAAATGAAGGCTCTTCGTCTTTTCGGAACCATCGCAATCGTCCCAAATGAGCCACCCCTGGCGTTACATCTACATTTATACGGCCGTGTAACCTTTTATTTATGCGTCCATGAATTTATTTATTTTAATGAGGTTTTGCGCATGTGCTCACAAATACAAGCATCCTCTCTTCGCTACCGTGACAGCATTTGTTTGCATATCGAAGTTGATTACATATCGCAGCTGATTTCACTACGTTATTTAGCACGGGGCGCCCACTCATGGCCCGCTTTTTTTTTCTTTCATAGTTACCGCTAGGCTTATCCAGGCTCTGAAAAAATATAATTATGTATAGTCCGCACAGATAGATTGTCCGCGTGACGCAAAATTTCAGCTTTTAAACTGGTGTAGTCCGGAAATTACGGTATTCAGCCGAACACACGCGTAAACGCGTTGCTAACATACGTGACCCACTAACATTTAAAAACGAATCGAGCACCTTCTTGGGGTATCATGTATAATGCGTTCACCATGTACAGTCTTTGTCAAAAGTGTACAGTCCAAGCGGTCAGGGACCCAAATCTCACGTAGGCGGGAGGAACTTCAGTAATTAACCCTCCCAAGCTTAGGACTGTCAGATGTGCTTAGAGCTGCGCCATACACGGCTTGCATGCAAATCCTTTGGGCTGTATATTTTTGACACAGACTGTACATACTGAGTCCGCACAATGCGGGTAACTGTTGTAAACGTAATTATTCGTATCCCAACATGACATGCATTTTTAATTGATCGCTTTCGGTTCAAATTGTACATTCCAGATGACAGTGTAGATCCGGGCCGTCTTTCGTCATTGTATTATGCCATCATCAACCAACATTCGCACTTTCCCTTTCCTCCCCTTCCCTTTCCCCTGTGTGGAGTAACAACAGGCCAGGGCCATGTTGCCACCGGCGGACCTCTCCACCTTTTCCTTTCATTAAAATTCCTTCCTCGCTCTCTACATGATGTGCGGCGGACATGTGCGGGAAGATGTGAAAGAATATCTGGTAAATATAACACATCCACTATCCACTCTCTGCATGATCTTATCTGAAATCATCCAACTGCATAAAAACACCTCCTGCAGCAGGCAGAGAAAACTTGTACTTATTATTTATTTCATTTATGGCAAATTCAATCAACAAGAAGCCTAACGCTGGCGTCATCTAGAGCGTGATTAAGGAAAGGCGGGCTAGTTGGTGCTTTCGATTCACTGGCTGAAACATAGTTACTAGCGCTTTTAAAAAACACGAGGGACAGCGTCGGTGTCTTTTCGCTATCCCTCGAGTTTTCTAGCGTTAACCATGTTTCACACTAGGTGATTCACTCAGTGAATCATGTGCGCACACTTGCGCATATGGTCCCCCTACATCCGCCTCCCCTCTTGCATGCGGTGGCATGCCAGTGCTACACTCGATCTTTCAAAAGAGTGACGAAAGGCATGCTGGGTAGGACATTTCGTGGAAAAAAAAACATGGACCTTTTTGCCTTAGCCCACCCCTCTGGGGCCGTTTGTACGTTTGCCAGGTGGGTTCCCTGGAATGTTCTTTGTGGAAGTTCCTTACAATGATGAGGTGGGTTCACTGTGCACGAAGTTAAGAGCTGTGCCAACTTCGTCAAGCAAGAGGTGACAGGCGTGACTCATGAGTCATCCGTGAACGCACCTTCAGAGCTGCACTTCCCCTTGACGTCAGTCAGTGACTAACCGCAGTGCTCGTCGCGTCGATAACAAAGTAAACGGGCGGCGAATTCCCCCCCCCCCCCCCCGTCCTTCCCATTTTTTGCCTGGAATGGTCATTAAAAATGGCGCTCGAGGAGACGACGCATGCGGTGTATGTTACTGAAAAAATGTACATACTTGTTTTTTTTTGCAAAATTAAAAACAAAAACAATGAAGACAACTATATTGTTTGCGCGTCTTTTGCTTGGACTCCACTAGACATGTACAACGTCGAACCGTAAAGAGAGATACGCTCTGCAGAAAACAAACCAATCCCTTGTTTGTCAGAAAAATTAGACAAAATCATAGCATCTAAGGCTATGATGCGCCAAACAAAGGGGTAGAGTTTCTTATGGGTAAGGTGAAATTTTAAATACCTATAGTGTGCTCAAAACGCTAGCTTCCTTGAGAGACATGAAATTATGTGAGAAATCACAAGTGCTTGATCACATAAAGTAGCATGGGGAGTAAATGACTGTATTTATGGTAAAATGAATTGAAACATTTTTTTCTTAGTACTTCAAGTTTTGTAATGGAAACTAAAATGAAGTTTCAGTGAGTTCATCACCACACGTTTCGCAGGGAGGTTTGTCTTGTTTTGTCAGTAAGAAGTGGTTTGTGTCTGACGAGTAGTCGACATATTTATTATGTATTTGAACATACTGTTAGTCCCTTCTTGGGACTGTTACAGGAGTGGATTTATAAATAACAAAGATGCAAGTTAACAGCACAATAATACAAAAGCCAGCAATCAGGTCTAAAAGACAAGAAATCAGCATTCATATGCGGAATCACATCGAATGAAAAACAGAAAACGGAAGAAAGTCAACTCTGGCCTTCAAAACATCTGTTCAAACACGTCTCAAAGTATTCATTAATACAATCATACACTTGGTACATAATGGAGTGAGCAAAAAACCTCTGATGTCTAAATGATTTCGGTTGTCCTAAAATGGGCTTTGCAGTACGCAGTTTGTTGTTTGCGTGTTTTTCCCGTGCAGCTTTCCACTTATTTCTTAGTTTGCTGTACACTGACTTCCAACAATCCGTGTGCCTGTGCACGTTCTTTCTCAGTACTCACAATTCCGGCATAGCTAAAGTACCCAGCAGAATATAATGTTATGTTTAGTGATTTTAACTACGTTATGTACAATGTTTCCCATTATGGGTTCAGCAGCATTTCTAGAGTGCAGTGCTTAGACATACTGAGGGAATAAGTGTAGATGATGGACTTTTTGATGTTCTCTTTTAGTATTTGCTCAACAGCTATGACGATCGCCTAACACTCGGCAGTAAAAACAGATTCGCGCTGTGGCAGCCGCGTCATTTTTCCATTATTGCCTTGAATTACTGCACTTCCAACATGCGTTTCTGTTTTTGAGTATAAAATGCAGTATAGGCGTCATATTTTTCTTGAAGTGCGAAGAATTCTTGCACAAAGATACAACAAATAGTATGGCAACCAAATAACCCAAGAAACTAAAGAGATCGGATTAATCTGCCTCGAGAATAACTGATAGACAATACTTCAACAGAGAACTTTGTGAAAAGCTGGAAATGTATATATTGTCTAGGTTGTAATTTGCTTCTCTGTATTTTCTTGTTACTCTCCGGAATGTTTACTTTACCGCATTCCACCCTCTATGACATTGACTGTGCAATTGTTTGTTTCTGCGTATTTTTTTACTTCAATCCTACCCTGTAATAGCCTGAAAGGACTAACGCCATTTTAAATGAATAAAATAAAGCCCAGAGCTAGAGCTGGTAGTGCTAGAGAACATGGCGATGCACTTCAAAGCAATCGCTCGCTTCGCCAGCATTTCGTCGCCGCTGCAATAAAAAAAAAAATGTTTGCCCGTCGAGGGGAGATCTGCTGTTATATTGACTGTTAAGAGCGGAATCTTATTATATATAAAAGAGTTGAGTTGCGTGAAGAACCATTTTTTTTCTTTGTTCCTCTAAAGGCAACGAGGTTAGCTGGGCCTTATTGAGTGTTCTTGTAAACCAGCGCAACGGCTCGAAGCCAGAAAAGCAAGGGACAAAACATAGCGCTGAAACATGAACTCGCCCACCAGTTCATGTTGTTGAGTGTTGCCTTTCGATTTCATCAGCTAATCATGCATTTTTGAGAAACGCCATACGGCCCTCTCTAATCAAACTCGATGATGGTCCCTAATTTCAGGAACAGCCGCCCTCTTCACCGGAAACGACCCACGTTTCTCAGAGAATGGCGGAGTGGGAGAGAGGAACGGTGGAGGGAACTTTTCCGACAGAGGTCCCCCTTCCCTTGCGAAAACTGGTTGTCCAAAGTCCTGACTCATTTCTTTCCCTCGCGTCATGATACAATGGTGCGGTTACATAAAGCAAATCCTGGAAGAACATCCCCCGGAAAAGGGAAAGTGAGATGAAAGAGGAAAACTCCTCCTCCGAGAGAAGCGGGGCTTTCTGGCAGCCAATCGGAGGAGGCGGTTGGAGACCTCCCATTTGAGGGCGTGGTTTGCTGCCGGTATAATAAACGGCGACACCAGCGACTCTGGCACTTGAAGGCATGGAAAGGGGCCAGGTAGTTCTGAAGGCCATCGCGACAGCAACGGCAAAGGCGCTGCTAACAGCAGTAACCATCATGGTGGAGGCAAGACTATTCATTGTCGTCCTTGTGGCGTTAACGGCGACGCTAACCGCCGCCGACTACGACATGGACGGGCGTGACGGTGACAGGACGAACCAGCAAGGCTGTAAGTATACGGGACAATTAGTCCTAACAGTGCTTTCATATTGTCCGTGGAGTTGGATCGTGGGTACTGCAGGCGACAATTAATCAAGACATGCTCTTTCCTACAGTCGGCAACTCCATGTCTTCAATGGCCGCGAGTCTAGGCCTCCCCGGCAACGCGGCCATGTCGTCGCTGGGCCAGAGCTTCGGCCTGCCCAGCTTCCTCGTGCAGACCCTGGACCGCGTCACGGCTGCGCCGCCCCAGTGCGTCGCCGAGTCCGGACAGGAGGGAACCTGCGTACTGCCCAAGACCTGCCTCAAGACCGGCGGCGTCTCACTGGGACGGTGCTCGGACCCCAACACCATCTGCTGCCACCGTGAGTGTTCATTTCCTCCTAAGCCTAACCACCCATTTCGCGTGCTCACTACTGTAGAGCAAAGGGCAGTCCCCGATTCCTTCCATTTATATTACATATAAAGCAGTTCGTGGCGCGACAGCTTTTCCGTTTGAAATTCCCGTCTATGGCAGCCAATGAGAGCTGAAAGATCGGTGCACCGGGAAATTTGAATGTAGTTTCCTTACAGCAATATTCGCGGTAGCTTGTTTTCGTTTTACCGTGGCGTAGCGTCGGTAAAAAACAAGATCTAACCGCAAGAAGGTTCTGAAAGGAAGCAAGATCCGTCTGTCCCTTTTGAATTTCTGATCGGCGCGGCCGTTGCAACCAAGCTTGCAGGCAAAGCAACGTCATGCATATAACTGCATGCATGGGGGTAACCACGTGTAAAAGGGCGTAAAGCGAAGACGCAAGTAAAGCGAAGACGATACATCCACTTAGTGATGAACGTAACTGAAGCAGGAATTGCAGTTATTCTGTAATTAATGGCTGTTGGGAGGCATACGAAGGTCCGCCCCCCTTGTGTACCTCTCAGCGTTACCGCGAGGCTTAACATCGAGCAGTGACTCAAACGGCGACGCATACCCCACGCAGGCCCGGAGGAAGAATCGACTGCCAAGTGCGGCAGCGCGGTGAGCGACGACGAGGTGATCTTCCGCAGCCCCGAGTACCCTCACCAGCAGGCCGTGTTCGGCCAGTGCCAGGTGACCGTCAACGCCCGGGCCGACGTCTGCCAGCTGCGGCTGGACTTCACGGAGTTCACGCTGTCACCACCCGAGACGTGCGGACCCCGTGCCGGCTACTGCCTGGACGACGCGTTCAGCGTGTCCGCCGGCCTCGAGTCCTCCGTCTACCCCGTCCTGTGCGGCTTCAACAGCGGACAGCACAGTACGTCTACCCTTGCTGTTTCATGTTTCATGATCGTCTGTTAGCTATTCATGGCAATTTCGCTATCTGTTAATTTTGGAGAACAACCATGCAGCCATTTAGGGCCTTCTTTAGCCATTTAGATTTCTTAGCACTAATGTGCACTGCTGTACGTGCTAATCCTGGAATGAGTAGCAAGAAAAGTCTCGGGGTGGCAAGAGTACAAAGGCTGCATTTAATTTTCATGCATAATAGTGGCCTTTGAGTAATTTAGGTGGAGTTTGCGTGTTGCCACATTCTGACAGTGTCTTCTGCGTGTCTCTTCTCAACAGTGTACGTTGACGTCAGCCAGACCAAGCAGGCGATCCTGTCGGTTCGTCTCAGTGCACGGACGGAAATGGAGCGCCGATGGAGCATCCGCATCACCCAGGTCTCTTGCTGGTCACCCAACATGGGTGAGTATTAACGCTATGGCGTTGGCGTTATGAGCGAAAAGTGGTCCTGGCACGTGGTCCCCAGAGAGCAACCTAGGAGGAAGGTGGGCCACCTAGGTCACGTGACCTTGCGGCGCCATCACAACCGGCCCGCCGGATAGTGAGCAAACTGGCCATAATGATTCGTAGCTCGACAAGAGCTACGTGGGCCACCACTGCGCCAGGAGGAATATGGGAATTAATCGCTTACTCTATCGCGCCATACCTTTAAGGCGAATCTGCACCCCACTTATCTCATGCGTATAATTTTTCCAGCTCCGCAGGGCTGCCTGCAGTACCACACTAATGCGGCGGACACCATCACCAGCTTCAACTTTGTGCGCAACCCAACTGGCTTCCACTACTTTGCCAACCTGCACTACTCGATCTGCATTCGGCGCCAGCTCGGCTTCTGCTCCATCCTGGTAAGACAAGCGAGATCTCTCATGAAGAGCAGTGCACTGACTGTACGTTACACTACTAATCTGTAGCTTTAACACCTCCTGTTGCAGTTTCAGGAAAATGGCGCCAACGGCTTCCGCCTGAGCCCCCTGACCAACCAGCGGTGCCGCGACGCCTACGTGCTCATCCCAACTGGCTCAACTGGCACGGTCACTGAAGGCAACTTGGGTGACCGCATCTGCGGGACCAGCTTCACACCTGTTGCATGTAAGCGGCATTCTATACTAATGCACAGTGCTTTCGTTACCAACCAGTATTCTGGCTTACGTTTGTGCGCGCAACGCAGTTGGACGTAATACCCAGTGGTTGGGTCGCGTAAGGTAGTGTCATGACAGGCCCTCAATGAAGCTTTTTGAAAATGTGTTGACTGACCCTTTACAACACTTTGCAGCAAACCTTGCGCCATTCCGGGTGTCGTTTGTGACCGCGCCGCGCATTGGCTACTCCGACTGCCCCTGCCCCGGTCAGCGGCCGACTCCTCAGCCAACCCGCCCGACCCAGCCCACGCGGCCCACAAGGCCGGCTGTTCCGGCTGTTATTCCGGCAGTTGTTCCGGCCGTTGTCCCGGTCGTTGTTCCGGCCGTTCCCACTGTGGTACCAGTCCGGCCACCGACTGCAACGCGGCCTCCTCCTCCCATCGGCGTTCCGAATCCCGCTGGTCTAGGTGCAGCCCCCCCGACCAACGCGACCTTGCCGCAGGTCAGGCAGGTCAGGCAGCTCCCCGTGGATGACAGCCTCGTGTGCCAGGCCGGTGGCTTCAGCCTGCGATACGTCCAGCTGCCCCACGGGTGCTAAGAGAAACTCACGTCTGATGCTACCCCATCCTCACTCCTACCCCCTCCAAAAAGTCCCCTCCCTGACCTCCACCCCAAAACCCTCTCATCGCTCCCAAATCTTCCCAAAATCCCTACGCCTCCCAAACAACCCCTTCCCATTGCCACCCTCTACCAAGGTTCCCTACCCTCTCCAAACCCCTCCTAATTCCCCTTAACATCCCCTCCTGATTCCCAAGTTCCCTACCCTTCCCAACCCTCTCATTCCCTCCCTATCATCCCCTCCTGATTCCCAAATCCTCCTACCATCCCCATCCTGATTCCCAAATCCTCCTACCATCCCCATCCTGATTCCCAAATCCTCCTACCATCCCCATCCTGATTCCCAAATCCTCCAACCATCCCCATCCTGATTCCCAAATCCTCCAACCATCCCCATCCTGATTCCCAAATCCTCCAACCATCCCCATCCTGATTCCCAAATCCTCCAACCATCCCCATCCTGATTCCCAAATCCTCCAACCATCCCCATCCTGATTCCCAAATCCTCCAACCATCCCCATCCTGATTCCCAAATCCTCCAACCATCCCCATCCTGATTCCCAAATCCTCCTACCATCCCCAACCCTCTCATCCCCTCCTGATTCCCAAGTTCCCTACCCTTCCCAACCCTCTCATCCCCTCCTGATTCCCAAATCCTCCAACCCTTCCCAACCCTATCATCCCCTCCTGATTCCCAAATCCTCCAACCATCCCCATCCTGATTCCCAAATCCTCCAACCATCCCCATCCTGATTCCCAAATCCTCCTACCCTTCCCAACCCTCTCATTCCCTCCCTATCATCCCCTCCTGATTCCCAAATCCTCCTACCATCCCCTCCTGATTCCCAAGTTCCCCATCCTGATTCCCAAATCCTCCAACCATCCTCCTGATTCCCAAGTTCCCTACCCTTCCCAACCCTCTCATCCCCTCCTGGTTCCCTACCCTTCCCAACCCTCTCATTCCCTCCCTATCATCCCCTCCTGATTCCCAAATCCCCCAACCATCCTCCTGATTCCCAAGTTCCCTACCCTTCCCAACCCTCTCATTCCCTCCCTATCATCCCCTCCTGATTCCCAAGTTCCCTACCCTTCCCAACCCTCTCATTCCCTCCCTATCATCCCCTCCTGATTCCGAAATCCTCCAACCATCCCCATCCTGATTCCCAAATCCTCCAACCATCCCCATCCTGATTCCCAAATCCTCCAACCATCCCCATCCTGATTCCCAAATCCTCCAACCATCCCCATCCTGATTCCCAAATCCTCCTACCCTTCCCAACCCTATCATCCCCTCCTGATTCCCAAATCCTCCTACCCTTCCCAACCCTCTCATCCCCTCCTGATTCCCAAGTTCCCTACCCTTCCCAACCCTCTCATTCCCTCCCTATCATCCCCTCCTGATTCCCAAGTTCCCTACCCTTCCCAACCCTCTCATTCCCTCCCTATCATCCCCTCCTGATTCCCAAATCCTCCAACCATCCCCATCCTGATTCCCAAATCCTCCTACCATCCCCATCCTGATTCCCAAGTTCCCTACCCTTCCCAACCCTCTCATTCCCTCCCTATCATCCCCTCCTGATTCCCAAATCCTCCAACCATCCCCATCCTGATTCCCAAATCCTCCTACCATCCCCATCCTGATTCCCAAATCCTCCAACCATCCCCATCCTGATTCCCAAATCCTCCAACCATCCCCATCCTGATTCCCAAATCCTCCAACCATCCCCATCCTGATTCCCAAATCCTCCAACCATCCCCATCCTGATTCACAAATCCTCCAACCATCCCCATCCTGATTCCCAAATCCTCCAACCATCCCCATCCTGATTCCCAAATCCTCCTACCATCCCCAACCCTATCATCCCCTCCTGATTCCCAAATCCTCCAACCATCCCCATCCTGATTCCCAAATCCTCCTACCCTTCCCAACCCTCTCATCCCCTCCTGATTCCCAAGTTCCCTACCCTTCCCAACCCTCTCATTCCCTCCCTATCATCCCCTCCTGATTCCCAAATCCTCCAACCATCCCCATCCTGATTCCCAAGTTCCCTACCCTTCCCAACCCTCTCATTCCCTCCCTATCATCCCCTCCTGATTCCCAAATCCTCCAACCATCCCCATCCTGATTCCCAAATCCTCCTACCATCCCCTCCTGATTCCCAAGTTCCCCATCCTGATTCCCAAATCCTCCAACCATCCTCCTGATTCCCAAGTTCCCTACCCTTCCCAACCCTCTCATTCCCTCCCTATCATCCCCTCCTGGTTCCCTACCCTTCCCAACCCTCTCATTCCCTCCCTATCATCCCCATCCTGATTCCCAAATCCTCCAACCATCCCCATCCTGATTCCCAAATCCTCCAACCATCCCCATCCTGATTCCCACATCCTCCAACCATCCCCATCCTGATTCCCACATCCTCCAACCATCCCCATCCTGATTCCCAAATCCTCCAACCATCCCCATCCTGATTCCCAAATCCCCTACCCTTCCCAACCCTCTCATTCCCTCCCTATCATCCCCTCCTGATTCCCAAGTTCCCTACCCTTCCCAACCCTCTCATTCCCTCCCTATCATCCCCTCCTGGTTCCCTACCCTTCCCAACCCTCTCATTCCCTCCCTATCATCCCCATCCTGATTCCCAAATCCTCCAACCATCCCCATCCTGATTCCCAAATCCTCCAACCATCCCCATCCTGATTCCCAAATCCTCCAACCATCCCCATCCTGATTCCCACATCCTCCAACCATCCCCATCCTGATTCCCAAATCCTCCAACCATCCCCATCCTGATTCCCAAATCCTCCAACCATCCCCATCCTGATTCCCAAATCCTCCAACCATCCCCATCCTGATTCCCAAATCCTCCAACCATCCCCATCCTGATTCCCACATCCTCCTACCATCCCCATCCTGATTCCCACATCCTCCTACCATCCCCATCCTGATTCCCAAATCCTCCTACCATCCCCATCCTGATTCCCAAATCCTCCTACCATCCCCATCCTGATTCCCAAATCCTCCTACCATCCCCATCCTGATTCCCAAATCCTCCTACCATCCCCATCCTGATTCCCAAATCCTCCTACCATCCCCATCCTGATTCCCAAATCCTCCTACCATCCCCATCCTGATTCCCAAATCCTCCAACCATCCCCATCCTGATTCCCAAATCCTCCAACCATCCCCATCCTGATTCCCAAATCCTCCAACCATCCCCATCCTGATTCCCACATCCTCCAACCATCCCCATCCTGATTCCCAAATCCTCCAACCATCCCCATCCTGATTCCCAAATCCTCCAACCATCCCCATCCTGATTCCCAAATCCTCCAACCATCCCCATCCTGATTCCCAAATCCTCCAACCATCCCCATCCTGATTCCCAAATCCTCCAACCATCCCCATCCTGATTCCCACATCCTCCTACCATCCCCATCCTGATTCCCACATCCTCCTACCATCCCCATCCTGATTCCCACATCCTCCTACCATCCCCATCCTGATTCCCACATCCTCCTACCATCCCCATCCTGATTCCCAAATCCTCCTACCATCCCCATCCTGATTCCCAAATCCCCTACCCTTCCCAACCCTCTCATTCCCTCCCTATCATCCCCTCCTGATTCCCAAATCCTCCTACCATCCCCTCCTGATTCCCAAATTCTCTACCCTTCCCAACCCTCTCATTCCCTCCCTACCATCCCCTCCTGATTCCCAAATTCTCTACCCTTCCCAACCCTCTCATTCCCTCCCTACCATCCCCTCCTGATTCCCAAATCCTCCTACCATCCCCTCCTTCCCACCCCAAAAGTCCCCTACCCTCTCCAATACCCTCATAGTTCCCTACCCTCTCCAATACCCTCATAGTTCCCTACCCTCTCCAATACCCTCATAGTTCCCTACCCTCTCCAATACCCTCCTGATTCCCAAATCCCCCAAAGTTCCCGACCCTTCCCAACCATCTCAACATCCCCTCCTCATCCTCCACCCCTCCCATCCCCCACCCCTCCCAAAACCCCCTCCTCACTCACATGTACGGTTTTTAGTCTGATGTACAGTTTTCTTCTCTTATGTACAGTTTCCTATCTACATTGTATCTGATTATGGCCATATTGTACTGTTGGCTTCAAACTTGTGCAATAAAAGCACCATTTTGTACAGACGAAGCCCTTTTGTTTCCTCTGACGGCTGGTTTTACTGGTATCATGATGATACCTTTCATGATTTACTGTTGCACACCGCTGCGAAAAACCATCATCTCTCCTGAGCAGAGTTGCTCAGAATCTGTGGTTAGGGGCTCAAACCATGGTGCAGGGTTGGAAGGGTCTCCTCTCCTATAGTTCAGAAAGTCCTACAAAAAGAATGGAAACAGCTGAATTTAGGGTGTCGGTTTCGCCATCTTGGAACTGAACCCGAACCAGTATACTTTTTTTTGTTTTCAGACCAAATAGCATATGCCATCGCGTAGATTTACCCACCGAAAGCTGTCGGCGCTATGGAGTGCGAAAATGACATCCAGTTCAACAACAAAAAGAAAGCTCAATTGGCGTTTCCGCAATGTACTTTTGGTATTCTAAAGTATTTTACTCCAGATTGATGTGGAATGTTGGATTTTATGTATCCCCCTTTTACATGCTTACGTACAGCCAATAAATCAACATTTATTTTCTGAGGCATTCCTTGTGACAGCAGATAATGAATAAGACCTCTCACGATGGCTCAGTGGTTGTGGCCACTGCTAATGCTAAGGTCGCGGGGTCGATACCGGTGGCGAGGTCGCATTTTCCTCCACTACAGCATTCCTGATGGACTCCGCGCCGCTTTGACGCTTTTGAACACACGTAATACCTATGTGTTTTCTTTTTAAAGAATCCCAACAATCTTCATAAGCAATCTTCGCGACGGAAATAAGCAATGAAAGGCGGGCATGTAGCAGCAGTACGATACTTAGAAAAAAAATAGTGATTACACAAACAGGCAATGCGGAAATACATGCGCTACTGAAATGAAATGTAACTGCGGGTGTCCCAGCTAACTTGGACCAAGATTAAGTGTTCTTCGTGGATGTTGTTAGGGTTTACCTAAAGTTAGACTACTATTTTTTTCGGTCCTCCGGTTTGAATAATGTGTCGAAATAAAAAAAATAACTTTTTAAATATAGCTTGAAACGTTCAGGTGTCAATAGGAAAGTTGTGGAGCTCCAGAAATATTGCCCAACCCAGGCACTTCAAATAGACTAAGCATGGCCGTTTTTATTCGGAAAAACGAAAGCCCGCGGAGTTTAAAAAATACCCGTGACAGCGCGCTCCGTGAGCCCGGATGCGCCGCGATTACAGCGCTATCCCACGTGCGCGGCGCCTGTTCTTCAGCGTAATTCACACGACGTTATCAGGCTTGTTATGCGTCTTTGCTTGTTGGGATCTTGCTCCCGAATTCAAGCTATTGAGGTTGTCATTGTTCCTCCGCAGGCGTTCTGCTAACGTGACAGCGCAATTATCGCCGTGCTTACTTTCTACTGCCGCCCCTACCCACTGGCGCTTATCTTGGAACCAAGCCCAACGCGAAGACCTGTCTTGGGCAGCACGAAAGGTGCGAAGCGAGTGATGTTTTTTTACAAAGCATGGGTGAGAGCGCTGTAATCGCGGACCCTTTAGAAAATTCAGCGCTATCTGGTGTGTGACGCACGAACCGCAGTGCCTGCGCCATTTCTTGGGCATACGGTTTGGTTTGGTTTTATGGGGTTTAACGTCGCAAAGCGACTAAGGCTATGAGAGACGCCGTAGTGGAGGGCTCCGGAAATTTCGACCACCTGTGGTTCTTTCACGTGCACTGACATCGCACAGTACACGGGCCTCTAGAATTTCTCCTCCAAAGAAATTCCAGCCGCCGCGGCCGGGATCGAAGCCGCGTCTTTTGGGTCAGCAGCCGAGCACCATAGCCACTGAGCCACCGCGGCGGCCTTGGGCATACGCCTGCCGGACTGCGCTCGGGCCGCATTGAAAAGTAAGGCGCCCGTCGAAGCCACAACAAGCGCAATTTTTTTGTTTCGTGTCCTAGCCACCTTCCTTGACATTGGCTCTCTGCTCCAAGCTATAGTAGCGATGCCGGCATGCTGCTGTGTGCCTTCAGGTCGCCTTCTCGTTAGATTCTCGTTTGAAGCGAAAACTCTCGGGAATATTGACGTTGTTCGCGCGCTTTCGAGAGTTTAGTCTGCTTTGGCCGCGCCTCCTGCACTCGCGCTCGGTCCTCTAAACTGCTATTAGCAATCTACCACTACGACCTTAGCGATCGAAGTGGAGGATGTTGTGACGGTTTTTACGTGCATCGCGGTCGTGCAAGCGTCATGATGACAGAGGCGCGCTTCTCTGCAGGGCCGGCCTGCCAGCCTGTATGCCGGCCGCCGGAGTGAGAAAAATGCGCCAATATTGCTTGTTCGCGTTCACACCAAGCCCGTGGGTAGAGGCATGTAAAAAATGAATAATTTTTGAAGACCGCTGGTAAATACCGAGTTGCTGGTAGAAGCGATAATTGCGACATAAGAAAATTTCTTCCCATAGCCGCTTTGCTGCTGCTACCCACTGCGGCTCGACTGTCGTCTGCTAGCCCCACTGTTGAAGGCACCGTGGAAATCGAGCATGTTTTAATATTATTATGAGACGAGGTACACAATAAAGTGGTGACGAAAGCAGCATCTTATTAATTACTAGCGCAGGCCATGACATGGCCTCCTGTAGTATATAGGAGGCTATGGCCATGATCCGATGAGCCCTCAGCTGCGGCATCGATATGAAACCGGCTAGGCTTAGCGACGACTAGGGCAGGAAGGGAGCAGCGCAGTTCGTCGCCCGGCGCGCCCGCGAACGGTGTCGTTGTTCAAAGCTCGACTCGCCCGCTGATTGGTTCAACGGTTTGCGACTCGCAGTCGCAAGGCTGGAAAATCGAGCAGGGAGCGGCTGGTCCGCGACTCTCGCTTTTCGACCAAAACAGTCGGGCGACTTCTGCGCGACTGGGCAAGAGACGCGCACGGAAACAAGCTATCCAGAGCACGGAGCGCATGAAGTAGCTGCATGCTTCTTTCTTCTCGTCTGTGATCTAGCTGTTCATTTTCACATTCAAAATAAATTATATAAGTATTGCAAGAGCAGCGAAAAGTTTCTTTTACCGTGTAGCGCCCTTCCGCTGTATTGTGAGCACAAACCTCGGTGCACTCGAGGACATGCGCATTCCGATGCTGGCGACTGTTTCGGCGCTTCACAAAATCAAACGTTGCTCAAGCACGCTTGTTTTGGGTTTGCTAGCATCCGCGGCTAAACCATTCATAGTGAGCTTCGTGTGCGCGAAAAAGAGCGCGACGATGCGGCGCGGCGAGGAGCGCCGTCGTTCTCTCCGTTGCGAACCTGCAACAAACGACGGCGACATAGGCAGAGTGCAGCAGCGGTGTGTTTTCGTTGTGTCAGTGCCTGCGGCTTAGCAAGCGCTCCGGTAATCTGTCACCTTGATCTGAAGTGAGCAAACTATGCATGGGAACAGCTACAGCGCGAGTGATTTTGCACCGACGGCTAGCGCACCGGAACCGCTGATCGAGCGCCCGCATCCGGATCGACACGCATTCCGCCCTGCAGGGCGCCTGCTCGTAGTCGAGATCGGTGTTGTTAGCCCTCCTTTATCGACAGCAGATTCGACCTGCACGGCAACGCGCACTGTCGATGGATCGCAGTAAGTCTCCTACACCAGCTTTGTAGCTTCGCTGAGAGGTGCGGCCGGACAATAGGAGTCCAAAAGCCTTTCCGAAAATCCACCCGGCATGATAGTCAGGACCCTCGACCACTGCAAGTTTTCCGCCATCGCTTTCAGAAACCCAACAAAAGTATTGTAGACATGCCACAAGGTGGAAACTGGTGCAAAGGCTGTGCAGAGCACTACATCTGCGCGTCTGCCAGCCAAAGGTGCCCAAAATATGGCGCACGGCGCCGACGAAAGTTGCTGACGATGATCCCTGCCAAGTTGCCAGACTGAATTTTCTAAAGGGCCTTACCGAAATCATCGAGGCACAGCACACGGCACAGATCGCATGCCTATCAAGCACTAAAGCGGGCAGAGAGATTCTCGTCAAGCTCGGCCTGAACACCATAGCAGAAAGGGACAACGTCCTGCAGTTACCTAAAGTCGTGCGAGAAGCAATTAAAGTGTTCCCCCTTCCCAAGAAACGTACATCTGATCCACAATCAAGGATGAAGATTCGCCCGCGCTACACGTGCCAAAGCCCTCGCTGCGGACGCGGCAAGGTTTCCAGACCAGACAGCTTTCGTGGATGCAGCGTACATACCGGGAAAGCATGCCTACTCGGTAGCAGTAGTCGACGGACACGGGCGAACGCGTAACTCACACTTTTCACGAAGAAACCAGAGGTAGCTGAACAAGCAGCGATAGCACTAGCTCTCAAAGACTCGAGCTTCACAACTGTGTACAGTGACTCTAGAGCAGCCACTCGAGCTTTCGCCAAGGGCGGAATAGACAAGACGACGCTACGAATCTTAGGCGGAAGTAACATCACCGATCACTCCATCGTATGGTTCCCGGCACACATGGGCAGCTTAGGGGGTGGCCTGCGGAATCTCAACGAGATCGCACACGAGGCGGTGCGAGGGCTCATCGGCTGCGTCCCTCCGGTTTCCCCCGCTACTCCACATATCGAGTTCAGTGTTCAATTATTCACTCACAACGAGCTCACTAAACACTTTTATCTAGGCAGATGAGCGTTTCCCCTCCCCGATAAGAAATTAACCCGCAGCCAGTCGGTCACGTTACGCTTGCTCCAAACGAACGCATACCCCAACCCCTGGCGCATGAAGCACATCGACCCAGACTACGACGGACAACATGTGTGTGACCAGTGCAGTGAACGTGTAGACTTGACCCATATGCTGTGTGGTTGTGCATCAAGTGACGCCTACGCCCAGAACAAGGAACATTTGGACAAAGTACTAAAAAGTGCTTCACTTCACGACCAGCTTCGGGCTGTCCAGGAGGCCCGCGCGGCGGCGGAGAGCTTCGGGCTCTCTGTGCCTACGTGGGAGCTGCCCTCTACACCTGGCGCCTAGCCGAGTGTCCTGCAGGACCCCTACTGTGGGAAATAGTTTTACCACCACCACTTCTTGGCACCACACCTGGCTAAACGGTAATTTGAGTAAAGAGCTATCGGTTGCCGCAAAGAAGATATGGCTGATAAAATTCAGTAGAGTGACCCTTTAAAAGCTTTCGCCTTAATATTTAGATGCATGCTGCAGGTGTGCCAGAGGGAGGGGGGGTGACTGGCAAGCCGTTTTGGGGGTGACAGAATGATGTCTTGGCTGTATATACCTGCAAATACAAGGCAACCTCCGCTGGTAGTGGGCGCTCCTGATGACGCCCGCGTATGCACTTTGCGCCGGAGGAATTCCCGATTGTCACGAGCTACAAGAGAGACCTATTACTCGCCTGAGGGGGACTCCGAAACTGTTGAAGCTGAAAGGTTTTGTAGATGAAAAATCCATCAGCTTTTCTTTTTATGTATCTCATCAGATAGAGTCTAGTATACATAGCCGATGTACACAATTCTGAGTTTATTTGATTTCTCGCGTAAATTTGAATCTTTTTGCCGCGGACAGTAAAAAGTCTCACATTGAGTAAATTTTGCAGTGCTGTTTTATATGCTGATATCACAAAGAAAAGTAAACAGCAAAACAAGGTTGAATAAAAACCTACGTTCAGAATTTTTTAGTCTGAACCCGTTTGAACCGGTTCGACGCGATCCGGAGCGGTTCGAACCGGAACGGAGTGTCGCTCCGGAGCTGAACCCGAAAGGCGTGAACCCGAACCTGAACCGAACCGGAAAAAATTTCGGTTCGACACCCTGGTTTAAATTGGTGTTCTCTCGACGCTCCAATGTTAATTACCTCTATACTGCATTTTCTCTTGTGCTACCACAGTTGATAATTTGTGTAACACTCTCAATATTCTCTCAAGCGCATCTTTTTCTCGCATTGCTGTATGTGCATATTGGAGTGTCATTACTCTGCCCGTCCTGCATAGTAAGCAGAAAAGTGCAACAACTTGATACCAAGCCAACAAATGAATTTATTGAACTTCCAAAAAAATATGGGTTAAAATTCAGTCTCCAGCTTTTCAGTCCGCTTGCTCTGGGAGCATGGCACTACTGCCACACATTTTTGTGACTTGAAATTTTCTGTATGTGCAACATGTAATGATTCTTTCATCATTCTGACAGAATAATGAATAAATAAAAAATACCCCTTACTCAATACAGTGATAGCAAAATTATGAGATGACAAGGCAGGGCAACAGATCATCCTAGTGCAACTAGTATTACTGTGAGTTGAGACCGGGAACCGAGGATGGGCAACTTGTCCCTCTTGTTGCAAATATGTACACCTCCAAATACAGACAGTATGCCTAAAACAGGCCTAAACTGCCCAGGTAAAAAAAAATCTCACTTCACATAGTTCTGGCCTTTCCTGAAACCTACTGAAAGAGCTGAAGTTAAGGCCAATTGTGTCAGCGAAACGGAGCACACATCCACAAGCTGTACCACTATCCACATCAGTGGTACACTTCTCATATAGAAAACATAGTAGCAATGTGCAGTCTACGTGAACCCCAGATTGTACAGATGGAGGAGCTAACCCTTGCGAAGATTTGTCACCTAAGAGTGACGCATTTAATTAGATGCAGCACGACAGTCTGTGCATTCCCACCCTTACCCTTTTGATACTAGAAAACACCCCACAAGCTGTGCCCATTACAGCCCTGCAGATGTCCTCAGTCACTACTCCCTTCCAGTTTGAAGGTTGGTGCACATATAAATGTTTGCATCTGCCGATTAAAAAATGGCTCTCCCATCGACGCTTAGGTTACTAAAGGTAAGGAAGTATTTTTCTCTCTGTGTTCCACTTTTATTGCCCCTGTATATTCATAACACGACACAACCCTCTCCCCTTCCCCCCCATTTCTTTTTCCCGCCCCTCCCCAAACAGTGCCCCCTCTCCTTCACGCACCCTTCCTTCCTTCCCTCCCCCTTACTCGATGAGCTTCTTCGCCTTGAAGAAGCGACGCAGGTACAGAACCTGCCAGGTGGCCAGTCCCAGCAGGCAGCACATGGAGAAGATGGAGAAGTACAACACGCGCGAGTTGGTCGACTCATTGGTGTCGCGCATCTCTTCTTCCCGCTGGCGCATATATGCAAAGTCCTTCACCACGGCCTCCGACAAGTCTTCCAGCTGCTGCAGTTTCATCTGCGATGAGGGTAGAAGGAGAGGGGGAAAGAACACAATGATGCACCAGTTATTACCACAGCCATAGAGTTTCTTACTATTACCTAGAGGGAAAGCTGGCGGCCCGCCTATGGGAGTTTGCATGGAGGCCCCTCGAGACCACTTCAGCCACCATGGGCGCTCAAAGCATCATGGGGCGGTGAGCTACTTGTTGCGGAACTGCAACTTTTGGCCAAAAAATAATAGAAAAATAAAGCTGTTTGATAACTACAAACGTCCTGACATTCAATATCTTGACTAATTATTGCAACAAACGAGCAGAAAAGCATTTAAGTGCAAAGTTTGCCCAAAATAAGAGATGACTAGCTTTCTTATTGGCCAAGTGATGAACACTACAAAAACAACTATTTCGTGCTCAACAGGCACGTTTTTAAAAAGAAATATGTTTTCAAAAAAAATTTAGTTGGTTAAATACTTCAAAAGGTTTTTTAATAACATTTTGGAAAAGTGAAACCTTTTATTGGTGTTGTGTGTCGTTGCGGTTTCACTACTATGGTTTTTACACTCTGCATTCGCGCGAAAGTCGTCTGCGCACACACGAACAGCGTTTTCGGAATGAAACATCTCAGTAGTGCCACTCCGTGTTCCTGAAAAACTACGACTGTTCCGCAACAAGTAGCTCACCGCCCCATGATGCTTTGGGCGTCCATGGTGGCTGAAGTGCAGCGCCGCCAGCTTTCCCTCTAGGTAATAGTAAGAAACTCTATGACCACAGCCAATGCCACGTCCTCCTATAAAGGAATGCTCGCAATTAAATAAACATGGGGGACACTTCACGCACCTTAAGAGTGGAATGCGACAGCACTAGCGATCCTCATTGGTGCTACTTTGATGCAGCTGAAACCAAGAAGTGGCTCCAAACGGAGTTTCCCACCACTTTTTTCTTGCTTCTCTTCTTTCTTCCGACAAGCGTGGGCAGGTCGTCATAAAATCACCAGTCACACGGCCTCCCTCTACCAATCATTAATTACCACCTGCCACAGTGGGCATGTTGTGATGTCACAAGGTCATGTGACCTCTCTTGACCAATAGGCAATTTTCATGGCACACACCGCCATTTTTGTGCAATGTGGACTTTAATGCTAATGCATTAATAGATGAACAGCATGCAGGGTACGTGGGGTTTAACATTTTAACCCATAATCCTAGTGTCATACATATAGGACGCCGCTCTTTTGTGCAGTAACCCTAAGAGCTTATTGCGTAAAAGTTTGTGCCTGATGGCGTAAGTCCAAGAGGCCCTAAAACTAAGCCAAGCTCAAGAGGCCCGTTCAGAAAGATCTGCCAGTCTTCTTTAGACGCTTTTCAGATTCAACCCCGTTTACTACACTGTCATTCTGCAAGAAAAACTAATAATTTTTGTGCATTGTCACAAGAAAAAAAAAAACACCGCATATGATGAGAAATGTGGTCTTAAAGTTGATGTCAAATGTTTGAAACTCTACCAAATGTAACAGGTAACAAATACACCTAGTATCCTAACTGTATGATGGCTCAAAAGTTGGGTGTTGTGGAAATTGTTTCCATCAATAAAAAAGTGATTCTGAATTCTGAAGTGAAATAAACATTCTGTATAAAAATATTTCAATTTTTCTCAAATTTTGTCCTTTAATACACACTGAAATTGCACATCACAGGGCTAGTTTTCACATTTCACCTACACCTAGCTCCTTCTCATCGAAGCCACAGTGGACAGTGATTTGGGAGAATCCGTCGCCGATCACAAGATGTCTAATTCTGTTACCGGTACAGTTAAAATTAGGGTACAGTTGATTTGTGCATTGCCTTCAGCTGTGAAAAGCTACGCGGGACCCGCCACAAGCCTGCAGTGAGCTAAGCTGACTTCACTGTATGACAGCGGTATTAGGAGAAACGCCACTTGCAGGGGCATGACATGCAGCTCAACGCATCAAATGTTCCGCACAACGGGAGCTCAATGGACACGAGCACTGCCATGCTTTTCCATGGAATTTTCAAGGGGATATCCTGACAGTACGATATAAGCAATAATTCAATATATCCATGATCAAATCTAAAAAAAAAAATTATTTTTTTTTCAGCTCAGAAAGAAATAGGTTGATGAGAGGTGCTAGGGAGCTTGGCGTAGATGCAGTAAATTTTAAGCCCCTTGAAATTGGTTACCAGTCATGCACTGACAGGGCCAGAAACGGACGACCTCAAAGGGTAAGTAATATAACAGTAGAAAAGCTGACTTGCATAGATTACAGCAATTTGCCTCATGCAAATATCAATTTCGGAAGATTCATTCAAAGGCACAGCCACTCACTCCTCCAGCTTAATAATGAATTAGTATGCTGAACGCCTCTTAGTTTTGTCTTTCACATAAACGATCACTTTACAACTGCCACAAGTTAGCTGTTTTTAAAACAGCTCATACTTTCTAGCAGCAGTGACACTAAAGTACAGGGCAATTTCTCAGCACGCAACACTAAGCCTTTCAGGCGTCCAGTTCACATTTGTGCACGCAACCCAAACAGTGTCAAATCCTTATATACGATGCGCAATGTTCATAGAATCGGGACACTATAAAAAAAAATACTGAAATGTGAAAGATCTTCTACAGAAGCACATCAAGCCGGCCATGCAAAATGACTACAAAAAATCATTTTAAGGTGGATTCAAGCTCCAGTGAGTGCACATTTTCTTCTTGGTTTTGTAAGCATGTGTGATTTAAAAGGCATAAAATGTGCAGATTTGTTTATGCAGCCACTTTTTATGACAGGAATCGGTCAACAAAGCATTAATGAGACTTATAAACCTATTTTGAATTGCACTGCGGAGATCTGGGGGCTCGGCAAAATTTGCATAAAAAATCGTCTGAGGGAGGGAAGATGGTTATTTTTCCTGTGCAATCTTGGCATGATTTTTGAGAAGATATGAGAAAAATTAAAGCCAATTTAGTTTACTTGGCCAAATGCAAAGTATGTGTGCTAGCATGTAATGTTTAAATTTGCTTTCGTTTAGATGGTTTGGTTTGGTTTATGGGGTTTCACGTCCCAAAGCGACTAAGGCTATGAGAGACGCCGTAGTGGAGGGCTCCGGAAATTTCGACCACCTGGAGTTCTTTAACGTGCACTGACATCGCACAGTACACGGGCCTCTAGAATTTCTCCTCCAAAGAAATTCCAGCCGCCGTGGCCGGGATCAAACCCGCGTCTTTCGGGTCAGCAGCCGAGCGCCGTAACCACTGAGCCACCGCGGCGGCGCTTTCGTTTAGAGGCTAGGGTTTAAAGGTCAGGCTTCAGGCAACGTTCGGAGAAGTTCGGAGGTCTGCTTAACGCACCTAAAGAGGGCACTGCGATAGCGGTGTGATCTGGATCCATTGCGCACGCATAGAAGTTGATGAAGACGACAACAAGCAATGCACAGCACAAGATAGTGGCAGTTCAACAAGAGAAATTATAGGTTGCAGCGATAGCATAGCGCTCTCGTGCAGTGGCAGCGAAGCTGATCTTTCCGTGCCGCCGAGGGTTCGAAAGCCAGTCGCTGTGATATTTATTTTATTTCTGCACCTGTCACTCGCTTCAGACAAACAGACAACGGTTTTGTTTTTCAAGATTGGAAGCCTTGGTGCTTGCACACTAAAAATGAACACCACAGGTGGAAGCAGGCCTTTGGAGCAGCTTGGGAAGCAGTTATAATGCCATTTTGGAGCGCAATAAAGGGAGAGTTTGGCAGCACTGGTTTGGTTTATAGAACGTCCCAAAGCGACTCGGGCTATGAGGGATGCCGTAGTGGAGGGCTCCGGAAATTTTGACCACCTGGGTTTCTTTAACGTGCACTGACATCACTCTGTACATGGGCCTCTTGCACTTCGGTGCTATCAAAATTCGACTGCAGCAGCCGGGATTAAACCTGCGTCTTTCAGGCCAGCAGCTGTGTGCCACAACCACTCAGCAACGGAGGCGTCAGTTTTGGAGCATTTTAATTATGCCCTGAAGTATGTTTCAAGGATCAAACACCTTTAATAACTGCAACTGTCGGTTCCTGACATACGAGAAACAACAACGTGAACCACTTTTATTCTACATTCAATACTTTGCTGACTACGCACGCATCTCTGACAAGACAAGACAAACAGCCAAAACATGTACAGGTGGTAAAATATAACAGCAGACCTGAGCAAGAATTGGGAACAGTCTAGCAGAAAATTAAATGCTTGCTTGTGCACTCCATAGTTGAACACCTAGTTTCACCAATAGTTTTTGCCTATTTTGACTTGACAGATTCAAGCGTAGAGTCCATCATTTTGATGCGCTCAGGTACCACTGGCAGTTCACATCAACGAGCAGCACATTTGTGCCCTCCAGCATGTGCATGTCCTTTGATTGTACGCCCGTGTTGATAAGTTTCTGAGCAACAGTCAGTGGTACATTCCGAGAGGATAGACAGCATTGAAGGGTAGACTTTTCCCTTTTCAGCTTCTTTACTTCGCTGCCTCCTTTACCAGTGGTTCCTCAAATTTTCACGAGTGATAATGAGGCTTGCTCAATTTCGAAGTGTTGGCAATAGGCCCTTTGCATAGGATTGGTGAATAAGGTCGGTGCATAAGATCTTAATGGAATGGTATGAATTTGTGGGCAATACAATGGACTACTGTGCGGCAAAAAACCCATGTTCACTAAATTTGATGGTGAAATATACAAGCAGCCGGTATGGGGCAGTTGTGGCGCAATATTTTGTATTTTGTAGCAGGGTATAGTGGAGAAAGCAGTCATAAGCAGGATGACGCAGCACTTCCAGCCCTGTGACAGTGAAAATCTGAACCCCTGTGCATAAATTTAGTGCCCAAGGGGGCTTTTTACAGCCCCCAAAAAGCTCAGATGTCATTCTGGGGGAAATGCCTTTTCAAACGACACTCACCTCGAGTGGCTTCAGCTTGCCAACCTCTGCCAAGCCCTGGTAGTTCTTGGCCTCAGCACCATGCTTGAGCATTAGCTGCACTTCGCGGTCGGCGCCCTTCACTTCACTCGGCATCTTGGTCGTGAAGCAGACTTCATACACGTCGTACGCATCTGTGGTGAAGGCGAACTTGCCCTCTTTGATGTCGTCCTTGTTGTACAGTATGTGCCCATTGCTGTCCTTTACCTGCACGTACGAAAGCCGAACGCCATCCTGTAGTGCGCCACTCTTGGATATGGCCAGAACGAGACACAACCACGGCACTGCACAAAATACACAACTCGCATGCAAAACAGATGAATGGGGGAGTAATCAGAGAGCATTTCCAGATGCTCTGCCATTGAAGAAAACTTTTTTCTTATAATGACGCTAATGATTATTTACTTCCTAGCTCCACCTCGGGTGCTTCCCTAAATGAACTGAAGTACAAGAATGGGGCTGTGGCTATGGTGTTACAAACCGGCCGCAGAGCTCGGAGCACGGTTCTCGCTTTGACCGGAAAACTATTCAAAGTAGCTAACAGCTGCAGCTTAAGTGCGACAACGTTTCTTGCTCGCGGCACCAAGGAATGTTCGGTACCAGACGCGGTGGCCTGGATTGATCTACCGATACAACTGGAGTCGTTACGGGGAATGACTGACCGCTTACTGCAAGACAAATCACCTCATCAATGCGCAGCACACATGCACACGTATTCAGGATACCCAACGCGCAAACGTAGAAGCGCAGCAATACGCTTGTAGTATACACTAGAGGCTAAAGTTCGGAGAGTTGTTGCCGCTACAACAAGCGCACACACTCACTACCAAGACTCAAAACAGCGCGTGCTAGTCATAGAGACCGCGCGCACCCAATCAACGGCGGTTGGCTCACGAAAGTGCGGTTGCACGAGGCCTTGTTTTGGAGCCAGCTCGCGACTTGTGCACGAGACCTGGAGCCTGTGGCGTGCAGCTAACGTCAACAGCGGCACACATCGTCAGCTCCCGCGCAGCTGCGCACATCACCAGTACTCACTGTCAGATCCGTCTTGTGGCCCGGCGTCTCCGAGAGGCGGTACTCGCCCGAAACGAGGACGTCTTTGAGCACTTCATCCCTGAGGCAGCGTTTCGTGTTGGGCTTCAGGTGGAAGCGTATCGCGTGCGCTACGCCCAGGTATAAGGTCAGCACCGATATTAAGCTCACACAAGAAACCATCGTATTTCACAGCCACGAAGTCTGTGCACCCCAGCGGTTGAACACTGACGTGGAAGAGAGCCGAAAGCGGACAAAGTCAACGACTTCGTTGTGGATTGGATGTCCTTGGATTGCTTGGGTTTGCACTAGCCGCATCATAAATTGTACGTAAACAAACACTTACTTGCGCAGGTATTTTTTTGTTAAGAGTAACGCAAATGCAAACAAAATGTATTCACAAATTCTTAAATTTTAACCCGAAGAACAGCGGTACCGCTATAAAGCAAGGCATGGTTGGCATGGTGGCGAGCCTGGGCGAGGCAACCTCGAGCAAGGCGTCTGCAGCGTCTGCGTTCGTCGGCGTTTCGCCGTTCTTGCAACCCTTGAAACTTGAACGCCTCGTAGCTCCTTAGGCTTCGTGGCGCATTACTGCGGCAGTCGAATGTCATGAACCAAAGGCCTTGATGTTTTCTGTTTGCGCATTAAAACATGTATACAGTCGCGGCATGTATGCTGCGGTCGAAGTTTCGTTCACGAGTCGAAGCCCGACGGTGAAGACGTGCATCCATTCCCTCTGCGATCTAACTTATGGCGTCACTTTACAAGAAGTTACTTTTCAGGCGTACAGTTGGTTTATCAGTAAGACGTGTCCCAGTAATTTCCATTACTTTAATCACACTGGATCTTGCTTCATAAGGCTTTCAGTGCATCGCAAAACAACCAATTAGTACAGTAATTAATACAAAGCGCGAACCACACCACGTTCGCCGCCTATGCTATGCTGCCCGTACCTACCTCAATTTAAGTTAGTTTTCCCCCAATCTCTGGGCACGCTGCGGCGCTGCGGCCGCGGCTCCGTCAGCCCAATGCCACAGGTTGTGTTGACAATTGCCGACGATTACGTTACTTTCTAAAAATTTGAGCGAAGCTCATCAGCTGTTTCAGCTTTTCGATAGATTGAAGTAAGAATTCGAGCAATGCATGTCGTACAATTACAAACAACTTGTTATTTTTCACACATTTTCCTTCTTCAAGAAACACTCCTCTACTAAGGAAGCTTTGTGGTCGGAGAAATAGATGGATATATGCTCGACTTGCTGCACCAATGCCTGGTTCTCAAACGCGAGGTCTACGCCAGTATTTCGCGAGGTTGTCACAGCCGTGGGAGGAATTAGGAGAGAGACAAGGTCTATGCAAGTATTTCGCGAGTTATCGCAACCATGGGAGGAATTATGAGCGAGAGGAACGGGTTACCTGCATAAGTAGTAAAAAATTCTTGTTTGTCTTAATATCTACACTAAAGTCTCCATCCCCCCTGCCACCCTGGCAGGTGGCAGTTAATGGTTGATCGCAAGAGTTCAATGCATACAGCCCACATCTCTCTCTAATCACCCCACCTACCAATAAGCGCGATTCAGGCTTCCACTTACCCAGGGAGCCAGCTATGCACTTCCTTTCCTGAAAATGAGAGCCAGTTATAGTTGTCAATGCCTTGGGGGCACAACTTTGTCAATGTAAAGTTGTCAATGCTATGGGGACACAACTTTGTCAACGTCAGCAGACATCTGTCACTACCACCAGGTAGCTTAAAGCACCATTGAGGTGTCTTCCGGGTGGGACAAACACCTCATGAACGTTCTGACCTAGAGTGGGACCTAGAGTGGGACCCTGCAGTGGTCCAGGGACCCAAGGGGGGTCTAACACACTTGCCATAATAAAGTTTTTCTCTCTCTCTCCACTGTTCCAAGAGGGCAGTTATGGCCCTTCCCTCTGGTTAAGGTGTCCACCAAGACGTGTGACACAGATACTGCACCATTTCCTTTCCTCAAAAACCAATTTACCAATTTTACCCTCTGCTTTCCAAGCCCCCACTCCATTGGTTTTCCAGCTTTAAAGCACAACTAAGGTGCCAGTTGCAACAGACAACAGGGACAGACAGGTGGCCAAACACCAGGAAACACACAAACAGGCCCCAAAGAGCTGTGCTCTAAAAGAGAGACTGGGAAGGCTGAATATCCCACTGGGCACCAGAAAGCCATTTTTCGTTTATTTCTGCTTGCTCAAAAAAAATGCCATACCAGGATCCACAAAAGCTCCCAACAGGTGTCCAGACTCACAACAAACTTTTCATTTTTATGTCTACCTTACTTGAATTCCCTGTATGTTGAAGTGATAGTGTCAGTTTGCACTAGTTACTTTTGCAGCATACAAATGGTTCATCAGTTAGACAAGTTATGAAATGCACACACTAAACAGCCGAAACGAGACAATCAAAAGGAAACAAAACTATCTGGTCCCAACGGTTTCCATTAATTTAAACACACAAATGTTATGAACAGGATGTATTTGATGCACACTGCATTGTTCATGTGCAAAGTATAAGCTACAAGGTGCACGACTCCATTCACTAGCAGGAAGTCGCGCTTTGTATCTCGTATCACGAAACTTGCAACGCAGCCACACATGTTCAGTCTCGCAGAAATGGAAGCTCTTGAGTCGCGAGATTGCCACGGTGTCCACAGGTCGTCCGACCAAAAGCACAAAGGAAACTGTACAGCTTCATTCACAAAGCATCATGTGCATGGCACCCCATGCATTTGTAAATGATCGTACAGCAGTCTGATGAAATGATGACTAGACAAGCAGCTGGCCGGCATCCTGCACCACAATGTGTGTCTCCTGCACTTCAGACACCTGCAAAAAACCGTTTGCATTGCCATTAACTTAATGCGTTCCATTTGTACATTTTAAAACTTGTCCAGCATCTGCAATGTGAAAGCATGCATAGAGACTCAAGCCATTTCCACAGGAGTTAAGTTTTTAAAAAGGAGTGAACTCTATTTTAGGGGTAAATTCATTCAAAGGGACCTAGATGAGGTGTGAAAAAAGACTTAACACCCCACAGGAGTTGACTCCTTAAAAGAAGTGAACTCCCTTTTAGGAGTAAACTCATTCAAAATAAGGAACCTAGATGAAGTGTGAAGAAAGACAACACCCGATGAGGTGTGAAAAAAAGACTCAAGACCCCACAGGAGTTGACTCCTTAAAAAGAGTGAACTCCCTTTTAGGAGTAGGAGTTTCACACCTAGATGAGGTGTGAAAAAGACCCTCCAGACCCCACAGGAGTTGACTCCTTAAAAGGAGTGAGCTCCCTTTTAGTACATTCATTCAAAATAAGGGACCTAGATGAGGTGTGAAAAAAGACAACACCCCACAGGAGTTGCCTCCTTAAAACGAGTGAACTCCCTTTTAAGGGTAAATTCATTCAAAGGAAGGGACCTAGATGAGGTGTGAAAGAGACTCTTGAGACCCCACAAAAATTTGCCAGCGAAGGCTGTTCTGGTATAAAAGTTGTCTTGCATAACAAGAGCAGAGCAGTGGGAAAGACTGAGTGATGCCTGGACACCTGTCTCTGAAGCATGTGTGTGTGCTGTGCGGGGTGTAAACATTACTCTGTAAATAGTGCAAAAGAAAGGTGCTTACATGAGTGTATGCTAGGATGTGACTCGTCTAGAGTGTGCACATGCTTGTTTGAAGTAGCTTTTGATTAGGCATGAGAGACGCCTGCTAGACGTTGAATGTGCCAGGATATTTGCGGTCTCAAAGGCTCCACGCAACTCATTGTATCCCGACTTCATCATCATCCTCCCATCCACACTCTACCTCTTTCCTCTCCCTTTCCCCCAGTGTGGAGTAGCAGCATAGCAGTACCTTTCCTCTGGCTGACCTCTCCACCTTTCCTGTCATTACAAAATTCTCTGTCTCACACAGGAAGATGGACATGACCTGTGGTTCACAAGTGAATTGTACTGTGTGTACTGCCCCTGCTACGTGTAGAATGTGTCAATGCTTCTGCTCTCCAGCTGACTAGTTTTCTGTCCTCCTCATTCCCGTGTTTTACCTTTCCTTTCTGAAATTTGTCTACTCACTTGAACTGTTTAGTTTTGGTTGGGTCTGTGTGTGCTACCATCTTTTTTTTCAACTCTTTTTTTTTCAATTTTTTTCAACTCTTCAGTCGGTTGGGCTAGAGGAAGACCAGAACTTCTGTCTTAGTATAGCTGTGGTGGAGGCTTGGGTCTCCTGCTTAATTTGCACAAGCACAAAAATCTAACGAGAGTTCTGTCTTGGCATGAAAAGATGGCTGTACAACTCGACTAAAATGAAATGTGTAGATTGGAAACTAAAGTTGGGTCCTGAAGGGTAAATTATGGAAAATTTTAAGATGAATTCACGTCAGCAATTCAGAACATATTTTCTTGCTCTGGAAACCAAAAAGTGTGTTGCAATAAGCAATTCAGATTCACAACCTAAGTTCTAATCGTTAATTACACACCAACTCACTCGTCGCGAATTATCTCACTTTGGTCTGCAAAGCTTGTTGAATCAACTCTTGACTTGGACTTCACAATGCTGCAATGGATTTTGTGCTCCTTAGCAAATTTGGAACAATGCTCCAGACTCACCAGAATGCTGAATGGAATTTGCCATTAGTCAAATCACAAAAGGACACTCAAAAAAAAAAAGCCTTGCCTGATGAAAATTGAGCTAGCTGCCGATGTTGTCCAATGAATACTGATGCACAATAACAACAAAACGCAACTAAATTCCTTTCTGTCTGCTTGTGCCCACTGTGCCACACTGGTCTGATAACACGAAGCTCATCAAAACAGACCTTGACAACAGGGTCTGCAAAGTAGCCCGGTTCTGTTCTCTCAATCTCGATTTCTTTGCAAGCCGTAAATCAGTTTTCTCATAGCAACATATAAATAAGCAACATATAACACATATCAACTCCTCATTGAAGGTTTGCAACACATATGCAACACATACCGTATTTTCCGGTGTATAAGACGCACCCTTGTATAAGACGCACCCTAATTTACCCAGTTAGGCTAGTGAGGCTTAATTAAACATGCTTGTGTGACCATCGTGAAATGCACCGTACCTGTGAGTTCTTAAGCAACGCTAAGTGATCGATAAGGCAACACTCATGCCATACACGCCCACGTTTTAGCAAAAAAAAAAAAAAACGAAAGAACTCTCCTTATGTCCATAACAACATTTTATTTTCACTTAAAACCTTCAAAGTCTTCATCTTCGGATGTGCTATCAAAAAGTTTGCCCCTTTCTGGAGGCAATGCAGCTGAAACATTCTCTTGGCACAATGCACATACTACATACACAGAGCAAACAAAGTTGCAAAGGGAGACCAAAAAAAATGCCGGCTTGTCATGACAATGGCGAAAAGCGCGATTGTCGCCATCTTTTTGGCATTTCACATTACTTTTGCTTGGGGCCTCCGAAACGGCCGCGTGTTTATGATCCTGGAAGTCATCATCCCCGCCGTTTCATGATAAAGTTCACCAAAAAAATTGCGCATGGCGGTCCCCGTATTATAGCCGTGTTACAACCGCGTTATTGGTAGCGATAATTTTCCGGTGAAAAAAGCTTCAACATGAACCTGAGTAATTTCTGAACTCACAAAAAGAAGCCGAAAAATTCGCATATAAGACACACCCTTGTATAGGACGCACCAGCAAGATTTTTGAAAAAAGCCGCGTCTTGTACACCAAAAAATACGGTATGCACATAGCATATATGCATGGCACATATGCAACCCGAGTAATAAATGATGACAGCTAAGTCTAGGCCACCTTGTTTGGCAACTAGTAGTAGCTCAGCTAAGAAATGTCAAATTGGAGAAGGTTACAATGCAGCAAAATTTTCCAGCTCAAAACGCCACTTTCTTACGTTTGGTTCGGCAGAACACCAAATAAGGCCTTCTTTCACCTCCACCAGTTAGGCTTAAACAGGCTTACTTAACGAGACTGATGCTGCACAAGAGCTGTGAAAGGGCCATGCTTTTTCGCTCTTGTTACAAAAGGCAAAAACTATGTTTTCTGAACATGGGCTTATGAAACTATTTGTGACCCGGATGAAGTTCTGGTGGCTCGTCTTTCGCCTGAGCCGCAATTTTCGCTTGTCCTGTACTGCAAAAAAGCCCTCTGGCAACATTCCCACAGCCCGCAGCTTGCTATATCTGCTTACCTCACCGGTAGACTCCCCAGCAGTGGTGGTGAGGATAGCATACTGGTGTCCTGGCAGCTCCAACAACTGGCTACCGGCCTCCAGCACATGGCCGCTGGCTTCCACCAGCTCTTCACTAGTCTCTACCAGCTGTCCACCAGCCTCTACCAGCTGTCCACTAGCATCTACCAGCTGTCCACTAGCATCTACCAGCTGTCCACTAGCATCTACCAGCTGTCCACTAGCCTCCACAAGCTCTCCACCAGCCTCCACCAGCTCTCCACTAGCCTCCACAAGCTGTCCATCAGCTTCCACCAATGCCTCCTCCAGGACACCTTCACTTGGTTCTGTAAACAGCAACCATACACACACGCAAGTCAACATGCCTGCCTTATACCCCTGTCACACGGGCATTTCGAAGGCTCTCGAATCGATAGTCTATCGACTCGAAGGCGATCGAGCGCTGCTACACGGCCAGTTTGAATGGCCATCGACTCAATAGTCTATCGAGTCAACGGAGCAGCCCGGAACTCTATCGAGATTTCGAGGGCCTTTGAGCGTTGCCCAGTGTTGCTAGCATTGCTTCGAACGACAAACATGGCGGCGCCCTTCAAAGCCGGGCCCCTCGCTTCGGACTGAATTCTCGTTGTTGCTGCCTTTTTCTGTCTGTTCACTGGTCATAAATGGGGCACCGGTCTTTCACTTCTTCTCATCTTGCCTATCAGAAAACGTATAAGTGATAAATTTGCTTTATTTTTTATTTAGAGCGTCGATTCTGCCGCTGCTAGGCCTAAGAGGAGACAGTTTGTTGACAGCAATGGTTCCCGTCTTGACAATCAGATGGCGCCACTTTAGGCTAAGTTTATTTTTGCGTCTCTGCTAGCATACGCTGAACTAAAAGTGGGAATGCGCCTGCGTTTAGGGTACGTAAGCGTGCATACGCTCGTGGTATGTAGACAGCAGAAATTTATGCTCTTTTCTCACTGTATCTATGTACGCCGCGAGCGGCGACGTGGTGTGCAAAAGCGAGAAACAGCAGCGCGCGGCACTTCCACCTCGCCCGGGCGTCAGCAGATGAGAACAGGTCCTAGTTTTTACGGCGAGCAAATCTGCTTCATTCACAGGATTTTTGGACAAGAGTTAATTATTTTTGTTATCTGCGCGAAACCAAACGTAGCGATTGTGGCGCCACACGAGCTTGGCATAAGACGCGAGAACCATTTCAATGGCCATTGAGATATGCCGTGTAGCAGGACCACAACTCCCTCGAGTTGGATGGCGATCGAAAATCTCGATGGCCATTGAAACTGGCCGTGTGACAGGGGTATTACTCTGTTGAAGCCACAGCTTTTTAACAATACCAGCCACAAAACTACTGTTGAAAACCTAGACCTATCTACTGCAGCAAAAAGCACTGCATCAGCCATCAGTGGCACCATGCAACAGCAAGAAACAAGTTTATCTTTAATTTTCGATGTCTTCCTCTGAACTCTGACCCATTTGGGGCAAAACAGTTTTGAAGGTCCTCAATCACCTGTTCCTGGCTGGTTTGAATGCAGTGTCAGCACAGAAGCCTTCGCACACTGCCTGGAAAAATGGTCGTGGCAAAATCAGCCTCTGTTGGAGTTGAAATTAAAAACTTCAAACTTGTTGAAACTCGCATGCTTCGCTTGAGTACAGACAGCACCTGGCTGTTTCTGATGCACATTTTCTGTGCTGTTCCACAACATTAAATGTTGAAGACAGAGTGAGCACACCTTATAGTGAGAATTTATCACTGTGACGGCATAGAACAGTTGCCTCAGGATGGTTGTCTTCCAGGCCACAAGGTGCCACTAGTGTGACACCAAAATGTTCGATATGGGTTTTCAGCCTTGTGTATTTTTGTCCCATGATTTCGGTGCATGGGTGCCCAACGTGCTATCACGCTATCTGCATTGCATTTGGTAGGCAAGATTTCTCATGTTAGGCTTGTCCGCACTAAGAGACACCCTGCTTAGACTGCCCAGGAAGGTCACGTAGGACGTTACTGATATTGCAACACTTAAGAAAAGAAACCTGCAGCTTGCGGCCAAGCAGAGGCTCAGTGCACCTGGATCATCTGTCGGCCCCAGCAGTGTTTCGGGGACGGCCTCTTCATACTCGGTCAGCTCCTGCTCAATCAGATACACCTCACACTGGGCACTCATCTGGTGCTCCTGCATTGGGGAGGAAAAGAGGAGGCCAGAAGGTTAAGCAGGCTTACACAGTTTTGTTCGCTACTCGGGATGCGGATATAGGGAAGAGAAAGGAGAACAGGGAACAAACCATTGCAGTGTATTGCTCGCTGCACTGGGTTGGGTGAAATCTGTGGCAGACAAGCCTTTAACGGTGGAACGTGTGAGTGGTGCGATACCTGCTCCCTTTATAACAAGTGTGCCATCAAATTCAATTCTATCAGCTAGAGTGATTTAAATTTAATATGATTCAATTTTTTAATACCCTGCATTCACTTTCATCAACTAAATGAAATCAAACCAACTGAGTGACTGATTACCCAAACGAACTGATCTGAATTCACATCAACCGAACTGAATTCATACAGAATGAACGCCATCCTCAGATAAGCTGGATCAAATTCAAACCGACCTTGAGCAGGGCTTGTGTCTTGAAGGCCTGTCCACAGCGGTCGCACAGGATGGTCTGGGGGTCCGCGTGGCGGCGCTCGATGTGCTTGCGGATGTCGGTGAAGGTGTAGCCGTAGAAGTCGCACACTCCACACTTGTAGTCCTTCTGGCCCTTGTGGCGCTTCATGTGCAGCTCCTTGTTCTTGATGTGCCGGAACGAGCGGTTGCAGACACTGCACACGTGCTTGGGCTCCTCGTGGATCAGCATGTGCTTGGTGATGTCCGACCGCTCGCATCCCCTGCATTGGAGTTCCCCATTGTCAGGACCCACCTCTACGCTCTAAATGCAAATACTCCAATATGGGAGTAAAAAGGGAGTAAGTTGTCCTCTAGTGCAAGCCTTTAAAGAAGGGTGTGTGCTAGAGAACAATTTACACCCTTTTTACTCCATTATATTTTTAAACACAAATACACCTATATGGGAGTAAAAAGGGAGTAAGTTGTCCTCTAGCAGTGTGTGCAAGAGGACAAATGTACACCGTTTTTACTCGATTCTATCTATAAACATAAATACACCTATATGGGAGTAAAAAGGGAGTAAGTTGTCCTCTAGTGCAAGCCTTTAAAGAAGGGTGTGCGCAAGAGGACAAATGTACACCCTTTTTACTCCATTATATTTTTAAACACAAATACACCTATATGGGAGTAAAAAGGGAGTAAGTTGTCCTCTAGCAGTGTGTGCAAGAGGACAAATGTACACCGTTTTTACTCGATTCTATTTATAAACATAAATACACCTATATGGGAGTAAAAAGGGAGTAAGTTGTCCTCTAGCAGTGTGTGCAAGAGGACAAATGTACACCGTTTTTACTCCATTCTATTTATAAACACAAATACACCTATATGGGAGTAAGCTGTCCTCTAGCAGTGTGCGCAAGAGGACAAATTTACAACCTTTTTACTCCATTCTATTTATAAACACAAATACACCTATATGGGAGTAAAAAGGGAGTAAGTTGTCCTAGAGCACACCCTTTAAAGAAGGGCATGCAGCATAAGTAAACAGTGATTCTTAACAACAGCACGACAGACGAGTCAGAGAAGATGAGACACAGCTCACCCAACAACTGGTGTAAGTAAACAGGTAGTAGCAGATTAAAGCATTTTAAATGATTTAAGAAAAATAGACTCGCCGACACCACTTCTGGGGTACAAACACTGAAGCCGCAATCAAAACCTGCAAGTTTCAAGACAGGGTTCTGTTTTGAAACAGTGAAGCTTGTTTTAAATTCCATGAAACCAACCAACGCCCCTGTATAGCTAAGAACTTCTATAGCTCGCATGTTACCGCAACATAGATAGCTACCACAGCCCCCCAAGCAAGATACAGGATGCGACAGCGGACGCCACTGACCGGTAGTCGCAGAGGGGGCACTTGAGCGGCTTGTTGGGGTTGTGCGTGCGGGTGTGGCGCTTGAGGTGGGCCTTGCGGTTGAACTTCTTGCCGCAGAGGGAGCACTCGAACAGCACCTCGGCCGGCATATGCACCATCTTGAGGTGCATCTTCAGGATGTACGGGTCCTTGTAGCGCTTGTTGCACACGGGGCACGTACATGCACTAGGCTGTGTGTGGCGTGCCATGTGCCGCCGGATGGCGTACGCCTGCACATTGTGCGTGTATAGTAGGTATATGTTCACACAAATGTGCATTCCCCAAAGAATGCATGCATGCACACAAAGATACAGACTAAAAAAATGTAAAGCAGCCTTCATTTATGATCACAGATGTACACAGTTGCTCACATTAGTGCAGAAATGGCCTTTTCCAACACGTTTATTCCAGCAAGGTGACAGCGCCAGCCATCAGAGGCGGAGAAGGCATGCCGGAAGATAATTGAAACCAAGAGTTAACCTTAACAGTAAAACAGCCCAAAATTTATGTGGCCATAGTGTTGCAGTGGCAGATGACGTAACAGTTTTCATTTATGACATTGACCTACAGTACATGTCCGTACATTTCTGTGCAATTTTATCATTACATGATAATTTGTTCATTTTAATTAGGCTCCAATTATAAACTTCCCAAACGAATCGACCAGTTTTTTACATCTTTAGGATATAGAGATCACTAGTGATGGAATACTGGGCATTTGTGTCTTTTATCCCATGGTTTTAGCGCTTGGGCATTAGAGCTAAAATAAAATACCTTACTTCAGTCAGCAGCAAGAACTACCACTCATAAGCTATTGGGCTAAAAGAATGGGACTGAATGAATCCTTTGTTCAGTTCAGTTTTATTTATTTAATTAACTTAAAATGCACACTTGCACGTCTGTTAAAGCTGATGCTACTTGATAGAAAGGTAGTTGGCTACATGCATATGAGGTGTAGTGTAGTGGAATAGTGCTATCTATGTAAATGTATTTCTGCACGCTGCCCTTAACTGCGCTGCCACCATGACTCATACCAATTATGCACTTCTATTATAAGCCTCTAAGGCTTAGAACGCTATACGTGCAGGATATGAAAAACATTTCTACTGCAAAGCTGCCACAAGTAAAATGACATCATATATGTTTCGGTTAGAATTCTGTACAGATTTAGGATTTAAACTTCCTATGTGTCCCAACTATTTTCAAGCATGAATAATTAATGCAATCACTGAAAATCCATGAGTTAAAAAAAATAATCTTCTTTACCTGACCACCACGATCAACACTGTTTCAGTTTCATCCCTGCAAACTCTACAAGTTTTTATTTATTTATTTGAACATACTGTTAGTCCCTTCTTGGGACTGTTACAGGAGTGGATTTATAAATAACGAGATGCAAGTTAAGAACACAATAAAACAAAAGCCAGCAATCAGGTTTAAAAGACAAGAAATCAGCATTCATATGCAGAATCACATCAAATGAAAAACAGAAAACGGAAGAAAGCCAACTCTGGCCTTCAAAACATGTGTTCAAACACGTATCAAAGTATTCATTAATACAATCATACATTTGGTACATAATCGAGTGAGCAAAAAAAAAAAAAAAACCTGGAACATTACTGGTAATGGAACATTCATATTACCTGGAATACCAAATCTATCTCCTATCTGTATAAAAGAAGCTGCATTTGATTATCGGTGCTATCCGAGGTAAGGCACACTGATGAAAACTGTGGAGAAAAAAAATTTAAGCGAAGAAAAAGTATGGTTTGGCATGTGGAGTTTAAAGTCCCAACCCAAAGCTGCATGTGCACTACGAGAGACACCACTGCAGAGGGCTGTGGATTAACATTAGACCACCTGGGGTCCTCTACTGTCCACTGCACACTAGGGGTGCGTTTCTGTACTTCACCTCCGTCAGAGTGCAGCTGATGAAGACAAAAAAGTCGCTTGCATGCCGGGCAATGTCAGTGCATTAATACTAAACCGCAGGTCATGAAAAAAAAAAAAAAAACTCACAGGACTGCTACGAGTGTGCAGCGTGAATGTTTGAATGTTAACTATGGTGTGAGAGCACAGAACCTTTAAAGGTGCACTGAAGAGGATTCTGAACTTGTTTTTTTGCCGCGGGAACTCGATCTACACGTTCCGAGCTTTCTTAGAGACTGCGATTTACTGCCCTGTATGGCCGATTTCCCTAATTAAATCGAATAAACGTCCGGCTCCCGCCCTTTTTTTTAAATTCTGCCTCGTACGATGGGCGGAGTCGACCAACGCGTGAAGTTCCTTTCAGCCAGCTCCGTGGAGGCTTTGCTTTCGCTTTATATTTTTTTAGGTTTCCATGAATAAATAGTTTCATTCGCAGATAATATAGCCGCAAAATAAGCCCGCAGAAATAAAAATACGCGCGGACTATTTGCTACTGCGGACTACTACGTATTACTCCGCCGATGGCAGAGCGGCAAGCCGCCACGGGACTGGGTGAAAGGCACTCCACGCGTTGGTCGACTCCACCCAACGTACGAGGCAGAATTGAAAAGAAAGGGCGGGAGCCGGCCGTTAATTCGATTTAATTTGGGAAATCGGCCATACAGGGCAATAAGTCGCAGTTTCTAAGAATGCTAGGAACGTGTAGATCGAGTTCCCGCGGCAAAAAGACAAGTTCAGATTCCTCTTCAGTGCACCTTTAAGAAACACGCTGCGCTGCTACTGGACCTGCAGAGTCTTGGCACCCCGACAAGTTTGCCAAGCTAGAAACAGCTTGGGGAAAAACACAGCGCACTCCTAAGACACGGACGAAGACAAGACGATACAGCGCTGCATCGTCTTGTCTTTCTTCGTCCGTGTCTCAGGAGTGCACTGTGTTTTTCCCAAGATGAACTACCAACTAGCCCGCCCTTCCAGCCTTGCTAGAAACAGCTGCTGGCACTCCTGTCAAAACGTAACATAGCACACCATCACTGCCTCACAGCATTTTGGCACACTGCCAACACAGCGCAAAATGAGCATCGAGCTAAAGATCTATAACGTTCTGAAAGTGCTTATGTGCCGAAGAGCAGAACAAGTGAACGATTTTAAGGTGGCGGTTCCACTGCCGCCATCTTGCGAGTAGTTCATATTCTGCCACCAGGCTACGACACTGATCCATCACTGAGAAAGTGTCTACCCGTCTTGCCCCCAGCGACCCGAGACTGGTTTTGGTTGAGATGTTGAGGTACGTGTCCGGTCCTTTCTTGACCCGTGCACCTGTGCTGCGTGAGGGTTCTTTTGTTGCTGCGCCTGCCTTCAGAGGATTACAAACGAACCATGGCAAGCCCGGCTGCTAGTCCTCGTCGTGCGTGGGGGGAGGTGTTGGCTGGGGTGGTTCCGCATGCTTCTTTCTCTGCCTGTCCCTTGCCAAAGCCAAAGAGAGTGGGGCGAGCCGGGGCAAAGAGGGTACCGTCTTTGTCCAAACGGCGTCAGAGGTGAGGTGATCCTTGTTCGGGATAAGGATGCCAGCACGGGAACAGAGGACCGTTTCCTTCTCTCTCTTGTTTAGCCTTGGCTAAATAGCCGCAGAAAGCTGTACCGTCGATGTTACTATCTGGAGGGCCTCCTTTGAGGGAATGTGCCGTTTCGTTCTTGAGTTTTACGCGACTACAGACTTTCCTGTTTTCAATGTCGTGACATATATTAGTGGGAGCAAAGAAAAAGAAAAAAATAATGCTGCCCAGCCCGCATCGCAAAAGGCACAACGTCGACACAGTGGAAACTTGGGAGAGTTAGTGATAACTGTCGACATAATTGCACAGAGCAAATTAGTAAGTAAGCGAAAAGAGGAAGCGGACGCCAAAAATAAGGAAGGTGTGAAATAAAGAAAATTAATTATGTTTATGTCCCATGTATATATTTCTAGAGTTTTTTTTTTTTTTCAATGAACCTTATAGTTGAAATCGGTGCCTTTCTTGTGTCCTTCCTTCTGCCCTCGTCTTTTGCGCGTTCAATCACTTCGTCACTGTTGATGCATAGTAATATTAGTAGTAGTCGGAACACTCCTGGTCTAGAGTGTAACCTGCTAACTATAGCGCTGAAAAAAAAATATATTTTTTTATCAAATGATATTGCATCTATGATAAGAAAACTATAACAAAGACAACTATACAATTTAGTCAACGCTCAGCGTATGCCTGTCCAACCTTATAAACTATGGTTGGTAAAGAAAAAGGCAGAGAGAAGTGGGCAATTGTCAATTTCTGTTTACCCTTGAGATGAATCGACATTGCGCAAGAGACGTGAAATTGCTATTGAGAGGGTTAGCACCGCAGGGTGTCGGAATGTGTTTACCTCAGAAGCAAATATTCGTCGTACATGCGGCGGCACCTTGCAACCAATTCCGATCAACTTCGACGGAATTTTGCTAAGGCTCACAAAAATGCAGTATACAGATGCATACCATTCACGAGGCGGACTCGAGACTTTTTTATAGACATTGTACGAAGAAGAACGGGGGGGGGGGGGGGGGGCGAGGTGTGCAGGAATGCTGCCAAAAAAAAGGTGTCGGCTACAAAGCGATAGTTCTGTAGGCACTTAGGGCGACCCCCTCCCCTCTCTCGTTTGGACCCTCAACTGCGTGCTCTTATTCATTTTAGACGTACGTCTTTCTTGTATCCAGTTTGCATCATTAGGTTGCTTATTCCCTCCAGAAATGTATATCTTTCTAACCTTGCGTCGATTTGCCTCGATTTGGTAGGTCAAAGATTGAAAAAGTGCGCCCGCGTATGTGTGTGTGTATGCGTGCGTGTCCACGCGCGCGTACCTGAAAACTGTAGGAACAGCTGCTATTTTCACACCGTCTATTGTCAGGAAACTATAGCCTCGTTTACATGAACCCGACTTCGGCGGGTCGAGCCAGGAGATCGAGTTGAGCAAGGTCAGCCCAACTTGACTGCATGTTTACATGAACTCGATTTTAGCGAGTCGCGACCGGTTCAACAGCAGCGGCACCAAGCGTCGAACGGCGCAGCGGGAAAGGGCAGTGGCAGCCGGGAAGATTGCGGCATGCACGGCTGCCTCGCAGGCGCTACGGCGCAAGCGAATAACAGGTTCGCATTTATCACCTCTCCTTCCACTAACCCTACTCAGACCGGTTTACGTGCTGTCTGCTGTTGGGGTCGAGTGAGTCAACCCACCCCCTGCAGCGGAGTTGACTGGACTCGCTCCCTCGACTCCCGCACCCGACTCGTTTACATGAACCCAGTAACCGGTTTTCAGTAGGGGTGTGCGAATATTCGAAATTTTCGAATATAATTCGAATATTATATTTTTGGTATTCGTATTCGATTCGAAGTCCAAGTATTCGTGTTGTTTCGAATATTCGACACTACGCGAATATTCGTATCTAGCCGAATATTCTATTGCGAGCACTGGCGTAAATTTTGGTACGCAGTCCTATCGCCAGAGACATAACAGCATGGCGCCCAGAGCAATGCGTAACGCTGGGCCATGCAGTAGCTGACTGCACTGGTGAGCTTCTTTGTGGCTATACCTGCGAAGCTGGTATAGTCAGAGCTGTGCACGAAATACCTCGCAATACGAGCCAGTTCAGTGCCAAATGAGAGGGCATTTTCTGTGGCTGGAGAAGTCGTTTCAGCTAGAAGGGAACTACTTCTGCCTGACCATGTGGAGCAGCCGGTTTTCCTTCACGACAATCTTTTATATTCATCCCAGCAACGCGCTTTTGTGCTTATGGCAAGCTAGCCTTGATAAATGCTGTAAACTAGCCATCTTCTCTGATATTTCCAGTCTTCTAAAAACAATGTTCGAGACTTTGATACTTTTTATGCAGCCACAATCACCTTTTGTGCTCATTTCATCACTGATAGTTGAACTGTGATGTTCTTGGGAGCTCAAATAAATGTTTTGTAGTGGTTAAATGCATCTGTCCTTGATTATTCGATATTCGATTCGATATTCGGAATCAAGTATTCGTATTCGATTCGTATTCGAAAAATGTGATATTCGCACACCCCTAGTTTTCAGCTCAAATCCTCCACTCAACCCGTCATGTAAACACCGCTTATAACGTGCTTGTAATCATTTTCCGAGAATTCCTTTTCCTGCGGCGCTAGTCTACCCCGCCTGCAGGAGGGGCGCGCAGCAAGGGGAGGGGGCGGTCCTTTGTGCCAGTTCCCGAAAAGGGGACTTCTCAGCACTATAGTCGGTTACAACAAAAGAACGAAGCGGCACACGCAACTCAGACGGAGCTCTCCAGCCAATCACGTCGATTTGTGTGGCTGTGCATGCAGCCAAGTCTGCGAAAGAGAACGAAGGAGTCGGCGCTTTGTCCCCGTGTCGCCGACGGTAGATGTCCTTTGTTCGGGATAAGGCTAAAAGAATAATAACGCAAAAAGAAAGGAAGAGATTTTGCTGCCCCGGCATCCGCCATCGTCTCTAGGAGCACCTGAGCAGGAGCAGGGGAAAAGACAGGGAGAAAGGCGAAGGTACTAGTAGGTGTGGTGCCCCCGTTAATTGTCTCAGCTGCACTGGCCACTAAAGGGGGAGGGGGGGGAGAGGGCTGGGCTGCTCACCTTTCGCATAGATCCGCGCGAGAGCGTCTTTTTCGCAAAAGCGCTGAATGCTACAGGTGGGGTCATATTCGGCAACAGACGGTCGTGGCAGCTTCAGTCTCCACTGCTGTCGCGGCGCACCTGTGGTGACCGAACAGAAAACTGTTCGGTCGACGCGCTTGGCTGGGCGGTCTCCTTTGATGAGCATGTGCTGCTTCGTTCTTGAGTTGTACCCGACTTATATACCAAATGGATTCATTTCAGCGGTGGAACATGGCGCCCTCTGAACCACGCCATTCGTTTGAAAGAAGTGCGAGTCTAGTTCAGGAAAACTGCACCTGCTCCATGGTTAGTGCTGAAATAGTGCAGCTGCAGCCGCCATGGAAGCAGATGATGGTTTGCTTGTTCTGATAAACGGCGGAGACTCAAGTAACTTTCACTCGTCGACAAGCTAGAACGCTGCTCGAGTTCTCCAAAGAAACGGATCGAGGCTGGTTCATGGCAACATGTTATTGTGATGTGCGGTTTGCACATTTATTCATGAGATACGAGAGGTTGGCTGCCGCTGATGTAGGCTGTAAACAGCTGGCTCCAATTCATTGGCATCGCAAAGGCTAGCGACGACCAGGCCTGCACTCGACCATCCGTTTTGGAAGCAGACAGTGCCAAACTGCGCTCAAAGTGCCGGAACTAGCGGTACACACCCGCCGCACCGCCGCTGCCGCAGAACTTTGCCGAACTGGTGCATTGAGTGCAGGCGAATCGAGCGCTCTCCAACTTCCCCTCCACAGCGCTAGCCGGAACAACGAACAACCGGCAGCACGAAGCGAAAGCCTGTCTCTTCCCTTTCCTGTCGCTTTAGCAATGCCAAAGCTGTCCTCGAAAAATAATTCGACGCTCAGAATGCGTTTCGTAGCGTCAGGTGAAAAAAATTGGCAGTGGCTTAGCTCTGCTATGCCTGGATATACGTAGCGTCAAGTGATCCGGTGTTTCGGCCGCACGTTTCGCCTTGGCTGCTCGACGGCAAACTGCCAGGCGACAAGCTCGGGATCGGAAGAATTTACATTTTCCAGTCTTCTGCGCCGTTTGGCAGCGGCTCGACTCTCCTTAGCTTACCAGAACTTACATGTTGAGCGTGACCGTCATTTCTCCGCGCACCCTCCTCGCGTATGCGCAGTAGCGCGCGGCGCAACTGTCGTAAACACGAGGTCACGCGTCGGAGAGGAGCGCACGCCGGCGGCGCCGGCAGCGAGGAGCTCGCACCGGCGGACCTGCGCCTCTCGTGACGTCACGTGGTTCTCGCGCTGCGCATAACAGGCGGCGCACACTCGCGCAAAACTCGGCTCTGACCCGCGTAGCGTGGCTTTACTAGCTTTACGCTACAAAACAATCCAGCAAAGCAATATGGCGGAAATCTGCTTGGAAGTTCGACACACACTACATAGGGCAAAATCGAGGGAAACGTGCGAACATCGTAGAGGTATCGTTCCCTCTCGTGAACACCTCCTGATTGTAAATGTTTAGCAGCGCCACACTCGTTATTTTTTTGAACTGTGGTTATTTAGTACACGTGCATGTGTGTAGATGGCGCTACTTACTAAATTTATCTACATTTATCGCATGTCGCTGCGTTATTGCTATTATTGTTTGTATTCTGTGGACTTTGTTCTTGGCAATTGTTACAAGTTGATTAAAGGAATGAGAGACCGACATTTTAAGAGTATATTTGCCAGAAATAAAGAAGCCGCGAAACGTTTCAAGAGCTTGTGTCCTTCATGAGGAGAACAAAAAAGGTAGCTAAAATCAACTAGACATTGCGCATTCCCCAAAAGCCGTAGAGTAAAGGCGATGCTTAGCCGCGTAGAGCGAAGTATTAAGTTTCTTCACGCAAAATCTCAAAACTTCCACGCGCTGGTTATCTGAACAATTTTGCATTCCGTTTTTAACTATTTCGAAAAAACGCTAATTTTGATCAGGAATAACTTTTAAACTAAACAAGGCAGACGGATGAAATTTTCAGAATGGAAGGGCGATTAGACGATCTCAAAATGTACAAAAAGGCGCCGCAATGCAATGCATATCCCAAAAGTTATTGCAGATTACATTGTTCTGTTTTCTATGCTTTTCAAACATGTGTGGCTAATAAACTAATCTATACACGTACTTCTAAATGCTTAAATATGTTGATTAGCATCCGATCTCAAAGTATCTCGAAAGATATTTCTCTAGGTGCAAGAGGTTTTTCACAATTTTGCATTTCCTGAGACAAGTTGAGCTCAACTGCCAGTTTTCATCTTTGCGTTTTCTTTTACAGTTGCAACAAATTTGCAGCTACCGTTAAACAAAATGCATCTTTTGAAAGCAGAGAAAAGTAGCTTTTCGGAGATATCTGAACCATATTTATGAAGCGAACGAGCGAGGTACAGTCGACGTACAAATATCACCAAAAATGGTTCCCGCTCACCGTCAGAGTGGGACCGCCACCTTAAAGAACAGTGAGTGCCCACCTGGTCTGCGATGTGGTCGCAGTATTGGCAAACGCAGCGCGGGTGCTGCGCTCGGTAGTGGGCGATGAGTGCGTCGCGCGACAGGCAGGCGTGCGGACAGCGGCGGCAGCGCACCACCGCCTCCGCATGCACCACAAGCAGGTGGTCCTGGAGCTGCTGGGGATAGCCCGCCTGGAACTCGCACGCCGGACACTGCAGCTGCTGCTGCTCCTCCGGACTCCCACCTGCCGCAAAGTGATGACGGAAAGCACGCTCCGTCTTATGGACACCTTTAACTGCATTTCTTAGCTCGGACTCTTGACTGGTTTTGGTTTTATGGGGTTTAGCGTCCCAAAGCGACTCAGGCTATGAGAGACGCCGTAGTGATGGGCTCCGGAAATTTTGACCGCCTGGGGTTCTTCTACGTGCAGTGACAACGCACAGTACACGGGCCTCTAGAATTTCTCCTCAAAAGAAATTCTAGCCGCCGTGGCCGGGATCGAACCCGCGTCTTTCGGGTCAGCAGCCGAGCGCCATAACCACTGAGCCACCGCGGCGGCTCTTGAGACTACATTTCCTGCTGTGAGGGAACAAACACGGGTTAATGACACCCTTGTCGAAATCAAGAGGAAGAAATGGGCTTGGGCAGGGCATGTAATGCGAAGGCAGGATAACCGCTGGTCCTTATAAGGGTAACGGAGTGGATTCCAAAGAGAAGGCAAGCGTAGCAGGAGGCGGCAGAAAATTAGATGGGCGGATGAGGTTAAGAAGTTTGCGGGGATACGGTGGCTGCAGCTGACAAATGACTCGGTTAATTGGAGAGACATGGGAGAGGCCTTTGCCCTGCAGTGGGTGCAGTCAGGCTGATGATGATGACGTTCCGACACTGTGAAGCAAAGCTCTAACGTAACAGTACAGAGCTAGCCTGAATTTGCTTACTTGTACACCGGCAAAACTTCAGCCCTGTGCATAGGCCCAGTCGCCCCAAATTTTCATAAAGAAAGTTCGACGCAGAAAATAAAAGTGCTTGTTTTATGCAACTAAACGCATTGCGCTGAAAACTTATTTCATTTGGAAACAGATATTTCAGCTATTTCACATTTCACTTCTGATGCTACGCTCTTGCAAGCATGCACAAGAAGTAAGGATACTATACGCAACACATTGTGGCCGTCTAGTTATATCCTGGGACATTCCAGCCTTAAAGGGGCCCAGAAACACAATCTTAGTTGACTGTCTTGCCTGTTGATCGCATACAGTGAGTTATAATGGTGCTATTAGCGTCAGTAATACCGCGTATATTCCGTTTTTTAATATTTTAATGCCCTCCCAAAAACAAATTCATGACTCTCATGGTGTCCCCACACAGTGGCGGGTTTTAGCAGCAGATATGACGTCACCTGGCGCAAGCTTGATGATCGAACAAACAGTAAATATACTGCAAATTGTGTGAATAAATAGAGACACATGTTGTCACCTGTCGGTGTTTTATATTAGATCAACAAAAACAACTTGTTCGTCTTAGATAAAAGCCCTGCAAAGCAAGTGAAATAAAAATACACCACCAGGGGCTCTGGCATGGAAACGACGCTGCCAGCCTCAGCAAGAACGAGTTGCAAAGAGCAGGCAACCATGGAGTGCAAACTTCCGCGACGTGCTCTGACAGGCTGTTTTGATTGGTTGCGCCAGGTGCCGTCATTGGGAGAGCGAAATAGGAGTGGGAAGCCACGCCAAAATCGAGTTGAGGGCAGCGTTTTGTTTGCTTGTATTTTGGTTGGTTGGTTTATGGGGTTTAACGTCCCAAAGCGACTAAGGCATGTATTTTGAAATTTCTTCATTGAATAACTCCCGCTCCTGTGCATCGATTCCTGTAATTCTTTTCAAGTCAGCATCTGTGTGCCATAAAGAATCCACCTGAAGTATAGCCGGTATCCCCCCAAGCAGTGTTTCGCAGCCCCTTTAAGGAGAGATGTGGGGCTAAAATTACGATTTTCACCAAAAAAAACGTGTTCTTAAATTTTTGCTGTTTTGGATCCCTAACTTAATAATTAACTTCCCACCATGTTTGGCTGTAATCTGTGCAGTAGAAAAGAATATAATGAACTCTTTTCATGAGACAGTGGTGTGCATTAACCGTTGAAAGTGCCCCTACGAACCCTCTTTTCAAGACGTGGCTAGCTACAGAGCGGCAAGAAACCCAGCGCAAAGTGAATGTCCACGCTAGAAAGCTTGTTTCTTGCGATTTCTAGTCATGGGAGACCTTCTACCGAGAGTACACGAGACCACTGAAGAAAAACTAAAAAAGGAAGCACATTTTTGGCCGTGGCAACTGCAGATTGGCTGACAAACCGAAACTTAAGTTTGGACAGGTTGGAACACAGCACGTGACCTTCCTATGCTGTTTTCGTGCCACTCTGAGTCTCATTAAGGGGGGACACTGGTCTTGAAAAGAAAATTTTATTAATTTAGTCATAGTTATGAAATTTTCAGGGCACATGTATTTTTGTGCACTGATTCTAGATATGTCATTTAATTTTATGTAAAACAATTCCTTGAGCACTTATGCACTTTTTATGCAAGTATTTTGCGGAGAGTTGTGAAGAAAATTTGCTGCAGGAAACTCGCTGAAATGTATGCCATTGGGTTCTCTTGACACCAAGGAATACAATAAGGGTGAGATTGTCTTCCTGGCTCTCATAGAACTTGAGTAATAGGGTATTGAAGCTGCCACTTCAGAAACAGGAATACACACTTTCCTTCTCATTTCTCAAGCGACAACTTCAAAACTCTATAACTTAAGTTCTATGATAGGCAGGAAGACAATTTCACCCTTATTGTATTCCTTGGCGTCAAGAGAACCCAATGGCATACATTTTGGCAAGTTTCTCGCAGCAAATTTTATTCAAAACTCTCCGCAAAATACTAGCCTAAAAAGTGCATAAGTGCTCAAGGAATTGTTTTACATGAAATTAAATGACATATCTAGAATCAGCACACAAAAATACATATTCCCTGAAGATTTCGTAACTCTGACTTCATTAATAAAAATTTTTTTTTCAAGACCAGTGTCCCCCCTTAAGCCAGACCTCATTTTGGCTCTGTTCGATGCTAGTTATTTGTTATTGAAAATACTGCGGCGCAACAACGACAACACAAGAAAGAAAGTCGTCGTTGAGCCACAGTATTTTCAGTCATGCACCAACTAGCCCCACAGGCCGTCATTCTGAAGTATCTTATTTGTTATCTTTTCAAACAACCACACAGACAAGGAATGAATTTCCCAAGAGCAGACATGGGTGCTGGACAGCTCTAAGGCTGAAAAAAGGAGAAAACTCGGAAGTAATTGCCGCAAAGCAGCGTCACATTGGGAGAGGAGGCCCAACTTATGCAGCAAGGGCACTTTGTCCTAAGTTGACAGATTTAACTGCTCTATATGACAGTTATAAGTTTTTTCTGTTCGTGCTATGATAATCCAAAAACAAGAAGCTAAACCATACCGAAATTTTTACTAAAACTGGCACAGTGGTTCAAAAGTTCACTCTCCAGCTGAGCATTACCCCTTAGCTGTGCTGTTTCACACAATATTTTGATTACTTTTGGTGCTGTGTAACATCTTTGGAGCATCTCTTCCACATTTATAAATGGAAATACTTCAAATCAACAGAAATTAATATCCAGGATATACACAACTGACATCTAGAAATATTGATCAAATGTCTAGGAGAATTCCCCAACGTGGAGCAAATTTCTAATAATAGAGTAATTGCTCGTAGCCATGCACCCAAGCTGACAGACGCTCTCACCCTACCACATGCTAGCCATCCTGATTAGCTCAGTTGGTACAGCGACTGCTCCAGTGAAGGGGCAGTCCTGGGTTCGAACCCCGGACCAGAACGAATTTTTTTTTAACTACAAAGTTTCTATGGAACTCTGTATAGCTTTCCTTTGTAGACGTATGGTTGCGCCTGGGTGGATGCCAGTGAGTAATTACTGCTCACTTATTATACATCTTGAAATATACAGATCCACAAAGGAATCTGTCATTAAAATCCCATGAATACTACCGTATTTACTCGCATAATAGGCGCACTCGCATAATAAGCGCACCCCTAGTTTGGGCGCAAAAAATCAGATTTTTTTTATTTCCACGCATAAAAGGCGCACCCCGAACTTGGCACTGTGATCAATACTGTATTTACACGATTGCAAGCCGACACCTCGCCACCCCCCGCTCCCCAATCTATATTTTAACAAAGTTTATGCTGAACTGACTACTAGTCCTGCTGCGGACCCACAGCACGTACAACGACATCGCGTGGAACAGCCGCACACAGATTTCAGGGATGCTCACTTTAAACGTCTGTTTGGACAGCTTCATCTCCAGCCGGAAACGTTCCCCACTTAGGCCCGCGAAAACCTCGGCGCTTGGAGTCGCGTACGAAAATTTAGGGACGCCGCGGTTGCAACTGCCGCCCTTCTCGGCCACGTCGTATTTTCCGACCTGCCGCACGCTAGCCGTGTTCGAGAGCAAACTCCCAGCCGTGTAGCTGTTAAGGTACTTGGCTGTCGAGCTAAAACAGCAACGCTCCGCGGCAAAGCCATAAACCACGATGAACTATCGCGTTACCGCAGATCCCGGCACTTGACAGCAACAAAAAACAAAAACAAAAAAAAAACGAGCTGGAGATGCTGATGGCGATATGGATAGCGAAAGCTCGCGGCGGAGGAAAACGTTGATGATGATGATAAGCTCTACCTCGGGCGCCCTCCGTGGGTGGCGTCTGGAAGCTCCTGCGCGCGTGTATGGCCTCCACGATCAAGCGCGCCCGTTGCGCGCAGCCGGAGCCGATCGCAGAGGCCTCGGCGCGTGCATTCCGAAGGCTGTTCCCGCGTGGGTCGTGGAAAGTTTCGGTGCGGCCCTTACACGGATCTTTTTTTTAAAAATATTTTCTTTGGGAAAACGGGGTGCGGCCCGTACACGAGTGCGTTTACGCGGTGTGTTCAATTTTGAGAGTCGAAAAATTTCCGGAAATTTTACCCCGCGTAATAGGCGCACCCCGAACTTTGAGCCGGATTTTCTGGAAAAAAAGTGCGCCTATTATGCGAGTAAATACGGTATACTGATTTGGTTACTTGGGTTTAGGCAACACAATGAGCAGAGAGGTTCTGAAACAAGGCAATAACAAGAAAAAAAGGCGCCCCTCTTACAGCCCATGTTCACAACAGTGGTCGTTAGAAACAGCCGCTTTTCTAACGCCTGCGCACTGGAAGAGAAGCAGAGATGAAACATACATGCAAAATGAAGAAAACCAGTTTGGGAATTCCACGCCACTCACCCAACTTTGGCATGAGCATTGTGACCAGCTTGTCTGGCACAGGAACCACTGTGGTGTCTTCACTGCCCTGGGTTTCCACGGAGGCCTGCAACACAGCACAGCGAGGTGGCGCTTTCCCTAAGTGACTCTGGCTTTTACTCCACCACCTGGTCGCTCAAGGCTTGACAATGTGACTCCTCCCAAAGCAACTCAGCCTATGAGGGACGCCGTATAGTGAAGGGCTCTGGAAATTTCGACCACCTGGGGTTCTTTAAAGGGACACTGAGGAGAAATTGAAGTTGGCTTGTATCAACAGGATACGAGCTCCTGATTACAAAAACGCCGCTCATACTGACAACAAAGCTCTTGTAACATAGAAAAGAGCAAGAACCAAAATACAGGTATCGCCGCCACAGGCCAAACTCGCAAGTACAAGCGTGATGACATCATAGGACAAAACAGTGTTGCTAGAACCAATGGTTCTAGAAACACTAGAACACGAGAAGCCACAAATCACTGAGGCGCAGCCAATGCATGCGCAAATCTCCTTGACGGCGCCAGATGGCGCCACGTGCCCGGCAGCTACGAGCGCGCCTGAAGCATCGGGACCAATCAGCGCCTGCTCATCCGCAGTAGGCTGGCTGCCGGTATTCCGCTAGCGGTAACAAGGTACACGGCCATGGTACACGGTATGCTAAAGCTGTCTATTTGCGAGAACTTCGTTGGCGACATTGAGAAAGATATCCATCGTAACGCTGGCAAAACGCCAGTGCAAACGTAAGCGAAGCGACTGTAGCGACGGCCGCAATAGATGCCTTCAACGTGCAGCCGGTGGTAGCTTTCTTTTCGGCTGCTGCTAGGCCGCACTGCTGGCCGCAGAAATCACGGAGTCTGCGTTACGTCATGCGCACGTCATGTTTCACGTCACTTAGTCCTGTGTCGTCATAGGAGAATCCCAAGTTTGAATCAGAGCGGCGGGAAAAACTTTTCCAACTTCGAATTCAAATTTCTCAGAAATAAATGCATCTTTCGCTGCCGGCCAAGTGGCAACAAAGCCATGAAATGCCGAACTATCGGATTTTGCTATAAAAGAAATATTCATAGTGCTCTCCTCACTGTCCCTTTAACATGCACTGACATCGAACAGTACACGGGCCTCTAGAATTTCGCCTTCACCGAAATTCAGCCGCCGTGGCCGGGATCGAACTCGCGTCTTTCGGGTCAACAGCCGAGCGCCGTAACCACTGAGCCACCGCGGCGGGGCTCAGTACAAGAAAAAATTTGCAAGAAAAGTGCTATCAAACATTTAGTTGCTGCAAACTAAACTGTAAAGCACTGCGGTGACAGATAAATTACCAAGTTCTAATGATTACGAGGCAACTTTAACTGGAAATGGAGCTCATATAGGCTAGAACAGGTAACAAATTCAAACACAAGTGTCGCCATCATTGGCCGATTTTGCGAACAAACTGTGGTGACGTCAAGATCGCATTTTGCAAACTGTAAAGCACTGCAGTGACAGATAAATTACCAAGTTCTAATGATTACGAGGCAACTTTAACTGGAAATGGAGCTCATATAGGCTAGAACAGGTAACAAATTCAAACACAAGTGTCGCCATCATTGGCCGATTTTGCAAACAAACTGTGGTGACGTCAAGATCGCATTTTACATTCAGATCCAATAGGCTAGGCTGCACCATCATTCACTTCCAAATAGCGATGACAGGACCTTTTTCAGTCTTAGAGTTACTGTTTTAAGGGGGGACACTGGTCTTGAAAAAAAAGCTTTTATTAATGAAGTAACAGTTACGAAATCTTCAGGCAATATGTATTTTTGTGTGCTGATTCTAAATATGTCATTTCATTTCATGTAAAACAATTCCTTGAGCACTTATGCACTTTTTATGCTAGTATTTTGCGGAGAGTTTTGAAGAAAATTTGCTGCGGGAAACTCGCTGAAATGCATGCCATTGGGTTCTCTTGCCATCAAGGAATGCAATAAGGGTAAAATTATTATCCTGGCTATTATAGAACTTGAGTTATAGAGTTTTGAAGTTGTCACTTCAGAAATGAGAAGAAAAGTGTGTATTCCTGTTTCTGAAGTGGCAGATTCAGTACCCTATTACTGATGTTCTATTAGAGCCAGAATGATAATTTTACCCTTATTGCGTTCCTTGGTGTCAAGAGAACCCAATGGCATACATTTCAGCGAGTTTCCTGCAGCAAATTTTCTTCAAAACTCTCCGCAAAATACTTGCATAAAAAGTGCATACCGTATTTACTCGCATAATAGGCGCACTTTTTTTCCAGAAAATCCGGCTCAAAGTTCGGGGTGCGCCTATTACGCGGGGTAAAATTTCCGGAAATTTTTCGACTCGCAAAATTGAACACACCACGTAAACGCACTCGTGTACAGGCCGCACCCGGTTTTCGCGAAGAAAATATTGAAAAAAAAAAAAAAGATCCGTGTAGGGCCGCACCGAAACTCTCCACGACACACGCGGGAATAGCCTTCGGAATGCACGCGCCGAGGCCTCTGCGATCGGCTCTGGATGCGCGCAACAGGCGCTTTATCGTGGAGGCCACACACGCGCACAGGCCAAGCTCATCATCATCGTCATCGTTTTCCTCCGCCGCTAGCTTTCGCTATCTATATCGCCATCAGCATCACCAGCTCGTTTTTTTGTTGTTGTTGTTGCTGTCAAGTGCCGGGATTTGCGGTAGCGCGATAGTTATCGTGGTTTATGGCTTTGCCGCGGAGCGTTGCTGTTTTAGCTACACGGCTGGGAGGTTGCTCTCGAACACGGCAAGCGTGCGGCAGGTCGGAAAATACGACGTGGCCGAGAAGGGCGGCAGTTGCAACCGCGGCGTCCCTAAATTTTCGTACGCGACTCCAAGCGCCGAGGTTTTCGCGGGCCTAAGTGGGGAACGTTTCCGGCTGGAGATGAAGCTGTCCAAACAGACGTTTAAAGTGAGCATCCCTGAAATCTGTGTGCGGCTGTTCCACGCGATGTCGTTGTACGTGCTGTGGGTCCGCAGCAGCTGCGACAGCAGCAGCACTAGTGAGGACTAGTAGTCAGTTCAGTAAAAAATTTGTTAAAATAAAGATTGGGAAGCGGGGGGTGGCGAGGCGTCGGCTTGAAATCGTGTAAATACAGTATTGATCACAGTGCCAAGTTCGGGATGCACCTATTATGCGCGGAAATAAAAAAATCTGATTTTTCGCGTCCTAACTTGGGGTGCGCCTATTATGCGAGTGCGCCTATTACGCGAGTAAATACGGTAAGTGCTCAAGAAATTGTTTTACATGAAATTAAATGACATATCTAGAATCAGCGCACAAAAATGCATGTGCCCTGAAAATATCATAACTATGACTAAATTAATAAAATTTTCTTTTAAAGACCAGTGTCCCCCCTTAAAGGACTATAGACACCAAATTTTATTACGAGTTTTCTTCTTTCAAATGATACTTTAGAATGCATTGATCTCCGCGTGGTTATTGCTTAAAACCAAAAAATAATTTATAATCGGACTTCTTTCACGCTGTTTCAGTTTCATCGAGCGAACAATGGCTGTGACACATAGTAGATGTATATGTCATGTGACGGAAGAAAAAAAACGGCAATTTAAATGCTGCTATGCAGTTTTAATTCACTACAGCAGTTCAGCCAACTGCTTTAATAACCATAATTACAACAAACGACGTATCAGCGGTAATATTGACATTTTTTCGTGCCTCACGTGACCTAAAAATCAACTACACATCACAGCCATCGTTCGATTGTTGAAACCGAAACAGCATCACCAAGAAATTGAATTGTAAATTATTTACCGGTCGTAGGCGAATACCACGAGGTGCTCCGTGTATACCAATGTCTAGTGCGTCATTGAAAAGAAAACGCGCAAACATTTGGTGTCTGCAGTCCTTTAATCACTGCGGTAGGAAACTGAATGCTCTGTTTTTAAATCCCATTTTCTTAGTAACAAATACATCTTTCAGTGCTGAACAAATGTTTAATGCAGGCAGAAACAGCCGTAGAATCGATTTTTGCTCAGAACAAAAATTGGATGCAACTGTTCTCAGCGTCTCCTTGAGCCAGTCTGAAGATTTCAGTTTTACGCAAAGGGGCGCCCCACCTGTACAGGGGCAAGATCCTCTCCTTCCGTGGCCGGAGCTGGACCCAGCACTTGAGCCACGGCGTCCTCGAGACTCTGAGCCACGACCGCGGCTGAGTTCTGAGCAGCCTCCGTGCCGCTGTCGGCCGGAACGTCAGCCACCTCCGCTGGGTTTTCTGTGGCCCCATCTGGCAGAACAACTGGCAGACCATCCGTCTGGACGTCCGTCGGACCACCCGCAACAGGTTCAGCCGGTGGCGTCGGAGGAGCTGGCGGTGTTGGAGGTGGCGTGAGAGGCCTCTTCCGTGGCCGGCCTGGCCGGCGCTTGGCTGGCTGTGACGGTGGTTGTGGCAGCGGTTGTGGTTCCAGCTGCTGTAGTTGCAGCTCGTCCGAGCCGGCTCCCTGAAGCGCTACGAGGACGGGAGTTGCGGCTCCTCCTTCGCCTGACAGGCAGCCTCCCGACAGGGCTTGTTGCTGCGTGGTTCACCAAAACAGACTGACTTTCAGGACGCAAGTACATTAAACCCTGCGTCACATGATTCTATTCTGCCAGTGATACTGCCCTGCCTGGGGTGCAGCCTAATCGTGGTGACGAGAACCGACAATGCACTTCCTCACCAGAACAGGATTTGCCCACCCTGGTGTAGTACTTGGCCGCACCCTTCTATGAACAAACCAATTAACCCTCGGCCCTCAGTCCCCAGTGGCTGCGGAGCAACTGACCAAGGAGGCGGTCAGACCTGTACGGTGGCCGCAACTGGCAAAGGACAGGGTTAATTGGAGAGACCTGGGAGAGGCCTTTAACCTGCAGTGGGCGTAGTCAGGCTGATCGGTTTATTGGTTTATTGGGGTTTAACGTCTCAAAGCGACTCAGGCTATGAGAGACGCCATAGTGAAGGGCTCCTGAAATTTAGACCACCTGGGGTTCTTTAACGTGCACTGACATCGCACAGTACACGGGCCTCTAGAATTTCGCCTCCGTCGAAATTCAGCCACCGCGGCCAGGATCGAACCCGCGTCTTTTGGGCCCGCAGCCGAGCGCCGTAACCACTGAGCCACTGCGGCGGGGCGTAGTCAGGTTGATGATGATGATGTTGATAACCCAGAGCCAAATAGAGATAATTTGCGTTTTTGTGTTTCTGAATGTGTAAGACAGCACTTGAAATCCCCTTGCTCCACGCAACTTTTTCCCTTCTTTTTTACACCAAGAATCAATAGCACACAATGGTATGGCGCAGTAAGTGGTGCTGAACCTTCGGAAGCTTCACGTGGGCTATGAAAGGGGCTGCAGTGGAGAGCTGCAGTTTAAATTTTACCACCTCACACAAATCATTTACCTTTTCCCCTGGGTGTGCGTTACCTTTTAGGTTATATCATTATAGTTTCGAGCCAAAATTGTTATTGTGAAAGATGTCAGACAAACTGGGAGGGAAAAAACCGGAAGTTGGGGTAGAGTATTGTTGAGAGAACGGAATTATGCAGCTGCGTCATGTTCAAAGATAAGGATAAAAATAGTATAATACAAAAGTCTGCGGACCTGTGTCAGCCTATATCGTATGCACCTTTATTTTTGCCCAGGTGTGATTTTGTGCAGTTAAGATCGTCTTGCAACAATGAACTGCACATCGCCATGTCTATATCAAATATAAAAAATACATATATTAAAAGCAAAGGTCGGCCGCACTGCTCTGGCCAGACTCACGGCTGCAGCTGCGTTGAGGCTGGTGGCGATATTCTGCGCCACCTGGTGGAGGTCCATGCCCGCCGGAATGCTTGCCGCCGGAATCTGCATCATGAGTGTCTGCCCGTCAGCCATCTGCACCAGGAAGGCCTGCATCGGGTTGCTGGATGACGCCGTTGCTCCGTCACGCTTCCGGCCACGCGCTCGCCGGCGTCCAGCATTTCCTGCAACATTTGTTCAGCACCAGTGAACACGGAGCGGGGTAAAACCACCTACACTGGCGTACTTAACTGTTAAGATAGTGTAGGGTGCGATTGTGTGCTTTGTTTGTTGTGTTTTTTTGACAATCATCACTGATGCTGCTGTATCTGTTGATTGTGCTCCTTTTTCGCCTATTTATTGCGTGCGAGCAATAAAGCCTTTTAGTCGCAAGTCAGCGCTGTGTTTTGTCTCTGCCTTAGTCCTGTCCTTTGTGTGCTGTGCCTTCAGTTTTAACAATGTGCTGACTAGCCCAAACAAATACCTTAGTGCATTACAGAGAAACATTATAGAGAAGCATACCAGGAGCGTAGCATCTATGAAAGGCAGATAGAATTATAGAGTACAGTTCAGTTTTGTCTGTTCCCCATTAGTTCCCCTTTTATGTTTCCTTTTGTTCAAACGAGTATAAATGCCAAATTTTTAGTTACTTGTTACTGTAGTGATGTGCAAGAGTTAATATACATGAATTACTTGGTGGTATTAACCTGCAACCGGTCAGCAATTTATAACTGAATTTCTTCTTTCATGCTGTTTTGGTTTCGGTTTCAACAGCCCAATATGGCCGCCCACCGCAGCGCTGCAGTGAAGCGCCCCTCCGCCGCCGGAGGACCTGTTCATTCTCTATCCAGTTACCGGCGCTCGAATAAACAAGTCTGCAGTGACTCACGGTGCTCACGCGTTCATCACATGTAAACCAGTGGAAGACGTGTAAAGCAGCTGAACAATAAATGTCAGTACAGGTTATGCGAGGCACATAAAAACTACGATACAATCACTGCCTCGCCATTTCAATTCACTGTATCACTTTAATGCAACACTGAGTACAAATAGAAGTTGGCCCACCTTGATGGGGTACCGTGTTCTAATCACAAAAAAGACCATTCTTACCGAAAACAGAGCTGTTATAACCTAGAAAAGACCAAAACAACGAATGCAAGTGTTGCCATCACCGAATGATCCCACAAGTAAACAAGTGAAATGCATGCATCTACACCGATTTTTTGGTACGGATCCCGGAGGTTATATTACATCCCGGAGGTTATATTACACCAGCATTCATTTCAAAATGGTGGCAATTCACACTTGTCAGTGAGGATGTCAAGAATTTGAATCAATTGGCTGGAAGGCGCGTGACCCTTTCAGACATGCCTTACGTTCTACTCTCAAGAACATCTGAAAGTTTGTGTGCAATTTCTGTACATCTTATTTCACAAAAATAGCATGAATGGGTCGAAAACGTTATGAATTCACACATGCTGCACACCCGCACACTCATGAAATTTGAGCCATGTTCTTCAAAAATATGCATTTATTCTCAATTAATTGTTTTCTTTATGATCCAAAGCAGTTTCCGCAACAAAAACTCAGCTACAATGTCCTTTAAAAAAATTTTCCACTGAGTGAGAGAAGAAAAAAGTTGCAGTACAAGACAGCATTTCCCAGGCGCATCGTAGAACTTGCAACGTCCATCTTTATTTCTTGTTTATGAAAAGCGATCCATTTAGAAATGCCCCTACCATTCTGTCAAGCACGGATTTCAAGCATTGCCAACATCATTCACTTCACTAAACAGCTCTAGACGGTCTGAAAAAAATTTTTTTTTGAAAGTTCAAGTGCTGCAAACGGTTAAATCCAATTTCCTCGGTGACAAATGTGTCTTTTGTAACAGGACAAACGTCAACGCAGTCAAAATGGGCTAGAGCACAAATTTTTATCGAGAGCCATCACTAGATTCAGTTGTCTTCAGTGTCTCTTTAGGCCAGCCTGCCTCAAGAGTCAGAAAGGCAATAAAAGAAGCAGCAGCGATTTTCACAGTAGCAAAGACAAGAAACGCTGAAAAAAATTTCATAAACTGTGCTAAAATTACCAACCTCAAAAATGCAACACATGGATGAGAACACTTCTGTTTACGGTCCCGAGATTCTACCACTTCCGCCATGCAAGTGACCTCGATGTGATCGGAGCTGTTCATGAAACTGCCCCATCAGACAGCTAACTCTTTCTTTAGGCATATTCTGTCACTGTAGTCAGTGCCCTTTCATATTCAGGTCCACACAAAAGACTTTGTTTCCTTGCAAAACACTTTCTATGTACGTACGTTTCCAGAAAGGGTCCTCCTCGTGATAGTTCTTGGGCGGCCGACCGCGTCGCCGGTGTTCTTCAGGTTCTGGTTCAGGTTCTGGTTCACTCTCACTTCCTTCGCTCAGGTGGTAGTCTGCACAACACAGTCAATACTCAGCTATACACTTAGAAGCAAAGACTTCACCCATCATAGAATGCTATGCATCAAACGCAAGAAGCAAATCCAAATGCAGCTTCACATTATGCGTTAAAACAGATGCCACGCATTAAATGCGCTACACAGGCACTCTTGCACGCAGGCACAAATAACAGCCATGATCACCACTAAGCTCTATCACTGTGTGTTAACTGGTCTTTCTTAAGTTCGTCCTACAGCACAGTATGATATGAATACCCACTGAAAACTTCCACAGTGATGGAAACAAATTCAGGACCATATAGTGCGGATATGGATCTGTTGTGGCCCGTTTCTTTACAGCGCATTGCATATGCTACAGACACAAAATGTAGCTAGGCTTACTGTGAACTCTACCGTGAACTCCTCAATGCCTGAATGACCTCTTCCTGACTCAGTTGCAAATAGGAAAGAAAGGACTTCTGGGTTTCCCCGGCACTGAACAAGAAGTCCATCAAGTCTGCATTGCACAATGCAAGCTGTGAGGGAATTTTCACCTAACAGGCCATAAGAGAATTCAGCAACACAGACACCGTTGAACATTCATGGCTAACGAGCACAAAAAGACAAAGACAAAGGGAAGAAGACTACAACACTAGCCCAACTAGCCCAACTTCTTACAGTAATTGTAGAACATCTGAGCTCACCTTGCATGGTGCGGGCCACCTTTCGTCGCCGACAGCTCCTGCGCACAAGGGCGCCATCTGCAACGGTGCAACATCGCATTTAGCCACTCGCTACGCCAGTCAGCAACAGTGGTGAAAGACGGCCATTTGTGCTCTTTCTAGGGGTGTGCGAATATTCGATAATTTCGAATATTCGATCGAATAGCACGGTATTCGATATTCGCTCCGAACCGAATTCTCGGTACTCGAAATTTCGAAGTATTCGCCTCGCGCGAATAGTGTTTCTGGGGCGCTTGCCCGCTTGCTTTATGTGGTTTCAGTTCCGAGTATTGCCGCATGGATGGCTTTTTTTTATCGCGCTTTCAACGCTCGGGGGTCAGTCAATACACGAATCACAACCAGGTCGGGGTGCGAACCCAGCTACAAACGAAATAAAGGTGAGGGCGACGCGCTCTTGCAGAAGATCCTGCGTTCTGGCCGTCTCCGAGCCTCCCCACTAAGGCTGCCATAAGCCGCGTCGCTGCCACCGTGTCGAGGCAGACGCAAAGAAGGAAGAGCACAACCATCAGTCGTCTAAGCTTCAAAACAAGAAACCTCAGTTTACTGCTGTTGTTGCGACTGAGCGAAGGATGAAAAGGAAAGTGCTGCCGACTGGCTCTAGCCGAGCCACCACCACTGCCACGTGCAGATAGCGGAGAGTTCAAAGATAAGAGGAAAGAAAGAAAAAAGACGCGCGTCACACAACCCAACAACCGCGTCCGCCGCAGCAGACGCTGGCTGGAAAATCAGATAAGCACGGAAGCCTGGCTGGAAAATCAGATAAGCACCGAAGCCTGGCTGGAAAATCAGATAAGCACGGGCCCGCCCGCTCCACGACCTCTCAATTTTTTTTCCCGTTAGAGTTGCGGAAAAGATTACCAGATAGGACAGATGCGAAGATAAACACGCAGCCCTACCGCGCTATCGCTTCACCCAGTCAGGTGACGAATCATGCGTATGGAACATGAGCGACCGTTCTCGGCAGCTTTCAAGCAAGCCATCATATTACCGGCGGAGGCGCGAAAAATTCAGCGGCAGCGCGGGGACTCGATGTCGCCGAAGTGTATACTTACATCAGTCAATGGGAAGGGCGCATTTAGCGTGTGATAACGCTAAGCTTATTGTGCACCCGTGGAGGATTACTGCCGTTAACGCTCGGCATCTACGACTGGCGTCTTTTCTTGCTATTCTGACTGCTTGCGCGTTGATGGGAACGGAACGCCGCCGCCGTAATCAGGGCATTGAGCCATCTTCGGTGGTGTGCCGAACTCCGTCCGTCGCCGCAACTCGGGCACTCTGATACGTTGGAGGCTGAGAGCATTCTTGATGGAAGCGCGATGCTGAGTGCTGCTGGGAGGTACTACCGGGGACAATTTTGCCAGGACGCGCGAGCGGTGCGAATGACGTTTCGCTTGCGGCGCTAGAGTTTTGTACAGCCGCTTCCATTCTTGCTTGAGGGAATATGCTAGTCTGGGAATGTAAAAATTGTTCTTCCAGTATAAATTGCCAGTAAAAATTGTTCTTCACTCCAGGCGTTAAAATTTTGAAGTGTAGTTTTAAATAAAGCCTCAGTGCAGTGTGTAATGGCATCGTGTGTTGGGAAAATAAATGGTTTTGGAAATGCCTACTGTCACTCAGCCTCTTTTTAGTGCCAGAAGTACTATTCGAACTATTCGCTTCGAAATTATTCGAACAAAATCGCTATTCGCTTCGAATTCGCTTCGAATCAAAAAACCACTATTCGCACACCCCTAGCTCTTTCACTTGTTTGCACACAGAGCACAAAGGTCACTGAGTGCCTAAGCCAAAGACTGCTCCCTAAAGTCATTTCCATGGGTTACAAGAAACTACATTTCAGCTTCCAATCTTTCAGCTAGGAATGACAGAAATGTCGCTGTTTAAACAAAGTACCTGAACTCACTCTGAATTTTCTTCTTCCAGATTTCAGGCAATTTTCAGCTTAGATTTCAATTTCCCAAAGAAAAGTGCTCAGATGGTGGTGCTCCATCTACGGCCAATTGCAGTTTCACTGATGTAAACATTTCACCGTAAATCTCCGAGGCATTCTATTGTCCTAAACTTGAAACAGTAACCAATTTCATGTCCTTCATAGGATTTTCGCACGTCTCATGCCACTGTACACAGAACAAAACTACTGAATAAGAAGTCAATCCTCTAGTAAACTTTCATCCCAATTCGACATCATGATGTGGTAGCAGACTGCATGGGTGCTCTAGACATGCCGGCAGCAAGCCTACAGCGAGCTGCCTACACGCGTACAGCACATTCACACACTGATCTCCGTTGGCATGCCTTGTAGGCAGGGCAATATTAATTTTATTTTCTCTTTGGGCCGTCCACCTAACGAATGTAGGCATGCCTATTGAAGTGTGAACGCGTTGGCTCACATGCATCTTATTGCGGTAGAAAAGGAAAAAATACCGCGAGAAAATATTTTACAGCATTCATGCACCCTGCCAAATTAATTTTCGCTCATTTTTTGCCTACAGTGACATCAGGATACTTTTGTTGACAAACGTGAAGGTGGTCCATAGATTAGTGCCTCCATACAAATGGATTCTGTGTGGTAATTCACAGCTTGATGAAGAGAAAAGGTGACAAAATGACTCATGTTTGGGTTAAAACCTGCCTGCTAGAACCTAAAGAAAAGGCCTGCAGTACCGTGTAAACAAAATAAAAATACCCAGCCTTAAGCTTAGCTGTAAGGGTGGTAAAGCTGGAGAAAAAGTGTCCAGCTATCAAAAGTGCACTACGGGGCTGCCACACATTGGCCGCACACTTTCAGACTACTGTTTGTCTAGTATTCCATTCAGCTTTCTGCACACGTATAACTGGTGATTTTCATGTCCCCACCTAGAGAGGTTACCACACTGATCCAACATGGCAGCATCAGGGAGGCACTACTTTTGTGGTCAGCCTATTTAGAATCATGCTTGTTTTTGAATTACATAAATGACTTATGCTTCTTTGTTAACAGTGGCAACCTCCTACGAGCCAAAGAATAATCTTTTACTTGATAGTGTAGGGACATAAATGAATTACAAGGAAGCGATTGCTGGCTAGCCTTTCAAAACGTCCATCATGAGATTGAAGCGGCAGATAGTTGACACATGGATAAGAGAGAATTTATGTTCAAAGACGGGTGAATAACAAAATTAGAAGCGCAATTTTATGTATTCAGTCCTAATTTTTACAGCGAAACTTTGACGTATCAAATGTACCTGCAAACCACAAACGCAAAGTAGCAAACAACGCAGTTCTGAACGCATCAATCCTACACAGACCAGTTCATGAATCTGGCACTGTGCGTCATCGGTTTCACGAAAATCGCCAATACAAAGTGCACCCTAATCTCTTTGGGTAAGTACACTAGCATCTGTACCTCACTGTATTCTGTTCTGGAGAATGTGCTTGTTTGCACCAGCGTTGTGCATTCTCTTAGCTTAGCACAGTGACACATTGATGACAGCAGCATCCAACCTTCCGTGACGACTTCCATCATTCCCGTGTCACCATCCTCTTCCTCCTCCATGGCAGGCGGCTCCTCCGGCTGGACTTCTTCCATCGGAGCCGGCGGCAGCTCCTGCTCCGAGGTAGGGAGTGCCACCTTCCTGTAGTACAAACAAACAAATGGCAGTTATGTTTTACTGTGTTGCAGTTAGACCGGGTCACAATGAAATTGAAACAAGACTGCAATTTTAGGAGCGTTAGCTCTTACACATCACATTTCGAGATTCGTGGGGTCTGCTACCACCTTGAGACCACAGCGCCATCTGTGGCAGCAACTAGAAAACGGCACATCTCACATCTTATTCATGTCAATTCTAGTAAACCAAACAGCTAACGCTTGTTACTTCAACGTCTTCCAGATGGTGGCGGCTTTTTTCTTTTCATCCAGGCTTTCGTCATGTGCAGAAGTCATGTGCAGAAGTCATGTGCAGAAGTCATAGCTGCAGAGAAACGTTTCGCAATCGCGCTTATAGCGCTACGAGTGGGGTGGAGAAAGTGGGGGAGGCAGGAGTGTCGGGTGCACCACTTCAGACTTCAGGGGACAGCTCGCAGTCATGCTGCGCTGTCCCCACTTCCTAGATGCGAGACTTATCGGTGCCGGAATTACGCAAGCAATGAGCGCGCACTGCTCGTCCTGTGTTTTCTCGCTCCAGTTATTTCTCGTCGGTTTTGAGTACGAACTGTTGTACTGTTACATGATGCGAAGCTCCAAAACCGAAAGCAGCGGAGACTGCCGCGTTGACGAGTCAACTGCGGTCACAATCGTAAACATTCCTCTCATGTCAGTTCGTAATTTATTACCATCAAACTTTTGTGTGGTTAAGCCCCATTCCAAATAACTCAGCCCCAACTGACAGATAACCGGCGCAATGAGTATGTTATATCAAGGTAAACTGTCACAACAGCTTCATTACGTGGAGTTTTCAAATACATGCACTGCAATGGGGGCGGCGTTGGGGTAATTGAGAAAATTTGTAGTATCGAGGAATTCGCCACATGGAGGCTCGTTACATCCAAGTTTAACTGTCGTGCTAAGATGAACGTTTCCATAAAACGGTTTTCACAAAACACACGTGCGCACTGATACATCACCATCAGCCAAACTACATCTACTACAAGACAAAGGCCTCTCTGCCATACCCCTCCAATTAACCCTGTCCTACATCAGCTGCGGCCACCTTATCTCCACAAAGTTCCCCATCTCATCTGTCGCCCTCTGCTACACTTGTCTTATCTTGGAATCCACTATGTCAGCCTCAAGGGCCATTGGCTACCTTGCCTTTACATTGCATGCCCTGACATGCCCATTTCTTCTTGATTCAACTAGAATACGATTGAACACACATTTGTTCCCTGACCCACTCTACCCTCTTCCAGTTTCTTGAAGTTCTTCTTATCATTTTCCTTAATCACAGCTTGCTTACTAAAGTTCAATTTAATACAGACAAACAAGTGAAACTGCCCTTTCTGAAACACCGGGGTGACTCCTAGAGACCTTTGCACGAGCTAATCCTTTCAGCTTTAATCCATTGCTAATCCCACATACTCTGTGCTCAATCTTCCTTCCTGGTCCTGCATTACTCACCGGGGTCTCCCACGCTTGCGCTTGGGCTCTCGGATGGGGTAGGCCAACACCTGGCCCGTGGCAGCGTCCTGCTGCAGCACACACCGCTGGCCATTCACCACGATCAGCGCATTCTGGCACAGCTCAATCGGGCTGCTCGTGTCGATCACCACCGTCTGCTGCTGCTGCTGCTGCTGATCCTGCTGCTGAGCCTCCACATCTGGCTGTGGCTGCAGCTCCGGCTCCGGCTCTGGCTCCTCCTGAGGGGCCTCTTCTGCATATGACCCATCAACACAGACATGCTGTCAAAAGAACGAGGGGGAAACGGCTGCATACCCTCTTCACCCGTCTATGAGGCCGGAAGGCATATGGAGGGGGTTTCTTCGTCTTCCCAATATAGTAGGGGAGCACAGGATATCCAGAGACCTTTGATAATGCCAGTCGTGAAGCTTTCCTGAGGACTATGTATACAAATAAGGCAGTCTGAATGGACCCAAACTCGGAGGTGATGGACTCCATATGTTGACAGCGGGAATTAGCTGTTGACTGTTATGGGTGATTGTAATTACAGCTAGGTAGATCAGTCAGGTCTCAGGTATGCGCCTGATTTGTGGACCCTATTTAGCAATTAAGTGTCACTACGGTGGAGCAATTGCCGGCAGAATCCGCAAGGCTGCCCCCCCCCCCCCAGCAGCTTGCAACAACCTCTACCTCAACCTCTCAAACTCGTGGGTGAGCATAATGTCACGTCACTGGTACCTGGTAATTCATACAAACTGCTTAGCACGGCTCAAAACACAAGCACCTTAGAGGAATAAAAGTTGCAGGGTGCTACCGATAGCTGACGGCTACGCCTATAGATGGCGCCACTATCTGCTGACTTCTGCAAAGTTTCCACTGGTAATAACTGGGCTCCAAAGTGGAGTTTCACAAATGTTATGATCAATAAGCTCTGAAGGGTCCTCACAAGTGATGTCAAATGTCACCATCAATGGTGAGCCTTTCAAACTATGATGAAGAGCTCTGAAGTTATCACTTGTACCCCACAGCATGGCATACAGTTACAATATGGCATCTGACTGCCACAGGCACAGAACTGCACCAGTGTTCAACTGGAATTTTTTTCCCCCTGCATTATATACATATGCAGTAGCACAGCTGTTCAAATGGTTGTCTTTCTCCCCAAATTATCTTCAAAGAGTCCTTTCTTTTTTTTTTTCCCTCTAACAAAACAAAATTGTCTGCATTTCTTTACAAGCAGCACATACACAGAGTACACAGTCTATACATAAGTGTGCAAGTATATGAACTGATGGGAACACACAGGCATATATGAACTACAAGGTCATCCACTTCTAAGGTGAACACAGGAGTGCCTGGTGAAGTTATACCACAGCTCCGCTAAGTGTCACCCACAAGAGCGACGTCCATATTACTGTGCACGTGCAAGAAGTGCGCAATCCTTGGCAGCTAACCAAGCTGTCTGAATGCTTGCTCATTAGTTCACCAATCTCCAATACATGGAGACCACCCTTCTGAGAAAAACGTTTTACACAGGCCCACAAATAGCAAAATAACAAAATTAATGACTCACTTCAGAAGCACAGGCACAATCTTACCCAAGAGTGTCAAGCCTATGCTGATTACCTCGCATCAAAAAACTGGTTGTCCCTCTGTGATACCCTGAACAGCCAGCTGCACATAGCTCGCGTATAGCAACTCTTCTGAAGCCTCTGGGTCAAGCGAACCAATGCCATGCAGTAGTCAAAGTTCAGCTTACACTGAATGTCTCAGCCAGATACAAAACACTCTCTATTCGCCCTCACAGTTCACCAATCCACAAATCTATTATTCAGCTCCTCCCCCATGAACTCAACAAGGGCATCAACTCATCCCTTTGACCCGCCGTGAAGCTCAGTGGTTACGGACCTTGGCTATTGAGCTGGAGTACTTGGGTTCGAACACGGCTGCGGCAGCCAAGTTTCAATGGAGGTAAAGCGCAAAGGCAGCTGAGTGATGTACGATGTAAGTAGTGCAAGTTAAAGGGCCGACTGCTCTCTGGCTGCTCTGAGAATTAATAACCTCCCTATTTCATGCCAGGCACACACTTGCATTCTTGGCTTTTTCTGGCCAAAAGTATGGTGCAGAAATCAATAATCCTCTGACAAATAAGTAACCTCCATGACATGCTAAGATGCATCACCCGAGCCAGTCATGCAAGCTTACCTTGAAACAAAACTTAAACGGCCATCTACATAAACTCACGTATAGAACTAGGTGTTCTGGCACACGCCACTGACTATATAATTCAACAGACTGCCCTGCACAACAAACTAGAGGAGAAGATCGCCGGACATCATGGAACTTAGTGCCACTGCTTGACCGCCTCCTGTCACGGCTGTGCCATATTGGGAACAGTTGGATACAGCATGTCGCGACTCTTAGCAATCCCCGGTTCTCGGCCAATTTGAGACCATCTACCCCGCGCCATCATACTGCATGTACCCAGCAACATGGATCCAGGGAGGAACTCCGAACGCCGAGAAGCAAGTGCATGTCACCTCAAGAAGCCACTCCGTGATGCCTACTACACAGAAACAACCTTTTGCAACCACAGTGCAATGCAAACTGATTTTCACAATACAGTGCAAAGCATACTGATTACCTACATTGTGATCTCTACAAGCATCACATACTCAAGTTCCCTGGCCACCCCCACTACCAAGTATGTGGAGCCTACAATACAAGCACATTTTGTTCCTATCATCTCCTCCTCCCCCCCCCCCCCCCCCCTAATCATATGCTATTATTCATGTGAGAGGTGGGCCACTCCTGTTGCACTAAGCCCGACAGTGGCCGCTGCTTGTTGCCCAAGCGGCAACCCGGAATTTGGTCATGCAATAAAACCTTACTCTCTCTCTCCAACACATGGAGCATACGTGTTCACCTTAGAAGTGGGCGAGCCTGCATGTGCACACACACTGACACAACAGTGCACAACAGTGTGACAGAGTCAGTTGGACAGCCATCCGCATGCTGGTGGCATCTGGTGGCTGGCGAGACAACCGGCAACACGCATGTGTCACATCTTTCATGACGCTGATTTGCACTGCAACATATGTAATTACTGCTTGCAAGCATGCACATGAACAGTTTAAGGCAAAATATATTCATGCTCTCTATGGCAGACAGACATGTTCAGCAGCATCTGACAGCAATGAAAGGGACACCCCAACTATGATGCCGAGGACCCAGAATGATAAACACCCCCCTTCTCCACTTCTCAATATAGTCGACTCTTGATAATTTCAACTCGAACGGCATCGAAAGTTAGTTTGAACCATGCAGAGCGCGAGTTAATGGAAGTCCTTCTAATACAATCGACGAAAAAAGGAATAAAGAGTCAGTTTGAATAAACCAGCAAGCCAATTAACAACAATGCACAGTATGCACTGGAAAACAAACAGCACTGCAGTGAGTCACTACGCAGGCATCAGTCAGATTGCACCCTACCTGTGACCACTGTGTCGGCCTGGAGCAACGCCTTCTGCAGTACATCCTCTTCGGGCTCCTCCACAGAGAGCAGACTCGAGAGATCCAGCTCGGCAAGCTCTGCACAGCCAAACAGGGTAGGCCACGTTCCCGTAATTCATTTTCCGCTAGTACACTTCAGCACATGATTGCCCCCATCACGTACTGACTCCCATGCACCCTCATGCATATGAAAAGTCCGCGCATAACAGTTGCACGACTGGCATGCTGACAACATAAAAGCTTCTGCCTCTGAGTAGAATCCATGACGAAGTTCTGGATTCAAATTTATATAGGTTCCAGGTAAAGCATGCCAAGTGTTTTTGCCCTAGCATTTAAAATAGTGACGTAATCGACGATTGAATTTTGCGCTTCTCCTCAATGCACCGGAGAATTGCAGGGAAATACAGCGTGATGTCACTGAAGGTATGATTTCAAATTACTGCTGTCGTCAGCCACCCCCTGCCCTGACTTGTTAGACGCGGCAGGGTTTATATTCAGCAGCGTTGGTTTTTTCCTTCAAAGCAGGCGTTAATGCATTAGAAATGCGCCGATACCTTTGATGATGTCATCATGCCCCCCCCCACCCCCACCCCTTTGGCGTTGTGCGCTGCAGAGAAGCTTGAAGGGCGTCCAGATTTTAATCGGCGATTACTTCACTATTTCAAGTGCTAGCGCAAAAAGACTTCACATGCCTTACCTGCAAGTTTCACACATTCAACCCTCTTAAACTCGTTGACTTCTAAAACCTATGCAGTTTCCCTTTGAGAAGCACATGATAGCTCGCTACCTGTCAAGGTTTTAAATCATACCGGTCTTTTACTGCAGAGACACAACTATGTGGCTACAAGGCACTCCTAACTACAAGGCACAGTCAAAGCAACTGTGATCAGTTCTCAAACACTGCCTGCATCTCAAAAATAATCCCCATCTCCTGAGGTGTACTCACGTGGTCCCGTCTCTTCAGAGGCTGCGGTGATTGCCTGGCCCCCTTCAACGACTGCCACCAGTGTGTCACCATCAATGTGCACCAGGGTGCCGGGTGGCAGTGTAGCTGCTTCTTCATCACCGGGTTCATGAGGCTGTAGAGCCAGCAGCTCTAGGGTGGGCTCCTCCATGGGCCCCAAGGGCTGCGACCACACCTGACACCATAGATGGCGCGACATGATGAAACTCAATTGGATGCCTACCAGCTGAGTACTTTGGGCTAGTTGGTTTGTTCAACAACGCAGAATAAGTGTTGCTTTGTTGATGCTTCAGGGACACAAGGACACACATCACACATTTGGTTTGGTTTGGTTTATGGGGTTTAACGTCCCAAAGCGACTAAGGCTATGAGAGACGCTGTAGTGGAGGGCTCCGGAAATTTCGACCACCCGGGGTTCTTTTTAACGTGCACTGACATCGCACAGTACACGGGCCTCTAGAATTTGTCCTCCAAAGAAATTCAACCGCCGCGGCCGGGATCGAACCCGCGTCTTTCGGGTGAGCAGCCGAGCACCATAGCCACTGAGCCACCGCGGCGGCTTCACACATCACACATTTGTTGCAGCGGTTATTTATTCCACGCATTTACGGAAGGTGCCTAAAGCGCCCATCCAGAGGGGATAAGCATGAGCATGAAGAATTCATCAATGCAATAAGACAAAAACTAGTAAAAATGGAGCCTCAACAACCCACAACTCAGCAAGCTACTTTGAGAGCTTATACAACTGAAAGGCGGCAATTGACTCCGAAAATGGTAGAGCCCCCATCAAAAGTATACAGCCCAAGAGGTTTACTTCTACAGCGTGGCTCCCTAGCACATCAAGCAGCGCTCTTCACACGCGCGCTACGCCTACGCTCATCCCCACAAGCGCGAAGGAACGAAGAAAAAGGGATAAAAGAAGAACTCTCCAGAAATGGCTACCCAAGGCAAAGTCTAAACTCGCAGCAACGCCGATGTTCAAATCCACCCACAGCACCAAAGAAAGAGCGGAAGCAAGCCGTCATTCCCTACGGAGTTGGTGTGAGCGAAACACTGGCAACAATCTCCAGTGATTACGATATTCAAATCTGTCATGTGCCTACAAACAAGCTCAGAAAGCAATTTGTGCAAGTGAAAGACAAGTCAGAAGGCACTAGATACCCCAGGGTGGTATACAAGATTCCTTGCCAGGATTGCGACGCAGCCTACATCGGCGAAACGGGGGATTACAGGAGACGGCTGAGGGAGCATAAAAATGACGTTGGCAAGGGGCGCACCGAGGAAAATGCCTTCGCAGATCACCATGAAAGCACCGGTCACATTACCGCCTGGGACGCAGCCAGTATCATATCCACCGAGAAATCATTATCATCCCGCCTACTCCTAGAGTCATTCAGTATCCAATCAACTCCGCACACGCTTAATCGGACACGTGGGCCCCTGCCTGCAGCATACGCATGCTCATTACAGCAACCTTCACTCGTATAAACACGGCCGATTCATTTTTCATTTCCATATATGAACAAGGGATCCGTACGGGTCCCGAAACGTCATTTGTTTTTACCCTGTTGTTCTTCAATTTCTTGGCAAGTGTTAGATTTTTCAAAATGAAGCAGTCCAATCCTTGGGAGGATTGAGGACACAAAGCCATTTCTCTTTCGAGAGATTACGGTTGCCGAGGATGCATAACGAGGCATGCTGCAGACCTCACAAGCAAACCCCTTGGGCTGTATACCTTTGACAGGGGGGTGTACAGTGGTGAGCAACCTTGTCTAGAGCGCTCGGGTGGTGCACTTCCTAGCAAACAAATCCAGATTTTGTGGCAGCCTCTAGGGTCCAGCTGCAACGCTTGCACGGAAGTAGCGCCAGATAGCCTCGTAAACAAAGCAGGCACGAAAACTTTGCCCTGCAATGAGGGGCTGCTCTCTAATTTCGGTTTTTGTTACCAAGTGCGCACTGCTCAAGCGCTCTAGACAAGGCTGCTCACCACTGTACATATCAAACTCAACCAACACTTTTTAAAGCAGCGAGGAAGTGTGCTTCGGCAATTATTACCCTAGACATTTTTCAACTCTAGACTGAAATGTGTTCATTATGTGTACAAAAGCGCAACGAAACACTAAGATCACAGTGAAGAAAAGATAACACAAACTCCAATTGTGCGTTTCTTCTCTGTGTCCTTTTATTTTGTTGAAATGTGATGCACACCCCAGATTCATGCCAACCCGGACGTATGCAATGTCCCTACTTTTTTCGCATGGCTACATGCTGACGTTGGGGATAGTCACCAGTGGATCGCACTCATTTCCTCAAGCCACCAGGACATGCTGTGGATGGCTTTGTGTCGGTGCTTTGTGCAGGTTGTTTGAGACTCTTCAAGCTATCTAGCAGCCCGGTTGGGTGACCCACTAGTGACTCATTCCGCACTACTAGGGAGATAGTTTCCTAAGACTTTCATGCCGTAATTTGAAGTTGGAAAAACTTGTTCCATTTTCTAAACTGAAACTGACAAGTCAGAGCAGCAAATCCATAATACTGCTAGCTAATGTTAAACAGGTGCATTTCACACGATGAGAAGGTCTACAGACGCACGAATCTGCAGAATCAAGCCGACAGGCGCGCATTTACACTTGGTGCAAGAAAGCACCAACGTGCGCAGGAAAAAACAAATTCGCAATCGAGAATTCTAAAAACTGCTGAGATATTCCGGCTTACTGCTACACACAGTGAACGTAGTACCACTCTCACTTCGAGAAGCTTCACACAGGACACACAACAATTACGAAATGATGTGTCACAACAGCCAAATCAAGGCAGTCAAATCAAGGCTCTGCGTCATATTCCCTCAACCCGATGCTGGTGTTTTAATGCTTTCGCCAAACTCGCTGTACTGCAATGCGCGTTTCCACGACCCTGCAAGTTCGTTCTGAACCGGCTGAATGGTAGGAACGCAGCACGTAGTCACCACACCGTCCCGACATGCACACGCACGCGACCGCACGTTGATGGCGCGACCGCACGTTGATGGCGACGTTCACTACACCGACAAAAGACAGGAGGCCAGGTGGCTTTAAAATTTATGCGTGTACCTCCACCCTGCACCTTGTCAAAGAAGCACATTAGAACACTGAACTCGTGAAGTAATAAAAAGTCAAAGCTGTGATCGCGGTCAGCTTTGGCACGTTTATTGGCACCCAACCCACACTTGCATGCCTCTCTTGCAGCAGTCCACAAAAACAAACGCCACAGCACTGAATGCTGCAGTTTCTTGATCAGTTGAAGGCGTAAGCTCCATCATGTGAGCGGGGAATCATAAAAAACACAAGGCAGTCTACACTGAGCGACGAAAACTGCAGCAATGCAGCATCGGCGCCACTAAGGGGGTGCACACGCGCTACCCGTACAATACTGACAGCACAATTCGCAAGTCAAGCTAAGTCCACATATAAGCGAATGTTCGATAAACGTGTAAGAATGCAAATTTCGGGGCTTCTAATAATACTGCGGAATAGAACACAAGTTGTCGGCATCTCCGACGTTCGAACAAGCGACAAGCGGCGGAAAAACAAAGATGGCGTAGAACAGGACCGCGCCTCGGAAAGCGACGTAGAACGCTTGCACAAGCAAATATTAGCATTATGAGGCCAATGCAAAATTACGATAAATGTCAAACAGAAATTAAAAGCGCTAAAATGCGACTCACGTTTACGCTGGAACCTTCCAGACGCATTTTACTTGATGCATCGTCAAATTCACTTCGGGATAAACGGCGGGAAGTAATAGAGAGATGCATGATGTTAACTATACCCATAGACGTAAAAAGTAGTAGTAGTGTACTACATGAAGCTAAATGTTGGGCAGCGATACGGGCAATGACATGGTTTTGGTGTTCGAAATCAAAAGAGTTTTCGGGTTTTCGCGAACATATTCGAAACGTTTTTTACCATACAGCAGAATTACGAGCGTTGCATACAGACAGCTGCACGGTGAGCCTGCCCTGAAGAGTCACATTCCTGGATCCGATGCGCTTGGCAAATCGAGGAGGCGCTTGCTGTTGTCGCGATTTCGACATATTGTGGAAGTAAAAACCAATATCGCGATATTTCTGGACAGTGAAAACGTATTAGACGTCTGGCGGACGATTTGGCATATACAAGTGCCTTCCGCAACATAAGCCTGCCTTCCATATTGTCGAGAGCACTAAAGTACCAGTTTGACATCGAAGGGCACGATGAGAGTAGATCGCCTGCAGGTCATTAGAGACACACGCGTACGCTCTGTGTCATGAACCCTTCTCTCGTCGCGCATACGTACCCATCTTTCTTCGAAGAGCAGCGAATAACTCATCCCTGAGTAGGAATTCATGCCAAAGGTTCTTCGCTCGACATTGCACTGAAGCAGACGACAAGAACCGATATGAGCGCGAGTTTGAAACGCCTGCAGCAGCATCGTGTATGTAAAAAGCGAAGTTACTTTGTTCATTCACCATTAAAGATCTATTTTCTTGTAAAAAAAGTTTTAAAAAGTAGGAAAAAGCAGATTTTATCAATGCATGAACCCACGACTCCCTCTCAGTATGGCCGCATATAGCGCATACCACGCGTCGTTTGCTCCGTGTAGAGTAGACTGGAGGGCGGACATTTCCTGGTCAGTCGAACAGCGGTTGCGCAGTGCGTTAAATAAGACCAAAAATGGACACATTTCGAGAAGAAGAAATAGCAGGACGTCTATGAGTGTGTAACGTGAATGTTTGAACGTGTGTACCATCCTAAAATGAAGCCGGGCGCCGGGCAAGGGAACGCTGGTACCCATCTTTGTCCGGCGGTGGTTTTCGAACCAACCACCTCCCGTAGACAAGGCGGACGCCCAAGCTACAGTCACTGTATTCAAGCCACTATGCCAACCACCCATCGCAGCTCTGCCTCGGTTGTTAAAGCAGTCTATACTTGCCGAATTCGTTACCAAAGCATTAAAGGGGCTCTGAAACACCTCCTGAGAAAAGTACATAAACTCGCTTAATCATTGCATTCTCTCGTCATGAACACTTCTACACGCAACAGAGAACCAGCAATCACGCGCGAAAGTTGGCGAGTCCTTTCCGGCGACTTGTTCAAGCTCGCACCCTCTTCCATCGCATGCTGCTGCGTAATTCTGTTCAGAGGTGGCTATTGTATAGATTCTGACTACAGAAAACTCAGCTTCTACGAAACGCATGTAAAAAATTCTTGCTGGAAGATATTCGTGAAGCGGCGTCCTTTAAAACTCCATGAATATCGCACTTTTATTTTAACTGCTACCTAGCTTTAAGGTCTTCCAGTCTTTCTGAGAACTGCTGATGAGCCGCACATCACCGACTGACCGACGGACGATATGTAAATTAACGCGAACACACCCGTATCACTGGGGCGCTAATGAAGCCTGGGGCTAGTCTTAAAAACGCTGTCCCATCGCTACTCGCGATGAATTTGATACCATGAGCGGCGCTCAGTCTACAAATTGAACCCGATTTCATCGTTACAATTAAAAGGACACAGAACACATGGAGTACTGTCCGAGGAGGGCAGTTGTTTGTGTGGCGGTGAGGAAATCAAATCTAGCCACTGCTTTATTACAGAGTTTAACCTAAACCAAAAACACGGCCGGCAACACTGACTGGAGCGGGATGATCACATTTCGCTTTCAAACGTGGCTGCCGCGACCGAGACTAGAAAGCGCTGTGCACTACGAGTGAGGCACGCCTGATTCAAAGCGTTGTTCTGCAGCATTGACTGCACCATCATGGACTGCCCAACAAACACAAAATCTCCTCAAAATCTCCCAAAAATGACCCATCGGGACATCTGGAATCTCCCCAGGAGGTGCTCATTTTTCCCTAACTTATCTAAAAAACGTCCCCACAACCAGCAATGTCCAAAAAGTTGTGCGTCCCATAGAAAGCCCCAAAAGGTTAATGCTCGATTTCTCGGCTCTGGTTCAATAAAATTATTCCTCCTTTTTCGTGCAGCCTGCAGGCATCCAAGCGCACATATGTGCCAAATTTCAAGTGCATACGTACAGTCGTGAAAAATATGAGAGGGAACATACTTCACGCAGAAAATTGCAGATTTCTTGGTTATTTCTCTACTAAATTGCACAACGACATTGGGAAATTGTAGGCGCAGAGGAAAACTAGTTAAAGAGAGAAAAAAAAATGCGCTAGTCACAAATAATAACGGAGTAATCAATAAATGAATGCTCCAACTGCGTTCCCCATTCATATTTTTCACGACTGTACGTTACAGGTGGTGTAATCCACCTTTCCACTCGTCTGAATGCGTGCTGGCTCGGCCGTTCTGCACTTATCCGTTTACGTGAAATGCCCTAGCATTTTGCACACAAAGGAAATATGAACTCAAAAAGTCACCAGATTTGGCCCATATAAGAGCAAATAGCAGCGCCATACAGAAGTAATTTCAGTTTACTAGCTGTGCTCTTAGCACGAATTGCATCCTGTCGTCCATGCCGGCGACCGCATCATACACCGCCACAATCATAATGCATTGATGTTTCAGTCAAACAAAAACAATACAGACCGAATTGAAAGTCCGTGCCGAAAAAAACTTACGTTCAACGGCGCAAATCTGAATGAATACAAACAGCAGACGCAAACGTATGCACCATTTAATACACGGTGTGCATAACACTACAGCGCCATGCATATAATGATGGCCACTTTTTTCTCCAGCCCTGAGAAATATGAAATATGAAGCAAGTAAAACAGAATACAGGCTGAAAGTTGATGCACCTTAAACGAACATTCTAAGGGCTACAAAAGCAGATATGCACCCGCAAAAGCAAACGTATGTAAAGAGCAACTTGGGTGACAAAAGAAAAGACGAGATGGGCGTACGCTGCAGACACTCAGTTTAGGTCACGGATTTTCTTCAAGTCGAAACCCCCCTCACGCTTAGAGACTCGGAGCAAGCTTCAGCGGCATGTTATCGAAACAGAAAAAAATATTAGTTCTACTAGGCGAAAATAAAGAAAGTGCGAAAAGGGCCTGCAATATGCTTAAATAAATAAATAAATAAAATAATTAAAATAAACCAAAATACCTTGACGACGTTGCCTACGGAAACCCAGGGATGAAATACAAGACTGCAACAGCTGAAACCATTAATTAAACGCAGGCTTCTGTCCTGCGCCTTCTCACAGCACAGTGAGCGCTCAAACATACGCGTTACACCCTCGTAACGATCCTGGGAGTTTTATTTTCTTGTGACTAAGTGCGGGGATAAGACTGTTTGGAGCCAGGCGGGAAGGTGAACGTGCTCAGATACGTGCGGTGGCGCGCTGCATCCATGGTGCGGCAGACCGCGCATGCGGCACAGTCCAGCGTGGGAGTCGAGATCAAGGCACGATCAATCCAGTGGGGGAGAGTCAATATAACCACGCGAACACTGCACAAACTATACCGCTGCGGCAGGACGGCTGCGCGGTGGCGAAGTAGGTAGAGCAGGCTATATAATCCATGGGCACTCGCAGAAAGAGAGTGGTGGGTCTCCGAAGGTCCTTCCCGCCTCAGACCGTAGTAGATGGCCACGCTGCCACCACCAACGTACTGCAGTCGTCGGAGGCGCTGAGGAATGCAGGGTTCGTGCGAGTAGTCACCTATTGCCGCGAACTGCGCTGCCGCGAACGCCGCCTCGAACAGCGGCATCAGGCCGTGGAGCTGCGCAAAGGACTTGCGATGCGCCGCCGCGACATCAGTTCCAAAAGGAATGGTGTGAGCACGCCGAGGTGCGCGGGAAAACTTCCGTGAATCCGTAGCTACGAAGTCCACGACAGCCCAGTTGGCGCAGTGACGAGAGCAAGAACTGCCGTGCGCTGGGGCTTGTGCTCGAACGTCTGGGGCAGCGCGAATAAGCGCGCGCAAAATGGCGTCCGTCCAGCGAGGAAGCCGGGCGAGCGACGGGAGGCCATTACCGCACTTCTGCTAGACAGCGGCGCAACGAGGAGTGCCGATAGTCGGAGATGCCTGGAGGGACCACCACACAATGTTGAAGTTGGGCGCAAGCTGGGAAAACGCTAGAAGACGGCAAAGCTGGTGATCGCCGCTGCCGACAGCGCGATGAAAATGCAGACCGCCGCCGCCTGCCTGCAGCATGGAGCCGACGGCCCACGTGCGAGAATTGCATGCGCCGAGAGAGATGCGGGGTTTACCGCTTCCTTCGGCTGTTCGAATGAAACTGCTGTTTCATCTCTCAAAACGGCGAGTGCAAGAGGAAAACCTTCTCTCCCCGCAGCTTGTGGCGCGAGGGAGAGAGAAAAGAGAGCGAGCTGTCAATTTTTATTTCTTGTTGAAAACCATTGGTCCCGAAAACGTTATACCCAGTTACCTTTCTGGGAACAAAATGCATTAATTCTTTTTTGTTGCTGCTTAAAACTCTCGAAAAAACGTTTCTAGACCTTTAATGGGAGCACTGCCCTTTTTCTTGTGTTTCTATGTCTTGCCTGTATGATCTGGAAACGTTTGATAAATGCTGTACTGGGGCTGGGACATTCCATCCTTTTTTGGAGTTTGTGAGGAGGTTTTGTGTTTGTTGGGTGTTTCAGAGAAAGTTCCGGATCCAGTTCAGCGCCCGTTGACTGGTAGGCCTGTGCATCATGGGGGCAACGTCGACGTCACGAAGTGCCCGTACTGCGGCTTTATTTAACACGACAGGTCCTGTTCAGCGGTGAACCGGTGTAGTTGGCGTCGTCGCCGGTGCAGAAAAGCCGGATTGGTAGAGAGGGCCGTGACATCGCACATGGAGCTGTGAAACGAAAAGTGATTAAAACATTAGAAAACTGGCGATTATAAGGTCGCAACATGACTCAAATGTCCCTAGTACATTAAATGCGCTCGAAAGAACATTGGGGAATTAGTCGGGAATCGAAACCCTGACATTTTTTTTTCTAAAAAGAAAAACTAATTTACCACAATATGTACAATAGAGTGTTAAAAGATATAAAACAAGATCTAAAATTATAAGATTCGTGTTTGTACGTACGCGGACAAGTCATCCAGAGAGGAGGAGACACAGTATATACATGTAGCTATGATCGGGAGGAAATGTACAGAAAATTTGGATGGCTAGGTCCAGTTTTGCAATCGAAGGAATCACGATACAAGACACGACTGAGGCCATGGAAAAGAATCTCTCATTAGGACGGAAGAGAAAACTGAAGGTCGAACGATGAAAACAGGACGAAGGACGGAAAAAATCAAAGGAAAGGAAAGCTGTTCTTAGAGACAAGTGAAGGCCGCGAGTGAACTGATGCCCATCCAATTTATTTTCAACAGGTAGGTAGGTAAAAAAACTTTACTGATGAACCGAGTAAGGGAAGGAGGTAGGGGAGGTTTGGATGGCTTGGTTCTTAATCCCGGTTGGCGGCCATCAGTCCATGACTTCTGGCGACCTTCTCCGCCCATTCCACCAGCCTCTTCTGTGAGGCCGGCTCTGAACTAGAGACCGCGATCTCCCAACCAGGCTTCCAGGTCTGCGAGGTTCCAGTGAGATGGTGGTTGGAGTTCTAGGCATATGAAGAGTGTGTGTTCGAAGTTTGAAGTTTGAGTTTGAAGTTTATTTTTACTACAAAGCAAAAATTGATACATGAGATGTGGTAGGGAAGGTGGGAAAAAAGCTACACATTAGTAGCTTGACTAGCCCCACCTCCCAATAACTGACAGCGGACGCTTTGACAAAAGTGAGTAGCACAGATTCCCGCAACAAATATCACGACTACGAAGCTAGTTTGCAAACAATAGACATCAAATTCAAACAACTCTATTACATAAGGAATTGGAATGAACAGTGAAGTATTAGCAAGCATTATACAAAAAGTGAATACAAGTCAAGTTTAGAAAGTGCGCGTAATTTCTCTGTTGTGAGGTGGTATTTATTTAAAATCTGTGGAATGCTAGACTGAACCATCTGAACCAGACTGAACCAGTTTGCTCTCAGAGCCCCACAAAGAGAGCATTCTGGCTGGTATTGACCCGGGTGTATTAGTGCCAGATTGGCCGACGAAGGAGACGTTCTAGACTGGAGTTGCCTCCATGTAGTCTGTTGTTCCCTCGTGAGGGTGTGGTGTGGTGGCGGATATGTGAGCCTTTCCTCTCTATTGTGTCGCGTGATTTCAATGTAGGTGATTAGTCTGTCCCGCGCAATCCCTCTCGACTGTTTGGCCCGCTCGGTTGACGTACGCTCGAGCAATAGAGTGCGCCTCCTCGTTTCCGGGGTTGCCTGCGTGGGCTGGCCCTCAAACTAATTGAATTGGTCAGGGGTCATGGGGGCTTGATTGGAGAATTTTGTAGGTGGAAGAATGGATCTGTCCCTTTGCAAAATTCCTGATCGCGGTTTTGGAGTCGCTCATTATGAGTGTTTCACTGGCCATCGCGGTATGCCATGCGTGGTGCCGTCGATGCGTGATTATATCCTTCACAGGCATCGGCGCTACACTAAAACATTATTTAGGCTATAGACGACATAAATTTTAAGATTTTGCGTGCTAGACCAACCGATAATTTACTAATGTGGTCGGCACATTACGGATATACGTCAAAGGTTATGCGGACATTTTGATGACGTGCACTATCTCGAGGGCGGTCGAAAGCGCGTCGGTTGCCTGAGTAATCGGAGGGTCGGAGTTAGTGTCGAGGTGCTTACACGTTAGGTTTAGCCCAAGTGGGCGATAGGGCAGGCCCATTTGATACCGATGAGCAGTGGGAGACCGCGCTGCGCAGCTCGGAGTCGGGCCTTCAGGCTCGGCTGGTCCATTGGGCTGACTGGGTCGCCGAGGCGCATAAGCTCTAGGTCATCCGGAGGGATTGACATGCTGCGTTAGAGGGGCTGCGCTCCTCCCACTCAGGTAAAAAATTCAGGGGCACTTTGACTGTTTAAAGTGCGTAGAGGCGAAAGTGTTTTCAGCACCGCTTTGGCTGCCTCTGTGGCCCGCTGGATGACGTCGCACATAATTAAGTACTAATTACTAAGTGATGACTGGATACTAATTAACTGCTAATTAGTGACGCTTAAGCTTCGCCTTTAGGAGTGGAAAGCGACAGCGTGTTGCGGTTCTGCCAGGGAGTCCACGGAACGCCACCACCCGTTCGGCGCGATGCCTTGCCCTTTGAACGCAACGCTTTTTGAGGAAAGGAAATGGCGCAGTAATTCTCTCTCATCTCGGTGGACACCCGAACCGCACCGTACAGGAAGGGAGGAAGTGGGAGTGACAGTAGAAAGAGCGGCCGTAATGAAGAAAATGAAAATTGCATTTGAGGAAAGGAAATTACGCAGTAACTGTCTCGCATATCTCAGTGGACACCCGTCAAAAGCGTGAAACCTCTGCTGACAACCTTCTGCTGCGACAACCTTCTGTCGACAATGATGAGGCATTAAAGGCTTTCGCCTTAATAACGCTTATTAAGGCGAAAGCCTTTAATGTCTCATACTGTCATTAGCAGACGCGTCGGCAGGAGTGTCGACAGACGCGTCGGCAGGGACGTCGACAGACGCGTCTGCAGAAGTGTCGACAGACGCGTCGGCAGGAGTGTCGACAGACGCGTCGGCAGCCGTGTCGACAGACGCGTCGGCAGGAGTGTCGACAGACGCGTCGGCAGCCGTGTCGAGAGACGCGTCGGCAGATTCGTCCGCCTGTCGGCGTCACTGCTTAAAAGGCTCAAGGTTCCAGCACGAATAAAGGCACATCTATAATAGTGAATGCATGGGCTTCATAAATACATTAAAAGGAGTAAAGTCAAGAAAAGGAAAATAACAATAAGAAAATAAACAAAATAAAAACAAAATAAAAATAGGATGTGAAAATAAAAATAAAAAACAATAAAATTAAGGAAAGGAGCAAAAATAAATAAAAACAAAATATGAAAAATAAAAAAGTAAATAAGAACAAACAGTGGCCAGGAAACGTTTTCGCCTTGCAGCACTTTAGAGAGCCAAAGTGCCCCCTGAATTTTTATGCGAAGCATACTACTTTAGCTACCACTTCAGCCCTTCACCGTGGTTAAGGGCGACCCACATGGAGCGTACTTGCGCTGCGGATTTTGAGCGGCGCGGCGGAACGCCGACGCACCGCCGCCGTGCCGCACCACAAGAGGCGGAAAACGGGCGGCTGCCGCCTAACCGCTGCCACCAAAAATTTCAGTGTTGCTAGAAACTGCGTCTGTCAATTCTCGATAAAATGTCGACAAAATGTTTTGCATTTGCGACGAATTAATTATTTATTCAATGGCCGCAGCGAAGAGTAGTTATTTTTGAAGATCAACGCTGATCTGACCGTTATTGTTTTTCCAGGTATTTTTTTTTTGTTAGTTATCAGAGAACATGAAAGGCTTATTTGTTTCGACAATTCTAATTTATTCTACACTGTACTTTGTCAGTGCAGTGAGCAGATCGATTTCGATCTGTGGCCACACTTTTTGGGCATGCTCGCATTCTTCTTGCTATCAAGTTGGCCAAAAACTGCAGGTTCATCTTCATCTGTCCGTAGAATTCCTTCAAGCTTTTCTATTTCGATTTGGTTGCGTGTTCTTTTTGCTCTTTTTTGTGAGCGTGGTGGGTTTTGCAGTGGGCTGCAATTTTCATTTGTGGTAGCATTGAAGTTGCTGCTTCGAGTAGCAGGAACTGTTTTGTCGAGCATGGCATCATCCGCGGTGTCCTCAGGCGAAGTGGGGTCGTAGTCTGTAAAGTGCGAAGAGAACAAAAAGCAACCTGTAGTCTTTATCAAACTGTGCTGCACATGCTACATGCTTCATTAGGCATTGCAAATATATTTTTGGCACACTTTTAGCAGTGCACACAGCTCATTGTTCCTAAAAGACTACTCAGAAGCTCACATGCTCACACACTGGCGCAGATGCACCATATTACACAAACCGGCCGTTTCTCCAGCTCATTGCTCGGTCAACACTGACGCTGTTTGAAGCTGACACACAAAAGATTTCGAACCCACAGACACGCCGCGTTGGTTTTTCAACGTTTTTGGGGCAGGAACTGCCTCGCATTCCTGACGGCTGCGACGTTGGAATCTGCCCAGCTTTGCGGGGGAATGTGCACTTCGTCGCGACATCGTCCCGACTTCTGAAGAAGGTGCCCGCTACCATCGGTCGTTTACGGGAACGAAAACAACAACAATAACGATCCTTTTCGCCTCTATTTTTTTGTTTCAATCTACCAGTAAATCGAAGTCCTAGCTACGCAGCATACTCGCTGCAGTACTTTACGCTACCTTGCAATCGCTTTAGCCGCTGCGAAGAGATACATTTATACACTCCAAACAACAACGCTGCAAAAAAAATGTCACCTGAACAGTGCTTACTGCAATTTGCTTTCAAATGTAGCGAGCAATGATATAGTGTGGTTTACCGGGCACCGACAGCTCGCGCCTATGTAAACGCCGTACGTGTAGGTCCGGACACTGCGAAGATGAAGTGGTATATCAGGTGGCAACGCGTCATTTAGTTTAGGCATCCACCATTAGTTGTGTCATTTTTTTTTCACTTCAAGCCATAATGAAAGATATCAGCGCGGCTTGACATACACGCCGCAGCCCCTATGAACTGCCCGCGCTGATGTCAACAAAAAACACGTGCATGTCGGCGAGCGCGTCGTGGTGATCGTTTGCTTACCTTCAGGGTCTTCTCCTACCTCCGCTTCAACTTCCTGCCACATGGTGACCTTCCTTCTGCTGTCCACGTATGCGGCGTGCGAACAATCCCATAGCGTCGGTCTCGTCTGCACAGCTGAGATAAGCTTGTCGTTGTACGCGATGCGCGCAGCTTTCGTCGCCATGTTGAACTGGCTAGGCGAGTCAAATGTTGCGGGCGGAAGTCAGGCGTGGTCGCACCCTGATTGGCCCGCGCGGACAGCTCACGTCGGCCGCTTCCGGCCAGCGGCTGACCGCCGGGCGCAAGTATCTGGCCCGGCTTGATCGACGGCGTCCGGCCGCCCGGCGGCCTGCGTCCGGCCGCCGGCGGCCGGACGCCAGTTTTCCGCAAGAAAAACGCTCCATGTGGGTGGCATGCGCCTCCAAATCACGTGATACATAACGTCGCACCACGTGACACGATGACGTCACGACAGTGGAGAAACGGGGGCCCACCTCGCGCCGTCGCTGTGGTTGTGCGCCTCCAAATTACGCGACACGATGATGCTTCGCATTCTCCAGGCTTAACCAAGTTAAGCCTCAGCCATTTTTTTGTCTGTCTGTCTATCATGTTAGGTTACTTCAAGAGCGCTCTCGATCGTGGTGGTAGCGATGCGTTCACGGGACCGTGCTGAATAAGTGTTGCATGCCTAATTGTGGCGCCATTCATTTATCGGCGCGCCGGCTCAACGCGGAGAGTTGCGCAAAGGTGATGTTCACGATGCATCGCGGGGACTTCACGCACCCTCGAAGTACGCCCCGGTGAGTAACCTTACGCTGTCATTAGTGGAGTAGCCCCAAAAACTTTCTCGCGTTAGGTGGGCACAGAATTGGAAGCTGACATATCGAAACGGTCGTGACGTCAGGCAGTGCAATCTTAAATCTTAGCTCTGAAGGGCGCGAGAAGTTTCGTAATATCGATTTTTGGAAAATAATTCTGCAAAATCTAATTTCCTTTTGCAAAGCGACCTTTCATCGAAGGAAGGTGCAGAAGCACAGTGAACAGAAACGCGAATGAGTAGTCGACCGCCGCATGTGACACTTCCAACTACGTCTCCAAATAACTAGGTCACTGAGCCATCCTACTTGAAATAAAAATAAAGGGTTTCAATCAATCAGTATGAACAGCAGCAGAATTTAAATTTTAAAAAATTCAGGGGGCTTAGCTTTGCTTAAGCCTGGTAGGTTGCAAAAGCGAGCGTAGCGTCTCTAACGGAAGGAACGCGGCGCGCCGCGTCTAAAGAAGGAACGCAGTGCGCCGCGTCTACAGATCACGCGTGGCTACCGGTCGCCGCTGCGCGACGACTCGGCTTGGTAGCCCATCTCTCACCCTTGTATGACGTCACGTTATGACGTCTTTAGGCATGACATGACGTCAGAGGTCATTAAACTTGCATTAAACGGAGCGAGTTGGTCGCCCATAATCTACAGCTGGTATGACGTCACAACGGCAGTAGCGCCACAGGTGCGCGGTGCGGCGTAACTGCAGCCGGGCTATCTGAAGGAGCGAGTTGGTCGCCCATATTCACTCCGCTAAAGGTCAAACGTAGCTGCGGCCGGGTCACGCGAAGGCTTGAAAGTGCGAGTAGTATTGCTTTCGCAATAAAACTTCAGGGGGCACTTCAACGATCTAAAGTGCGCGAGGCGAAAGTCTTTCCACGCCACTTTGGCTGCACGGCCGTAGGCACACACGAGGCGGCTATGGGGCGACTGGGATTGGCTGGACATGACTAATAACGATCCTTGACTAACTAATGACTAAATAGTTATGGGTTGTTAATTGCTAACTAGTAATGACTAATTAGTTGGTGACTGGTTAAAAATTCAGGGGGCACTTTGGCTCTCTAAAGTGCTGCAAGGCGAAAGCGTTTCCTGGCGTAGTTTGTTTTTATTTATTATTTTTCATATTTTGTTTTTCTTTTCCTTACTTTTATTGTTTTTATTTTCACATCTTATTTTTATTTTGTTTATTTTCTTATTTTTATTTTCCTTTCCTTCACTTTATTCCTTTTATTTTATTTATGAAACCCATGCGTTCACTAGAAGCGCCTTTCTTCATGCTCGAACCTTGAGCCTTCGTGGCGGAGTGGTAGTGTCTCCGCTTCAAATGCCAAAGGCTCTGGTTCGATTCCCACCCTCGGCGCAGTTTCTTTTTAACCAGTGACGCCGAAAGGCGGACAAATCTGCCGACGCGTCTGTCGACCCGGCTGCCGACAGCGTCTGTCGACACGGCTGCCGACAGCGTCTGTAGACACGGCTGCCGACAGCGTCTGTAGACACGGCTGCCGACAGCGTCTGCTAACGACAGTATGAGGCATTAAAGGCTTTCGCCTTAACTAGTCATCACCCGGCCGCGGTGGTCGAATTCCGATGGAGGAGAAATTCTAGAGGCCCGTGTACTGTGGATGTCAGTGTACGTTAAAGAACCCCAGGTGGTCGAAATTTCCGCAGACCTTCACTGCGGCGTCTCTCATAGCCTGAGTCGCTTTGGGACGTTAAACTCCATAAACCAAACCAACCGATTAGTTGAGTAGCGATGATTAGTTAATGACTGAGTATTCATGATTGATTAATGACTAACTAGTCGTGGCTAACTAGTTAACTGGTTAATGACTAGTTATGAATAATTAGTTGATGACTGGTTAATGACTGGAACGGCCTTCCAAACAACGTTGCCATCATCACCTGCCCACGACTTTTCACTGATAATGTAGAAACTTTCCTGTCATTGTGAATTTCACTTCAGATGTAACGGACTGACGGACGGACAGTCACGGCCGCGAGTATGAGCCATTAAAGGCTTTCGCCACAACAGCTGTTGAGTCGTGATGTCGCCTCAGAATGCTTGCTGCGTTCGCCAACGCGACTCGTGTTTTGAGATAACGGACGCCTGAACTGCCGGAGCGTTCGTCGGCGAGGTTGTGGAAGCTCTCGTCAGGGAGTCCTTGGGCCTCCTGCTGCCTGCGTTGCCACGGCTCTTGTCGGGCACTGACGCGACGGAAGGGTACGCGTTTCGCGTGCGCTGCGCTAATTGCTCCCTTTTTTTTCAACGCTTAAGTGTGTGTCTGCATAAAGAAGATGACTGGACACTCTCCTTAGTGGTTCTGGTGTGTGCTCAGCAGTTGCTCCGTTTTTGGTGGACTTTTAACGGTCATTCGTGACGGCGAAGATCTAGGCCTAACTATGAACTACGAGCTCAGCGCCAGTACATTTCTTTCTGTATGTCCATGCCTGAAACACCAGTGCTTGGCATTCAGGATGGCGCAGTCGGACGTCTCCGCCAAGCACCCAGTGTGGATGCTGCTATTTGAGACCGGTCAGCACCATCTTACAGGCTCATATGCTTCAATACAGCGTCCCGTGGAACGAGATGGATCAATCAGCCGAAGACGACCAGACTATGGGAGATGGAAGACGGTGTTTAGACAATTTGGGAGCGTCGGCACACCATCAAGCGTCACAAGATGACTCAAGAAGATAGGGTGAGTTTGCCTACGCTTTGCACTGTCAATAACGCCCACACAAAAGTTTAAGGCAAGAAATACTCCTGTCGGTACAATAGCTCAGTCATAATGGCAGCGAAAGATGAGTTAGCTAAGCTAGCAACGGCGCGCTGTTACGACGTCGCCAACAGCATTGTTGTCACAGTTTATGATGAAGCGCATGCGGGTAAGATGATGGGACTAACATGTCTCGCTTACAAAGATGTAAACCGGATGATCGTCAACACCGCGCAAGGCGTTCTGAGAAGCGTTTCACCTGAACTGGAATGTTTGTTTACTTTTATGTTTATGGGTGGTTTAACGTCCCAAAGCGACTCAGGCTATGAGGGACGCCTTAGTGAAGGGCTCCGGAAATGTCGACCCCTTGGGGTTCTTTTGCAGTGCACGTTAGAGAACCCCAGGTGGTCTAAATTTTCGGAGCCCTTCACTATACGGCGTCCCTCATGAAGTGAAGACTGTCTTGTTGTTGTTGCGACTGAGCGAAGGATGAAAATGAAATTGCATGGGCCTGTCAACTGGCTCCAGCCGAGCCACCGCCGCTGCCACGTGCAGATAGAGGAGAGTTGAAAGATCAGAGGAAAGAGAAAAAGAAAAGACGCGCGTCGCAGCAACAACCGCGTCCGCCGGAGCGGACGCTGGCTGAAAAAAAACAGATAAGCGGCCGAAGCCGCGTTTGCTGTCACTGTCTTGTGATCCGTGGTGCCACATTATATAGCGAACGCCGCGTCACGCGATTTCCGTCAGTTGCGAGAGTGCCGTCTGTCGGCACCGCGTACGCAGCTGTGGCGAGACGCAGCGAGTCACGTGATTCGACAGTTGCGAGGCGAGTGATCGCCGTCGCCTCAACGCGCGCAGCTGTGGCGAGGCGTGGCGAGTCACGTGGCATGACGTCAGCGACAAGCCTCCTCTCCTCCTGGTCTGGAGGTCAAATTTCATAGCCACATGGCCTTCAGCTTTGTACAGAAGAGAGCTCTGAAAATAACTCACTTCTCTGAAAAGAACTCGCTTTCTGTGCGATGTCACTGACGTCAAGAACCCAAAGTGGTACAAAATAGTCCGTAGTCCACCACTAAGTAGCCCATGTGTCCCTTCAGGACGTTGTACAAACTTGAAAATTTACAATTTGCCATACATTCGCGAAGCCCAGCGAGTGCACGTGTAAGCGCTTTGATCCCCTTTTGCCCATTCCTTGATTCCTTCCTTTACGGTATACGACCCAGGTGTTCACCCTCCGCAAGACTGCTTTCGCGCCTTTCCTTTTAACAACTATAACCCCCCCCCCCCCCCCCCCCCCGTCCCCTGTGCAAAAGCGCACACAGCGTCCGAGTGGCGTTTGGGAGCATTTGGCAGCGTCCGACTACCGAGCGTCCAACTCTGATTGGACGCGCAGGCGTCTCTATCCTTGGAGATAGACCCTGCTTGCTTAAGGGTAGGCCCAATCATTGTCGACTTTCACGGAACCGGTCAGGTGGTGTCTTGCAGATTTCTCGGACACTGACAACGAGGCCGAAGGAGAGTCGTCGCACGTCGTCGTCTGTGCCATGAGGTAGGTACTGTACACCCAGCCTGCTGGGACGCAGGTCCGGATCACTGCGTTGCTGCAAACGCTGTCGTGCAGAGCAGAGTTTCGGCACGCATTCCTGTTTGTTCGTTCCGGCTTGCGGACGCAAAACACAGAGAAACGGGATTCAAGTACTGTTCTTGGGGCAGTGTCGTTAGCATGCGCATGCACCTGGAGTCAACCTTGGCTGAAGTTTGCCATGCTGGTCGCCGCGCCACAACACACGGCCCAAGTTACGGATAAAGAATCTTTTTGGCAGAACGCGCTGCGCTTCCATGCCGCTTCTGCCCAGGCGTGTCTCGTGCCGTACGTCTGTGGGCTAATCGCGAATTCTAGTCGGCCATCTGGAGCATGTTCTCTTGCTCCGCGAACCAAAACGCGCACTGCAATGGGCGACTTTAGAACCCAAAATGCTGCTAGAACCCCAAAGGCACCCCAATGCTGTGCGATGTCAGTGCACGTCAAAGTACCCCAAGGGGTGAAATTTATCCGGCACCCTTTACTAGGGTCTCTCTCTCATTGCCATGCGCAGCTTTGTGACGTTAAAAATTATAGAGAATGTTTACGACATTCCAATCGGAGCGAAAGCACGGATTTGTGCTACGTAGAAGAGGACGGTGAGCAGGCAGGGCCGTGGAACGGAGCAGATGGAGGTTGAAGACGACGACGCTGTCGAATGCACACCGCGATATTCTAGCTCTGCGTCCCAAATTTTTAGATTTAATTATACTCCATTCCCTGTACATGAGTGCGTTTGTATCCGCTATGCACCCTGGCCAATCCCCCGCCGTGGGTATGTGCCATTCAGCCCGAGGACATCATCATCATCATCATCACCGCGATAATGTGGTGCAGTAGGCGTGCTGGCTGCGGCGTTAGCCTAGTGGTCTCGCTGAGCGGCCCGTAAAGGAGGTCTATTTGCGCAGCCGCGGGTTCGACTCCCAGTCATGAATATTGATTGGATTTCTTTGTCTCTTTTTCATGGTTTGACCTCTGATTCAGCTGAAGGTCTAATTTACACGGTCCGCGATCGAAGCCCGAGGTCCCTTAGTGAAGCTTTCGCTACAAAAGACCTAGAGTCAGCTGCACAGATTGAGGACACCGTAGTCGCAAGCTCCAGATCAGTTTTACCACTTGGGGTTCTTTAGAACGTGCACGAACTTCGCACAGGACATATTACGCGACAGCGTATACAGCTCGTTCGGTCGAAAAGCCGTCGGCGTCGTAGTATAGTTGTGATCATCGCGCGTCGGAAAAAATCGTTATCATGCCAACCGTTTGTCGTAGAATGTTCCAGATACTGTCATACGATTCAGCATTTCGGGCAGCATACACTTACTAGTTACAGCTATAGCTCGCGGCAGGGATTCGAACCGGCGGCATATAATCGGGGGCTGCGTATCATGCGCGGTTCGGGTGTCCACCAAGACAAGTGAGACTGTGGTGTCCACCAAGACAAGTGAGACTGTTACTGCATCACTTCATTTCCTCAAAAAAAAAAAATCGATTTGTCAAACGGGCAAGGCGTCGGCCATATAGCTCGCGGCAGGGATTCGAACCGGCGGCATATAATCGGGGGCTGCGTATCATGCGCGGTTCGGGTGTCCACCAAGACAAGTGAGACTGTGGTGTCCACCAAGACAAGTGAGACTGTTACTGCATCACTTCATTTCCTCAAAAAAAAAAATCGATTTGTCAAACGGGCAAGGCGTCGCGCCGAGCGGGTGGTGGCGTTCCGTGGACTCCCTGGCAGCGCTATACAACACGCTGTCGCGTTCCACTAAGCGCAGCTTAAGCGTCCTCCAAATTTTAATTGGTATATTAAGGCGCAAGCCTTTAATGGCTTATATTGTCGGCCACAATTCTGTCACACTGTAGCTGTCAATCAAACGGATGACGAGAGTCCACCGAGATATGAGAGCCACTGTGCCATTTCCTTTCCTCAAATACAATTTTCATTTTCTTCATTACGGCACCTCTCCTTTTACGGTGCGGTTCGAGTGTCACACCGAGATGACAGAGAATAATTACTGCACCAGTTCCTTTCCTCAAAATTGCGTTGCGTTCAAACACGTTTCCAACCGGCAAGGTATATACGCCGAATGGGCGACGGCGTTCCTTGGACTCTGACAGCGGTGCAACACGCTGTCGCGTTCCACTCCTAAAGGCGAAGCTTAAGCGACATTAATTAGTAATTGGTCATTAATCAGTAATCAGTCACTGATTGGTAATTGGTCATTATTTAGGTGCGGCGTCATTCAGTGGTGAAGTCATCAGTGCCACATAGGCAGTCAAAGTTGTGCTGAAAACGCTTTCGCCTTTACGCACTTTAGACAGTCAAAGTTCCCCTGAATTTTTTGCTCTATTGCATTGTCTTTCCATACAAGAGTGCCACATTATAATGAGATGCTTGGTGCTCTGGAATGCTTGTCAGTTTGGCACTTCAAGCGTTCATGTTATAAGCTTCCCAGTTTTGGTGGTTTATGTGTACCAGTTTTTTCTTTGCATTTGGCTAAATATTTCAGTAGAAGTTTGAAGGCAAACTTTAAGTGGCTTGTATCGATAGTATACGGCATTTTATTGACAAAGGGACTATTCTGAACGGGAGCGCCGCGGTGGCTCAGTGGTTATGGCGCTCCTCTACTCGCGGGTTCGATCCCGGCCGCGGCGGTCAAATTTTGATGTAGGTGAAATTACAGAGGCCCATGTACAGTGCGATGTCAGTGCACGTTAACGAACCCCAGGTGGTCGAAATATCCGGAGCCCCTCACTACGGCGTGTCTCATAGCCTGAGTCGCTTCGGGACTTTAAACCCCATAAACCAAACCAAACCAAACCAAACTACTCTCAACGAAATCGGAGCTTTTACAGGCTATAGAAAAGAAAGAAAAAAGGGGGGTTCAAGGCTGCCGAACCGAATGTCGAGCGATAGCTCCGGTGATATATGACACAGCACTGCCTTCTGTGTTTTATTATTTCTATGCCCGGCTTGTAGCTTTGGCTTAGGGCGACTATAGGCGTTGCATCGAACACAACCAGAGTTCCGTTGAACGCATCAAAGTGCACCGGAACCGACTTTCATACCGTGCACATGCGATGCTGGCAGACGGTTTCCCACTCCACTCGGATGATGATGATACCAATATTTTCCACCAGATAAGGAGGCCCCCCCACTCCCCGTCCCCGGCACGCAGGCCAAGGTGACGGGGGCCAGGACCTCAGCGATTAGAAGCAGGCGATCGCGGATTCTTCCGCCATGCGGATGGCTTGTTGCTGTGGAGCGGGGGCCTCGCTTCGCAGCAAGGCTTCCCAGGTTTCTCTACAATTTATATTTGCTTTAGCCCCTGGCGAGCTAGCGCATTTCAAGGTTATGTGGTCGATGGTCCATCTCGCCCCACAGGGCTTGCGCTTATCGGTTGGTCTATCTCATCTCTCTGGACATGATATGCCCAGACCGGGTGTGCGAAGTTTCCAGCTTGAAGGCGTCGCCATGCGGTTGCCTCCCTATTGTTTAGACTTTTATCCGGTGGTGGCACCAGTCTCCTCTGTAACCTGTAATTTTCGACGATCTCCGTATAATTTTGCAGACGCTCGTAAAAGGTAAATTGGTTTTTCAGGAAAAGAAATGGCGCAGTATCTGTCTCACATATCTCGGCGGACACCTGAACCGCGCCGTAAGGGAAGGAAGGGTGGGAGTGAAAGAAGAAAGAGGTGCCGTAGTGGAGGTCTCCGGAATAATTTCGACCACCTGGGTATCTTTAACGTGCACTGACATCGCACAGCACACGGGCGCCTCTTGCGTTTCGCCTCCATCGAAACGCGGCCGCCGCGGTCGGGTTCGAACCCGGGTACTCCGTCTCAGTATACAAGCGCCTTACCACTAAGCCACCGCGGCGGGTCGCAGTAGGGCTCAACTGCGCAATTAAGCAAATAGCGCCACACGCTGTTTTGCTTTTGCAATGAATGCAATAATTTCTCAATGAGGAGGGAAAAGCTTTCCGTCGTCACTTTGACAAAAGCTCGATCACACAATCCTATTTGCTGTTTGCTTTTGATGCTGTCATATACGACTCAATCATGGCAGACGTCAATCTTCTTCAAAGTCATAGACGAAAATGTCGTCGAAACAGTTCCTGTCCCTTGTCTGCAATATGCCACCATCGAAATGCGATGACACTGAAGTGGATGAGATACAACTCACAATTTCAGCATCCGTCGGGCGCTCCAGGAGCAGCGACTTCTTCAGGAGCGGCCTGGACCACTGTGAAACGACGCAGAAAAGCTAAAACTGCTAAAGCTTTAAGTTGGGCTAGTTGGTAGTCGGTATCACACATACTGACTACCAACTAGCCCAACTTAAAGCTTTAGCAGTAACTATTTCTCGTACTAGCGTGTGTTCTGTCGTCTTCTCTTGTCCCGTGTGTGTGAATTTCGCTAGTCAATATGTGTTATACCGAAGAGCTAAAATCGGCTGTACAAGAAAAATTTATCTTTCTACTAATGGCAAAACAGGCGCCAGAAGATTGTTTGAAACTACGTGGAGGTGATCTGGGATAGCCATTCTACGAGGTGAACAACAACACGCGGCAGAGCGTCACACGCCATCAAACTGCTGAACACGGAAGTGAACAGAAGTAGAGCAGGCAGTGCCGCCGGACGGAGCAGATGGAAGTTGCTGAAGACGACGCACCCCAATGCACAGCACGAGCCTAGTGGTCTCGCTGAGCGGCCCTTAAAGGAGATCTGTTCGCGCCGCCACGGGTTCGACTCCCAGTCATGAATATTGATTCAGTTTTTTTTTTGCTCTTTTTCATGGTTTGACCTATAACTGAGCTGAAGGTCAAAACTGGCCTCAAAATGTGGGCGCGGGCGGTTCCTCTACGTTGGAACCGTATCCTCTTGAAACTTTCGACGACCACGTAGGGAAAAAACGGCGAAGCTCACTTATGTTTCAGAGCGTTCATAATTACTGTGACCATGAGCTCAAAGTATATCGCACACACTACAGGGTCATTATTCACAAGTTGAGCTCGCTCGTAAGCCTGCAGCATCTCAATCGCCGCAGAAACTTCTTAGGGGGAAATTCGCAACTTCTGAAGCAACTCGAGCAAGTGCTTTCAATGGAGCTCATACGCGGACAGCGTCAGGAAGACGGTTGGTTTGCTGTCTGGTCATGGCAAATACTTCCGATTTGCGCGTGTGCTGGCCAGTAAGTATTGAACGGTACTGGGAATCCCTCTAATGCAGGGAATTTCGTGTTCTATGACATCATCATCATCACTTTCGATGGCGGTCGGATTCGATACATCGGCCTTGGTTAACATACGGGAGAGAGAGAAAGGAATTTTTTAATGAGGAAAAGGTCGAGAGGTCGGCCGGTGGTAACATGGCCCTGGCCTGCTACTCCACACAGGGGAAAGGGAAGGGGAGGAAAAAGAAAGTGCGAATGAAGGTTGATGATTTGATGATGGCATAAGACAATGAGTTTCACGGGTGATGTCGACACACACACACACGCACACACAACACTGGCTGGCTGGCACTCGCATCGCGGTGAGTAGACGCACATAGAACTGGTGTCTGCAACACAAACACCGACACATGTCATTAACCAAGTAGGTAGTTCACAGGCGGTCACAGACGGGTATCCAGGCCTGTTTCACACAAACAGTTGAGCACGGACCAATCAGAACGTCCCGCCCTGGCGCCCACAAGAGTTTCCTCAGAGAGAGGGCGAGAGTCCAGTTGTTTCACGGTCACCTCCAATGTTCTTCTTTCAGCAGTATAGTTCGGGCACTTGCAGTATATATTTCGGGCACATACGGGTATCATTGTTGTCTCTATATATTTGACATATTTGAGCATATACGGTGGTTCATACCTTTCATGGTCATATACGAGGTCTGTTAGAAAAGTATCCGACTTTATTTTTTTTTTTGCGAACACCTGATGGATATGAGACAAGCGCGCTTGCATCAAGCGACCTTGAACCTTCATGCGCATGCATGAATTTTTTCCCGCCTGCCGATAGCGTCAGTAGCTGGGAAGCAGCGTTTAAGTGAGGCAGTGTGCAGTGCTCTCGTCGGTTTTTTATTGCAAGGAAAATGGCGGAGTGAAAGGAGCAGCGCTACTGCAACAAATTTTGCCATAAACTTGGCGACAGCCGAGTGGAAACCATTCGAAATATTCAGACGGCTTTCGGTGAAGATGCTATGAGCAGCACAGTTTAAGCAGTGTTACAATTGTTTTAAAGATGGCCGCACATCGGTGGAGAATGAGCCACGCTCCAATCGGCCATCAACATGCCAAAATGACCAGGTCATTGCCGAACTGAACGCTATGGTGATGCGGGACTGTCGCGTGACTATCCGAGAAATTGAGGAAGAGGTGGACATGAGCAATTTCTCCGCACATTCCATTATCACCGAAGATTTGGCCATGGAGAGAATTGCGGCGAAATTCGTGCCGAAGCTGCTCACGGTGGAGCAAAAGCAGCTTCGTGTTGAAGTCTCACAAGACATGCTGGATTCCGCAAACAGTGACCCCGACTTCATCAACATCATAATCACTAGTGACGAGTCTTGGGTGTACAGGTACGACCCGGAAACCAGATCCCAGTCGTCAGAGTGGAAGCATTCCACGTCACCAAGACTTAAGAAGGCCCGCCAATTGCGCAGCAATGTGAAAGTGATGCTGACTGCTTTCTTTGACACCCTCTGTGTGGCAGACCACGAGTACGCACTCTACAGGGTCAAACAATGACCAAAGAGTACTACAGGGATGTCCTCCGTTGCCTACGTGATGCTGTGCGGCGCAAGAACCCGGAGCTGAGGACTACAGGAAATTGGCGCACCCATCGCGCCAATGCTCCTGCACATTCCTCGCACTCGAATCAGATTTTTTGGTGAAAAACCAGACTCCTGTAGTTCAACAGACTCCTTACTGTCCTGAGATGGCCCCTGCGATTTCTGGCTGGTTCCCAAAATCAAAAGGCCATTGAAAGGAGCGCGATTTCAGACAAGGAAGAACATTATGGCTGCAACGACAGCTGAGCTAAACTCCATTCCGAAAAGGGCCTTTTCGGAATACTTCCCACAATGGCAGCACCGCTGGGAGAAGTGTGTGGAGTCCCAAGTAGACTACTTTAAAGATGACTAGGTTTGCAACGCTCCAGTTATGCAAGTTTTTTTTTCAACGGCCAAAGGTCGGATACTTTTCTAACAGACCTCGTATAGCACGTTCAAATGCCTCGCTCCTCGCCGACAAAATCGTGAAGGGCGTGGTTGCGCTTCCGCCGAAACGTTACGGACCTGGCCTGTATGGGGGGAGGGGGGGGGGGGGGAGGACAACTCTTGAGAGTGTGTGTCGTGTTAAATGCTAATCGGATTCTATAGCCCTCGCCAGGCGCCATAAACAAAGCCATGCCATCATCCTAAAAGGATGTGTGTTGATCGAGGGAAAAGGCAGCGGCTGTAGCTATGGGACCTTCGACATTCACGCAATATCCCATAACTTCGACGTTTTCTGCGGTGGGTATATTTGCCCAGTCAAAAATTTCTCCAAGCTTGACCACGTCAATCTTAACGCCGTATTGACGGTGTAGAGTCGAGCCGAAGAAACGCACCCCAGGGTGGAAGCGGCTGCCGGGACACCATATCGGCCAAGTAGACTGTTTTGCCAAATATTCGACGTTTGTTGTGCGCACTAACTGCATAGTCATTGTTGACATTGCGCGGCAGAGCGGTAAGCATCTGCTCAGTATCCACGGGAACGTTCCCAACGAGCCCCTTTACTCCGTATACTAACCGCCGTTGTACAGAAGCCGATTCACTTGCATGGGATACGGAGGGAAATCAGTCGTTCGGCGACTCAATGAGGACAAATGCGAAGGCTTCGGGAGGTATTTGTACACATTGGTAACGAAGTAAAGCGGCCTGTGGGATTTTTCTTGTCTTTCACTGTCAAACCCTGGCCCATACCCGGGCGTGAGTATATACCACGTCTACAGAGGTCAAAAAGAGTACAACCGAAAGCCGCACAGCGATCGTCCCGATCGCGAGCTAAGAATTTCAGTCTGTGAGACGCAGGAGTCGGCAGGAGATGACGACGGGCATGTCTGAATAGTTGTGGAGAGAACAGCTCGCCTCCACGATGAAAGAGCGGTGCGCAGGATGAACGGATGAAGCATGGTCCACGAAACCGGCAGAGCCGCCGGTCGACAGAAGCCAACGTCGAGGCACATGGACGCCCCCAACGGCAGAGGCAGAGTTGCCGTCTGGGTTCGTGCGGTCGTCGGGTCGGTACTTGGTCGCGAGGTCGAAAGCATCGGGTCAGCCTTCGTCTGGTCGTCGTGTCTGGTGGTCGGTGCTGAGGACGGGGAGCGGATCTGGTCAAGTCGAGCTGGGGCGATGGAGGTCGGTCCGAACCACCAGCACTCCACGCAAGACCTCAGCGGACAAAAGACTTCGAAGCTCCGGGACTGGGCTGATGTGAAACCCCGCACCTTCCAACCAAATGTTATGTGGTGGCATGACGAAGGTCGAGACATGATGACAGATGGCTACGAGGTGATTTAATGGCTGCTGGCCTAGTGCGTGTTCTCCGCCGCGCCACTGCCCGCTTCTAGTCCACAACAGTATTCAGATCTCAGACCAGCCACATACAGTATATGGATGCAAGGTGTTCTTTCGTACAATCTAATTCCACAAGAAGGCGGATAGACTTCACAAAAAAAAAAGAGTCCTAAAGGCGGTTGAGGTCGTATTCTCGAACCGTACATTGCGGTGATAATGCTGAGAGAGAGAGAGATAAAGAGAGGGGGAAAGGCAGGGATGTTAACCAGAAAGGTTGCCGGTTGGCTACCCTGCACTGGGGAAGGGAATGAGGGGATAAAAAGGGAAGAGAAGAGAGAAGGAACGAGAGACAAAGTCACAATCTAGCATGCAAGGCAGTCTCTCGGAAAGACAAAACAGTGCATTATGAGCCTTGATGGTAGTCGGCTGTTGTGTTTACGGGCCGAGGATCTTGGGCTCTGTGAAAGGGCGGGGATAATCGTAAAATGTTGGGCAGATTCGGTTCACAGATCCCCAGAATGGGAAGCGGTTGTGTCTGAAATCCGGGACTGGAGCCCGCGGGCATTCCACTGAGAAATAAAAGCTTGTTTGACTTTCTTCGGAAAAGATAGTTCCGGGGGAGCCATGGTGTCTTCTATTGTAGAGCTGCAAGAACTGGCTGTAGCGCGTCCAGTACTTGCAATGCGTTGTGTGCTACTGGCGTGCGTAAGCTGGACAGCAGATCACGCATGACATTCATCAGTGACGTGAGGATTGGAATCACTTGCATATCTTGGCCAAGGTCGGAATCATGCCTTTTGCCCAGATCAGTCGTAGGTGACGCAGACATACGGTGCGGCAACGTACTTGACGCAGTGCGCGCTCTAGGCTTTGGTAGTGGTGGCCACGTGGTATCAGAGACAGCAGGTCGTGAGTCACCGGTCGCCGGGCTTTCCTGATTTGTTGTCGGTGGAGGCGGACAAACTGCAGTGCCGCTTGGGGTCTTCTCTTCGAAGGTATTTGTTTCCTTCAATAACCTTCGGCGGCGGCGCGAACGACGTCGTCGCACCTTAGCAGCGGCTTCTCTGTGGGTGGAATGGTCACGCACCATTTGCTTCAGTACCGCCCTCTCGGTCTTTAGGCGAGGGCAGTCCTTCGAGGAAGAGTCGTGAGGGCCACGACAGTTGACGCAATTCAAGGCAGTCGCTTGGCAACAGTCGCCGCTGTGTGGCTCAGAGCATCTTGGGCACACGATGGAGTTGTGACAGACGCCGCTCACATGGCCAATCCTCATACATTTCCTACACTGTAGCGGCTTAGGTATGAATGGACGAACTGGGTGACGAAAGTGCCCCACCTTCACGTATGATGGAATGCAGTCACCCTTGAACGTCAGCTTGATGCATGTAGACCTTCCAAGGCGCTGAACTTGCATTATGGAAATGCTGTTGATTGCCGGCTTGATTAAGATGGGCAAGTCGGCGTCAGGGATGGCGATGTCGACGTTGTAAATTACGCCAGCCGTGGTTCCGCTGTCTTTTAGAATAAGAGGACGTACACTGAAAATGCCAAGTTTGGTGATGGCAGCCAAACTGTCTAGCTCGCTTCGCTTCATGACATCAATGGCAATGATGTTCTTGTGGGGGTTTATTCTAACGTCTTTAATCCCTCCTGGTACGAGACTCTCAAGAAACACAGAGATGGCTTGCCTGTTTAGTAGATTCAAGTTGTGCGTAGACTCCAATGGCACGAACAAGGCTGTATGTGCCTCGGCACTTCGCGCCCTGATGATCGTATCCTTACTTGAGGGCGTCGCTGACGTCGACTCATTTTGTCTGCGCAGTCTGCGCTTGGCCTTCTTAATAACGACGGGTATGAACCCATCGTCGGTTGAGGAGTCATCACTTCAAGGAGCCGAGTAGTCATCACCATACACAACGATGTCCTGGCTGCTTGAGTCACTCGGGGCGTACAGGCGCTTCCTCTGGGCGGCCGTTGCCGACCCACCGGGATCCACAGAAGGCACAGCGGCCTCCACTTCCATCGCCGTGACACAAAGGGAGGGGCGCCTCCCTAATTATGACACAAAATATAAAAAAACTGCAGAGACATGAAGCCGGCGTTCTGACACCGAACAACTAAGCGATCTCAATAATATATATGACGTTGTTGAGCTTCAGATGGTTATCACATTTAAACACCAGCTCACCCGCTTCAAACAAATGGCCAAAACGTCGTGCCTATTGGGTCGGCTGAAGGTGGCAGGATCTTTTTGATGCGCGACGCCAGAGCAGGCGAAATGTGTGCTATGGTTCTAGTAGCTACTGACTCTCATAGGAACTACTGGCTGCGCTCGTCACACGGGATCATGGGATTTTCGAGTTCTACAAGGACTGTATACTGACGCCAACCTCACATCTTCACTAAACCAAGCGGAGGTCGCCAGAACGTTCTACGAGGCGCTTAGAACTCGTTTAGAGTAGGACCTTCTTTGCGCACAGTATATATGGCGCGAGCAAAAAAGAAACCTTCCTTTGTAATGCTGCGATAATGGTATTTAGACGCAGGTTACCATTTTTACTGTACAGTTGGAACAGACTTGCACTTCGCACCAGGCCACAGATCTGCCTTAGATTTCCTTTCTCAGAACCAGGCCAGGGCCGATCGGCGGTAACGCCCCGTAGCACGTGTTCGAGTCGCCAACGTCAAGGGTAGTAGTTAGCGTCCATGCTGGTATCTTCGTTTCAACTTGGCGGAAAAAAATCTGTCGATGCCGTTAATACGTAACTAAGCAGGTATATTTCTACCGCAGCGTCTAACCTGTGGTTGGACGAAGCGTTGGTCGCTTCATTATGTGACCGACTCGTGATCATAATAGCGAGTGGCTTATCTCACGATATTGTTGGACAACCTAGGATAATACTTGCGATATCTATAGGCTACGTGAATCTTTGAGGTAGAGATTTTTACACGAAGACAATCGTGAAGACGTAATTTCCTTCATGGCTGCCATGACACAGCACATTTACAAGATACCATTGCGCTTATGAAGCCACCCAGTGGGGCCTAACGCGACGTAGATAGCACAAACGCTCCAGGAGCTCCCATCTGCTCGCTCTGTACCTCTAGGCCGCCGATAAAGAACGACGCTTCGGCTGCCATCTTGGTCACCTGGAGGATTGAGCTCACAGCCGTCAGGAACCTGTTACACGCATGATGTCCGCCAAGAAAAAATTGGCAGTGGTTTAGCTCTGGTTAAACCGGGTAAATTGCGTTAGCAATGGCTGCATGGCTACGCCTGTGTGTTCGCTTGTGGAGTAGCTTGTGGCGTAGCTCGATTGTTTGGCAGTAGAGTAAAACATGACGCACAATGGTTACGACCGCGGTCTTTGCGCGCGTTCTTCTGGCGATTCTTCGGCGCGTTGCCTTCGCCTGGTAGCACTACGGCGTTCCTGGGCAGTCAGATGTTGAGATTCATCGGTGACCGATGACGTGGAGCCACTCTGCGATGTAGAACATTGTCGCCGAGCTGCATCCTTAGCACGACGCTATGCAAGACGTTCTTCACGCTATTCTGGCGTCTCTTGTGCACGTTGTCGCTCTCTCGCTTCTTCCTGTCGCTGCCACTTCTCCTTAGAAAACTGCATAGCAAGGCATTCACGCCAAGGCAAGCGCGCATTTATACGCATGGCGTGGCGCGCCGACGGCGCTGCCATCTGACGGAGCGCGGCTGAAGCAACGGCGCGCCACCTGCTTGGCGCAGCGGCTGTTCAAGGTCATCCGTCCCTACTGACCGGAGCTACACGACGAGGCGAAAGCTGGAGTAGTATTGCTAACGCAATAAAACAAAAACGTGTGGCGATGTACATGGAATCCAACTAGATATGGCCACCAGAGTGGAGCATCACTTCCTTCGACAGCCGCCAACAACGGTCTGCTAGCTGCTGCAGCAGCTGAATGTCACTGGAGTGCAGTATAGCGCTTCACAAACTGGTCTCACCAAAGAGTCCCGATCATGACCGACCGAAGGCCACGCTATAGCGTGGGGCCTCTTTGTGAGCCAGTAGACGCTCAGCAACAAGCAATACGCGCATTGTTGCTACATGCTTCCTCAAGGAGAAATACTACGCAGTAACGAATATCTAGCATGCTGCTCAAGCAACGTGCACGTCTTGGTGCCTCACTGCTATCACCGCTCATCACCTAGCGGCGGTGGCCTGATGCGCTATGAAATGCACAGAACATTAATTCGTTATCTTTGGCTTGTCCCGGCGATAACGAGGGCATGGCAGCGCCTCACGTACGATTGCGGAGAGGAATACAAAAGGCTTAATTACACGATCGGTATTTTACGGTTTACTCTTTTTAACTAGACAAGGGAAGGGAAAGGGGGGCTAGTTATGACATGCATGACAGAAGCAAACTTTCAGCTTTTAACTTTTTAAACTAGCACAATCTCCCAGCTACTGATCTGATAGTGATGCCTCATTCCGGCGACATATTGTAAAGGCAGCAAGGAAGCTCCTCCCATCTTCCGCATGCTTCATACTTGTTTTATATATCAGTGAGGTGTAAATATAGGTGTGGCCATTACAGACAAATTTCGCAGGTATACTGTACGCGTCGACACCGAATTTTTGGCGTACGTCAATGCTAAAGACCTGCTCACTAAAAAACGGTGCCAATCAGTAATTCTCGGAGTGGACGGCGCAATTTAAAATCCATTGAAGAGAAAATTCAAAAATTCGATTTTCTCAGACAAAAGTTTTTGTTTGTTGCCCGAGAACCGTTAACGTACACAGAAGGAGCCAGAAAAAATTGGGGCTTAGCTAAGGTTAAGCCTGGATACCTCGAAGCGAAAAGCTGCGGTGATCCACGATAAACACGCGCTTGCGGCGGACGTCAAACGACGACGCATAGCGCGCGGCAGCGTGCGCCTGTTCTATGGGCAAGCGCGCCTTTAATACCCCTCCTTTCAAATGCGCACTGCGCACGGCTGCGGCGAAAGGTCAACCGTTGGCGAGGAGGAGAAGCGGCGGCGCACATGCGCAGTAGCCTGCGTCGTGCGTGACGTCATTCGTGCTCCGACATACGCCGGCTCACGCGAAGCGCGGTGTTGACTAGCGTAGTGAAGCTTTTCGCTTCAAAACACGTTTTACAGCGAAAAGCGCTTTGAATACTTACATCGAGTTGTCCCCAGTGTTCCTTTAAGCAATGATTCTTCGGAAGCGAGCGTCTAGAATCGTTACCTGGTATCAGGAAGTATGGAAGATGGCATTTTTTCCGTACTGACTTCACAGCATGGCTCCCCCCAATCAGGGGTTGAAAACGATTTACTATAGAGTGCTCCTTAGGCAGTTAGCTTGGATCGGTAGAACTTTGCCATCTTGGCGCGAACGGAAGAGTAGGTCTTCGTGTCTGGGCTATACTAAGTACTTGCTGTTGGATGTCAAAGTCTTCATTTGGGTGTGGAGTCTCCGCCCTTATAAAAATGGTCTACAGACACTCTGTAGACTTCTTATAGACTCTATGCCTTCATATAGATATTTCTTTTTGTCCATTCATAGTCTATAGCCTGTCTATAGACAAAAGTCTACTAAAAGTGTATGGCCATAAATTTATAGATTACCTATAGACTGTAAGTAACATTTGTATTACCTATAGACTGTCCTCTAGGATTTGTCTATAGACAGTCTAAAGACTTTACAGGCAGAAATCTATAGAGAGTCTATAGACTGTCTACAAATTTTTTGTGAAGGCGCGGCCCACCTCTACGCTGGCCCGAGGTTTCCTGGGCGTTCGCGCAACACGTGTTGGTTCGCGTGGCACTTCCATCGGCGTACCGTTGTATACCAGTTGCCGACCACGGCCCTCCAGTATTCCATATGAACAATTTTCTTATTCGACACTGGAATGCATCATCACGATCTGAGCTGCTTATCTATATCCGTGGCATTCCACCAGCATTTCATATCGGCAGGTCTTAATCCACATCTTTATTGCGGGCGAGAACGGCTTGAGCCTAACGAGGAGATAAAAGCAGCTGCGTGTATTCACGGGTGCCATCCACTGATCATTCGATATCAGTAATAATCGACATCAGTACAGAAGGCGAGGAATGCTTCAACCTGGCGTGGGACAGAAGCATGTCCCTGAATTATTTTCGAGGGGAATTTTATGTCATCAACAGTCTCAATCAAAATTGATGTCAAGGAATGCTTCAACCATGACTTGACACATAAGAAGCTGCGTGTATGTAGGGGTGGCATTCAACGATCATTCCATATCAGCAATAATCGATGTGTATCGTGAGCGAGGAATGCTCGAGAATGACGTGAGCCACCAGCAGCTGCATTTATGAGTGGCACTTAAGATTCATTCCTTTCCATTATGAATCGACATCGCTATCGTGAGAGAGGAATGTTTGAGCCTGACGGAAGACTGTGGCAGCTGCATTGAGTGGCATTTAAGGTTCATTTCATACAATTATGAATCGACATCGCTATCGTGAGCGAGGAATGCTTGAGCTTGACGGTAGACAGTCGCAGTTGAATTTATGAGTGGCACTTAAGGTTCATTTCATACCATTATGAATCGACATCTCTATCGTGAGCGAGGAATGCTTGAGCCTGACCGAAGTCTGTGGCAGCTGCATTATTTGAGTGGCACTTAAGGTTCATTTGATACCATTATGAATCGACATCGGTATCGTGAGCGAGGAATGCTTGAGCCTGACAGTAGACAGTGGCAGTTGAATTTATGAGTGGCACTTAAGGTTCATTCAGTACCATTATGAATCGACATCGCTATCGTGAGCGAGGAATGCTTGAGCCTGACGGAAGTCTGTGGCAGCTGCATTATTTGAGAGGCACTTGAGGTTCATTTCATATCATTATGAATCGACATCGCTATCGTGAGCGAGGAATGTTTGAGCCTGATGGAAGACTGTGGCAGCTGCATTGAGTGGCATTCAAGGTTCATTTCATACAATTATGAATCGACATCGCTATCGTGACCTAGGAATGCTTGAGCCCAACGGAAGTCTGTGGCAACTCCATTATTTGAGAGGCACTTAAGGTTCATTTCATACCATTATGAATCGACATCGCTATCGTGAGCGAGGAATGCTTGATCCTGACAGAAGACAGTGGCAGTTGCATTATTTGAGTGGCACTTAAGGTTCATTCAATACCATTATGAATCGATATGGCTATTGTGGGCGAATAATGCTTGAGCCTGACGGTAGACTGTAGCAGTTCCATTTATGAGTGACACTTAAGGTTCATTCCATACAATTACGAATCGGCATGGCTATCGTGGGCGAGGAATGCTTGAGCCTGATGGAAGACAGTGGCAGTCGCATTTATGAGTGGCACTTGAGGTTCATTTCATATCATTATGAATCGACACCGCTATCGTGAGCGAGGAAACTTTGAGCCTGACGGAAGACTGTGGCACCTGCATTAAGTGGCACTTAAGGTTCATTTCATACCATTATGAATCGACATCTCTATCGTGAGCGAGGAATGCTTGAGCCTGACGGTAGATAGTGGCAGTTGAATTTATGAGTGGCACTTAAGGTTCATTCAATACCATTATGAATCGACATCGCTATCGTGAGCTAGGAATCCTTGAGCCTGACGGTAGACAGTGGCAGTTGAATTTATGAGTGGCACTTAAGGTTCATTCAGTACCATTATGAATCGACATAGCTATCATGAGCGAGGAATGCTTGAGCCTGACGGTAGACAGTGGCAGTTGAATTTATGAGTGGCACTTAAGGTTCAGTCAGTACCATTATGAATCGACATCGCTATCGTGAGCGAGGAATGCTTGAGCCTGACGGTAGACAGTCGCAGTTGAATTTATGAGTGGCACTTAAGGTTCATTCAGTACCATTCTGAATCGACATCGCTATCGTGAGCGAGGAATGCTTGAGCCTCACGGTAGACAGTGGCAGTTGAATTTATGAGTGGCACTTAAGGTTCATTTCATACCATTATGAATCGACATCGCTATCGTGAGCGAGGAATGCTTGAGCCTGACGGTAGACAGTCGCAGTTGAATTTATGAGTGGAACTTAAGGTTCATTCAATACCATTATGAATCGACATCGCTATCGTGAGCGAGGAGTGCTTGAGCCTGACGGTGGACAGTCGCAGTTGAATTTATGAGTTGCACTTAAGGTTCATTCAATACCATTATGAATCGACATCGCTATCGTGAGCGAGGAATGCTTGAGCCTGACGGTAGACAGTGGCAGTTGAATTTATGAGTGGCACTTAAGATTCATTCAGTGCCATTATGAATCGACATCACTATCGTGAGCGAGGAATGCTTGAGCCTGACTGAAGAGAGTGGCAGTTGCATTTATGAGTGGCACTTAAGGTTCATTCAATACCAGTCAATACCAAGTTTTTCTAAACATTTATACATGAAAGCTCCCAGCTACATATCCTCCCGTTTAGATCATTCTTTAAAGGTTCAAGAATCCCAGTGCCGTATAATTGTCTTTAAAAACTCATTTTTTCGCAGAACAGTGCATGACTGGAATAAATTGCCGGAAGATGTCGTCTTAGCCCCGCAATCATCTTTTGAAAATGCTCTGTCGCGACTTTTGTTAATGAACTTTTCTTGCGTCTTTCTTGCTTTCATGGTTCTTTTGTATAAGTTTGCTCAGTATTGGAATACGTTGTATTTTTTTTTTTGTTTTCTACGCAGTGTCATCTGCATGACAATGTATACTTTGCAATTGTATCCCCCTTACAAAAATGCCCTCAACGGGCGCTGTAGGTACCTGGATAAATAAATAAATAAATAAATTATGAATCGACATCACTATCCTGAGCGAGGAATGCTTGAGCCTGACGGTAGACAGTGGCTGTTGAATTTATCAGTGGCACTTAAGGTTCATTCAATACCATTATGAATCGACATCGCTGTCGTGAGCGAGGAATGCTTGAGCCTGACGGTAGGCAGTGGCAGTTGAATTTATCAGTGGCACTTAAGGTTCATTCAATACCATTATGAATCGACATCACTATCGTGAGCAAGGAATGCTTGAGCCTGACGGTAGACAGTGGCAGTTGAATTTATGAGTGGTACTTAAGGTTCATTCGATACCATTACGAATCGACATCACTATCGTGAGCGAGGAATGCTTGAGCCTGACGGTAGACAGTGGCAGTTGAATTTATCAGTGGCACTTAAGGTTCATTCAATACCATTATGAATCGACATCGCTGTCGTGAGCGAGGAATGCTTCAGCCTGACGGTAGACAGTGGCAGTTGAATTTATCAGTGGCACTTAAGGTTCATTCAATACCATTATGAATCGACATCACTATCGTGAGCGAGGAATGCTTGAGCCTGACGGTAGACAGTGGCAGTTGAATTTATCAGTGGCACTTAAGGTTCATTCAATACCATTATGAATCGACATCACTATCGTGAGCAAGGAATGCTTGAGCCTGACGGTAGACAGTGGCAGTTGAATTTATGATTGGTACTTAAGGTTCATTCGATACCATTACGAATCGACATCACTATCGTGAGCGAGGAATGCTTGAGCCTGACGGTAGACAGTGGCAGTTGAATTTATCAGTGGCACTTAAGGTTCATTCAATACCATTATGAATCGACATCACTATCGTGAGCGAGGAATGCTTGAGCCTGACGGTAGACAGTGGCAGTTGAATTTATCAGTGGCACTTTAGGTTCATTCAATACCATTATGAATCGACATCGCTGTCGTGACCGAGGAATGCTTGAGCCTGACGGTAGACAGTGGCAGTTGAATTTATCAGTGGCACTTAAGGTTCATTCAATACCATTATGAATCGACATCACTATCGTGAGCGAGGAACGCTTGAGCCTGACGGTAGACAGTGGCAGTTGAAGTTATCAGTGGCACTTAAGGTTCATTCAATACCATTATGAATCGACATCGCTGTCGTGAGCGAGGAATGCTTCAGCCTGACGGTAGACAGTGGCAGTTGAATTTATCAGTGGCACTTAAGGTTCATTCAATACCATTATGAATCGACATCACTATCGTGAGCGAGGAATGCTTGAGCCTGACGGTAGACAGTGGCAGTTGAATTTATCAGTGGCACTTTAGGTTCATTCAATACCATTATGAATCGACATCACTATCGTGAGCAAGGAATGCTTGAGCCTGACGGTAGACAGTGGCAGTTGAATTTATGAGTGGTACTTAAGGTTCATTCAATACCATTACGAATCGACATCACTATCGTGAGCGAGGAATGCTTCAGCCTGACGGTAGACAGTGGCAGTTGAATTTTTCAGTGGCACTTAGGGTTCATTCAATACCATTATGAATCGACATCGCTGTCGTGAGCGAGGCATGCTTGAGCCTGATGGTAGACAGTTGCAGTTGAATTTATGAGTGGTACTTAAGATTCATTCAATACCATTATGAATCGACATCACTATCGTGAGCGATGAATGCTTGAGCCTGACGGTAGACAGTGGCAGTTGAATTTATAAGTGGCACTTAAGGTTCATTCAATACCATTATGAATCGACATCGCTGTCGTGAGCGAGGAATGCTTGAGCCTGACGGTAGACAGTGGCAGTTGAATTTATCAGTGACACTTAAGGTTCATTCAATTCCATTATGAATCGACATCGCTGTCCTGAGCGAGGAATGCGTGAGCCTGACGGTAGACAGTGGCAGTTGAATTTATCAGTGGCACTTAAGGTTCATTCAATACCATTATGAATCGACATCGCTGTCGTGAGCGAGGAATGCTTGAGCCTGGCGGCAGACAGTGGCAGTTGAATTTATCAGTGGCACTTAAGGTTCATTCAGTACCATTATGAATCGACATCGCTGTCGTGAGTAGGAATGCTTGAGCCTGACGGTAGACAGTGGCAGTTGAATTTATCAGTGGCACTTAAGGTTCATTCAATACCATTATGAATCGACATCGCTGTCCTGAGCGAGGAATGCGTGACCCTGACGGTAGACAGTGACAGTTGAATTTATCAGTGGCACTTAAGGTTCATTCAATACCATTATGAATCGACATCGCTGTCCTGAGCGAGGAATGCGTGAGCCTGACAGTAGACAGTGGCAGTTGAATTTATCAGTGACACTTAAGGTTCATTCAATACCATTATGAATCGACATCGCTGTCCTGAGCGAGGAATGCGTGAGCCTGACGGTAGACAGTTGAAGTTGAATTTATGAGTGGTACTTAAGATTCATTCAATACCATTATGAATCGACATCACTATCGTTAGCGAGGAATGCTTGAGCCTGACGGTAGACAGTGGCAGTTGAATTTATCAGTGGCACATAAGGTTCATTCAATACCATTATGAATCGGCATCGCTGTCGTGACCGAGGAATGCTTGAGCCTGACGGTAGACAGTGGCAGTTGAATTTATCAGTGGCACTTAAGGTTCATTCAATACCATTATGAATCGACATCACTATCGTGAGCGAGGAATGCATGAGCCTGACGGAAGACAGTGGCACTTAAGGTTCAATAAATACCATTATGAATCGACATCACTATCGTGAGTGAGGAATGCTTGAGCCTGACATTATACAGTGGCAGTTGAATTTATGAGCGTCACTTAAGGTTCATTCCATAACATTATGAATCGACGTCACTATCATGAGCGAGGAATGCGTGAGTCTGACGGAAGACAGTGGCGATTGCATTTATGAGTGGCACTTAAGGTTCATTCAATACCAGTCAATACCACGTTTTTCTAAACATTTATACATGAAAGCTCCCAGCTACATATCCTCCCGTTTAGATCATTCTTTAAAGGTTCAAGAATACCAGTGCCGTATAAATGTCTTTAAAAACTCATTTTTTCCCAGAACAGTGCATGACTGGAATAAATTGCCGGAAGATGTCGTCTTAGCCCCGCAATCATCTTTTGAAAATGCTCTGTCGCGACTTTTGTTGAATGACCTTTTCTTGCGTCTTTCTTGCTTTCATGGTTCTTTTGTATAAGCTTGCTCAGTATTGGAATGCGTTGTATTTTTATTTGTTTGTTTTCTACGCAGTGTCATCTGCATGACAATGTATACTTTGCAATTGTATCCCCCCTACAAAAATGCCCTCAACGGGCGCTGTATGTACCTGGATAAATAAATAAATAAATAAATAAATTATGAATCGACATCACTATCCTGAGCGAGGAATGCTTGAGCCTGACGGTAGACAGTGGCTGTTGAATTTATCAGTGGCACTTAAGGTTCATTCAATACCATTATGAATCGACATCGCTATCGTGAGCGAGGAATCCTTGAGCCTGACGGTAGACAGTGGCAGTTGAATTTATGAGTGGCACTTAAGGTTCATTCAGTACCATTATGAATCGACATCGCTATCATGAGCGAGGAATGCTTGAGCCTGACGGTAGACAGTGGCAGTTGAATTTATGAGTGGCACTTAAGGTTCAGTCAGTACCATTATGAATCGACATCGCTATCGTGAGCGAGGAATGCTTGAGCCTGACGGTAGACAGTCGCAGTTGAATTTATGAGTGGCACTTAAGGTTCATTCAGTACCATTATGAATCGACATCGCTATCGTGAGCGAGGAATGCTTGAGCCTGACGGTAGACAGTCGCAGTTGAATTTATGAGTGGCACTTAAGGTTCATTCAGTACCATTATGAATCGACATCGCTATCGTGAGCGAGGAATGCTTGAGCCTCACGGTAGACAGTGGCAGTTGAATTTATGAGTGGCACTTAAGGTTCATTTCATACCATTATGAATCGACATCGCTATCGTGAGCGAGGAATGCTTGAGCCTGACGGTAGACAGTCGCAGTTGAATTTATGAGTGGAACTTAAGGTTCATTCAATACCATTATGAATCGACATCGCTATCGTGAGCGAGGAATGCTTGAGCCTGACGGCGGACAGTCGCAGTTGAATTTATGAGTTGCACTTAAGGTTCATTCAATACCATTATGAATCGACATCGCTATCGTGAGCGAGGAATGCTTGAGCCTGACGGTAGACAGTGGCAGTTGAATTTATGAGTGGCACTTAAGATTCATTCAGTGCCATTATGAATCGACATCACTATCGTGAGCGAGGAATGCTTGAGCCTGACGGAAGAGAGTGGCAGTTGCATTTATGAGTGGCACTTAAGGTTCATTCAACACCAGTCAATACCAAGTTTTTCTAAACATTTATACATGAAAGCTCCCAGCTACATATCCTCCCGTTTAGATCATTCTTTAAAGGTTCAAGAATCCCAGTGCCGTATAATTGTCTTTAAAAACTCATTTTTTCCCAGAACAGTGCATGACTGGAATAAATTGCCGGAAGATGTCGTCTTAGCCCCGCAATCATCTTTTGAAAATGCTCTGTCGCGACTTTTGTTAATGAACTTTTCTTGCGTCTTTCTTGCTTTCATGGTTCTTTTGTATAAGTTTGCTCAGTATTGGAATGCGTTGTATTTTTATTTGTTTGTTTTCTACGCAGTGTCATCTGCATGACAATGTATACTTTGCAATTGTATCCCCCCTACAAAAATGCCCTCAACGGGCGCTGTATGTACCTGGATAAATAAATAAATAAATAAATAAATTATGAATCGACATCACTATCCTGAGCGAGGAATGCTTGAGCCTGACGGTAGACAGTGGCTGTTGAATTTATCAGTGGCACTTAAGGTTCATTCAATACCATTATGAATCGACATCGCTGTCGTGAGCGAGGAATGCTTGAGCCTGACGGTAGGCAGTGGCAGTTGAATTTATCAGTGGCACTTAAGGTTCATTCAATACCATTATGAATCGACATCACTATCGTGAGCAAGGAATGCTTGAGCCTGACGGTAGACAGTGGCAGTTGAATTTATGAGTGGTACTTAAGGTTCATTCGATACCATTACGAATCGACATCACTATCGTGAGCGAGGAATGCTTGAGCCTGACGGTAGACAGTGGCAGTTGAATTTATCAGTGGCACTTAAGGTTCATTCAATACCATTATGAATCGACATCGCTGTCGTGAGCGAGGAATGCTTCAGCCTGACGGTAGACAGTGAAAGTTGAATTTATCAGTGGCACTTAAGGTTCATTCAATACCATTATGAATCGACATCACTATCGTGAGCGAGGAATGCTTGAGCCTGACGGTAGACAGTGGCAGTTGAATTTATCAGTGGCACTTAAGGTTCATTCAATACCATTATGAATCGACATCACTATCGTGAGCAAGGAATGCTTGAGCCTGACGGTAGACAGTGGCAGTTGAATTTATGAGTGGTACTTAAGGTTCATTCGATACCATTACGAATCGACATCACTATCGTGAGCGAGGAATGCTTGAGCCTGACGGTAGACAGTGGCAGTTGAATTTATGAGTGGTACTTAAGATTCATTCAATACCATTATGAATCGACATCACTATCGTGAGCGAGGAATGCTTGAGTCTGACGGTAGACAGTGGCAGTTGAATTTATCAGTGGCACTTAAGGTTCATTCAATACCATTATGAATCGACATCGCTGTCGTGAGCGAGGAATGCTTGAGCCTGACGGTAGACAGTGGCAGTTGAATTTATCAGTGACACTTAAGGTTCATTCAATACCATTATGAATCGACATCGCTGTCCTGAGCGAGGAATGCGTGAGCCTGACGGTAGACAGTGGCAGTTGAATTTATCAGTGGCACTTAAGGTTCATTCAATACCATTATGAATCGACATCGCTGTCGTGAGCGAGGAATGCTTGAGCCTGACGGCAGACAGTGGCAGTTGAATTCATCAGTGGCACTTAAGGTTCATTCAGTACCATTATGAATCGACATCGCTGTCGTGAGCGAGGAATGCTTGAGCCTGACGGTAGACAGTGGCAGTTGAATTTATGAGTGGCACTTAAGGTTCATTTCATACCATTATGAATCGACATCGCTATCGTGAGCGAGGAATACTTGAGCCTGACGGTAGACAGTGGCAGTTGAATTTATCAGTGGCACTTAAGGTTCATTCAATACCATTATGAATCGACATCGCTGTCCTGAGCGAGGAATGCGTGAGCCTGACGGTAGACAGTGGCAGTTGAATTTATCAGTGGCACTTAAGGTTCATTCAATACCATTATGAATCGACATCGCTGTCCTGAGCGAGGAATGCGTGAGCCTGACGGTAGACAGTGGCAGTTGAATTTATCAGTGACACTTAAGGTTCATTCAATACCATTATGAATCGACATCGCTGTCCTGAGCGAGGAATGCGTGAGCCTGACGGTAGACAGTGGCAGTTGAATTTATCAGTGGCACTTAAGGTTCATTCAATACCATTATGAATCGACATCGCTGTCCTGAGCGAGGAATGCGTGAGCCTGACGGTAGACAGTGGCAGTTGAATTTATCAGTGACACTTAAGGTTCATTCAATACCATTATGAATCGACATGGCTGTCCTGAGCGAGGAATGCGTGAGCCTGACGGTAGACAGTGGCAGTTGAATTTATCAGTGGCACTTAAGGTTCATTCAATACCATTATGAATCGACATCGCTGTCCTGAGCGAGGAATGCGTGAGCCTGACGGTAAACAGTGGCAGTTGAATTTATCAGTGACACTTAAGGTTCATTCAATACCATTATGAATCGACATCGCTGTCCTGAGCGAGGAATGCGTGAGCCTGACGGTAGACAGTGGCAGTTGAATTTATCAGTGGCACTTAAGGTTCATTCAATACCATTATGAATCGACATCGCTGTTCTGAGCGAGGAATGCGTGAGCCTGACGGTAGACAGTGGCAGTTGAATTTATCAGTGGCACTTAAGGTTCATTCAATACCATTATGAATCGACATCGCTGTCCTGAGCGAGGAATGCGTGAGCCTGACGGTAGACAGTGGCAGTTGAATTTATCAGTGGCACTTAAGGTTCATTCAATACCATTATGAATCGACATCGCTGTCCTGAGCGAGGAATGCGTGAGCCTGACGGTAGACAGTGGCAGTTGAATTTATCAGTGACACTTAAGGTTCATTCAATACCATTATGAATCGACATCGCTGTCCTGAGCAAGGAATGCGTGAGCCTGACGGTAGACAGTGGCAGTTGAATTTATCAGTGGCACTTAAGGTTCATTCAATACCATTATGAATCGACATCGCTGTCCTGAGCGAGGAATGCGTGAGCCTGACGGTAGACAGTGGCAGTTGAATTTATCAGTGACACTTAAGGTTCATTCAATACCATTATGAATCGACATCGCTGTCCTGAGCGAGGAATGCGTGAGCCTGACGGTAGACAGTGGCAGTTGAATTTATCAGTGGCACTTAAGGTTCATTCAATACCATTATGAATCGACATCGCTGTCGTGAGCGAGGAATGCTTGAGCCTGACGGCAGACAGTGGCAGTTGAATTTATCAGTGGCACTTAAGGTTCATTCAGTACCATTATGAATCGACATCGCTGTCGTGAGCGAGGAATGCTTGAGCCTGACGGTAGACAGTGGCAGTTGAATTTATGAGTGGCACTTAAGGTTCATTTCATACCATTATGAATCGACATCGCTATCGTGAGCGAGGAATACTTGAGCCTGACGGTAGACAGTGGCAGTTGAATTTATCAATGGCACTTAAGGTTCATTAACTACCATTATGAATCGACATCACTATCGTGAGCGAGGAATGCTTGAGCCTGACGGTAGACAGTGGCAGTTGAATTTATCAGTGGCACTTAAAGTTCATTTCATACCATTATGAATCGACATCGCTATCGTGAGCGAGGAATGCTTGATCCTGACGGTAGACAGTGGCAGTTGAATTTATCAGTGGCACTTAAGGTTCATTAAATACCATTATGAATCGACATCGCTATCGTGAACGAGGAATGCTTAAGCCTGACGGTAGACAGTGGCAGTTCAATTTATGAGTGGCACTTAAGGTTCATTTCATACCATTATGAATCGACATCGCTGTCGTGAGCGAGGAATGCTTGAGCCTGACGGTAGACAGTGGCAGTTGAATTTATCAGTGGCACTTAAGGTTCATTAAATACCATTATGAATCGACATCGCTGTCGTGAGCGAGGAATGCTTGAGCCTGATGGTGGACAGCGGCAGTTGAATTTATCAGTGGCACTTAAGGTTCATTCAATACCATTATGAATCGACATCACTATCGACATCACTATCGTGAGTCGACATCACTATCGTGAGCAAGGAATGCTTGAGCCTGACGGTAGACAGTGGCAGTTGAATTTATGATTGGTACTTAAGGTTCATTCGATACCATTACGAATCGACATCACTATCGTGAGCGAGGAATGCTTGATCCTGACGGTAGACAGTGGCAGTTGAATTTATCAGTGGCACTTAGGGTTCATTAAATACCATTATGAATCGACATCACTATCGTGAGCGAGGAATGCTTGAGCCTGACGGTGGATAGTGGCAGTTGAATTTATCAGTGGCACTTAAGGTTCATTCAATACCATTATGAATCGACATCGCTGTCGTGAGCGAGGAATGCTTGAGCCTGACGGTAGACAGTGGCAGTTGAATTTATCAGTGGCACTTTAGGTTCATTCAATACCATTATGAATCGACATCACTATCGTGAGCAAGGAATGCTTGAGCCTGACGGTAGACAGTGGCAGTTGAATTTATGAGTGGTACTTAAGGTTCATTCAATACCATTACGAATCGACATCACTATCGTGAGCGATGAATGCTTGAGCCTGACGGTAGACAGTGGCAGTTGATTTTATAAGTGGCACTTAAGGTTCATTCAATACCATTATGAATCGACATCGCTGTCGTGAGCGAGGAATGCTTGAGCCTGACGGTAGACAGTGGCAGTTGAATTTATCAGTGACACTTAAGGTTCATTCAATTCCATTATGAATCGACATCGCTGTCCTGAGCGAGGAATGCGTGAGCCTGACGGTAGACAGTGGCAGTTGAATTTATCAGTGGCACTTAAGGTTCATTCAATACCATTATGAATCGACATCGCTGTCGTGAGCGAGGAATGCTTGAGCCTGGCGGCAGACAGTGGCAGTTGAATTTATCAGTGGCACTTAAGGTTCATTCAGTACCATTATGAATCGACATCGCTGTCGTGAGTAGGAATGCTTGAGCCTGACGGTAGACAGTGGCAGTTGAATTTATCAGTGGCACTTAAGGTTCATTCAATACCATTATGAATCGACATCGCTGTCCTGAGCGAGGAATGCGTGACCCTGACGGTAGACAGTGACAGTTGAATTTATCAGTGGCACTTAAGGTTCATTCAATACCATTATGAATCGACATCGCTGTCCTGAGCGAGGAATGCGTGAGCCTGACAGTAGACAGTGGCAGTTGAATTTATCAGTGACACTTAAGGTTCATTCAATACCATTATGAATCGACATCGCTGTCCTGAGCGAGGAATGCGTGAGCCTGACGGTAGACAGTTGAAGTTGAATTTATGAGTGGTACTTAAGATTCATTCAATACCATTATGAATCGACATCACTATCGTTAGCGAGGAATGCTTGAGCCTGACGGTAGACAGTGGCAGTTGAATTTATCAGTGGCACATAAGGTTCATTCAATACCATTATGAATCGGCATCGCTGTCGTGACCGAGGAATGCTTGAGCCTGACGGTAGACAGTGGCAGTTGAATTTATCAGTGGCACTTAAGGTTCATTCAATACCATTATGAATCGACATCACTATCGTGAGCGAGGAATGCATGAGCCTGACGGAAGACAGTGGCACTTAAGGTTCAATAAATACCATTATGAATCGACATCACTATCGTGAGTGAGGAATGCTTGAGCCTGACATTATACAGTGGCAGTTGAATTTATGAGCGTCACTTAAGGTTCATTCCATAACATTATGAATCGACGTCACTATCATGAGCGAGGAATGCGTGAGTCTGACGGAAGACAGTGGCGATTGCATTTATGAGTGGCACTTAAGGTTCATTCAATACCAGTCAATACCAAGTTTTTCTAAACATTTATACATGAAAGCTCCCAGCTACATATCCTCCCGTTTAGATCATTCTTTAAAGGTTCAAGAATACCAGTGCCGTATAAATGTCTTTAAAAACTCATTTTTTCCCAGAACAGTGCATGACTGGAATAAATTGCCGGAAGATGTCGTCTTAGCCCCGCAATCATCTTTTGAAAATGCTCTGTCGCGACTTTTGTTGAATGAACTTTTCTTGCGTCTTTCTTGCTTTCATGGTTCTTTTGTATAAGCTTGCTCAGTATTGGAATGCGTTGTATTTTTATTTGTTTGTTTTCTACGCAGTGTCATCTGCATGACAATGTATACTTTGCAATTGTATCCCCCCTACAAAAATGCCCTCAACGGGCGCTGTATGTACCTGGATAAATAAATAAATAAATAAATTATGAATCGACATCACTATCCTGAGCGAGGAATGCTTGAGCCTGACGGTAGACAGTGGCTGTTGAATTTATCAGTGGCACTTAAGGTTCATTCAATACCATTATGAATCGACATCGCTATCGTGAGCGAGGAATCCTTGAGCCTGACGGTAGACAGTGGCAGTTGAATTTATGAGTGGCACTTAAGGTTCATTCAGTACCATTATGAATCGACATCGCTATCATGAGCGAGGAATGCTTGAGCCTGACGGTAGACAGTGGCAGTTGAATTTATGAGTGGCACTTAAGGTTCAGTCAGTACCATTATGAATCGACATCGCTATCGTGAGCGAGGAATGCTTGAGCCTGACGGTAGACAGTCGCAGTTGAATTTATGAGTGGCACTTAAGGTTCATTCAGTACCATTTTGAATCGACATCGCTATCGTGAGCGAGGAATGCTTGAGCCTGACGGTAGACAGTCGCAGTTGAATTTATGAGTGGCACTTAAGGTTCATTCAGTACCATTATGAATCGACATCGCTATCGTGAGCGAGGAATGCTTGAGCCTCACGGTAGACAGTGGCAGTTGAATTTATGAGTGGCACTTAAGGTTCATTTCATACCATTATGAATCGACATCGCTATCGTGAGCGAGGAATGCTTGAGCCTGACGGTAGACAGTCGCAGTTGAATTTATGAGTGGAACTTAAGGTTCATTCAATACCATTATGAATCGACATCGCTATCGTGAGCGAGGAATGCTTGAGCCTGACGGCGGACAGTCGCAGTTGAATTTATGAGTTGCACTTAAGGTTCATTCAATACCATTATGAATCGACATCGCTATCGTGAGCGAGGAATGCTTGAGCCTGACGGTAGACAGTGGCAGTTGAATTTATGAGTGGCACTTAAGATTCATTCAGTGCCATTATGAATCGACATCACTATCGTGAGCGAGGAATGCTTGAGCCTGACGGAAGAGAGTGGCAGTTGCATTTATGAGTGGCACTTAAGGTTCATTCAACACCAGTCAATACCAAGTTTTTCTAAACATTTATACATGAAAGCTCCCAGCTACATATCCTCCCGTTTAGATCATTCTTTAAAGGTTCAAGAATCCCAGTGCCGTATAATTGTCTTTAAAAACTCATTTTTTCCCAGAACAGTGCATGACTGGAATAAATTGCCGGAAGATGTCGTCTTAGCCCCGCAATCATCTTTTGAAAATGCTCTGTCGCGACTTTTGTTAATGAACTTTTCTTGCGTCTTTCTTGCTTTCATGGTTCTTTTGTATAAGTTTGCTCAGTATTGGAATGCGTTGTATTTTTATTTGTTTGTTTTCTACGCAGTGTAATCTGCATGACAATGTATACTTTGCAATTGTATCCCCCTTACAAAAATGCCCTCAACGGGCGCTGTAGGTACCTGGATAAATAAATAAATAAATAAATTATAAATCGACATCACTATCCTGAGCGAGGAATGCTTGAGCCTGACGGTAGACAGTGGCTGTTGAATTTATCAGTGGCACTTAAGGTTCATTCAATACCATTATGAATCGACATCGCTGTCGTGAGCGAGCAATGCTTGAGCCTGACGGTAGGCAGTGGCAGTTGAATTTATCAGTGGCACTTAAGGTTCATTCAATACCATTATGAATCGACATCACTATCGTGAGCAAGGAATGCTTGAGCCTGACGGTAGACAGTGGCAGTTGAATTTATGAGTGGTACTTAAGGTTCATTCGATACCATTACGAATCGACATCACTATCGTGAGCGAGGAATGCTTGAGCCTGACGGTAGACAGTGGCAGTTGAATTTATCAGTGGCACTTAAGGTTCATTCAATACCATTATGAATCGACATCGCTGTCGTGAGCGAGGAATGCTTCAGCCTGACGGTAGACAGTGAAAGTTGAATTTATCAGTGGCACTTAAGGTTCATTCAATACCATTATGAATCGACATCACTATCGTGAGCGAGGAATGCTTGAGCCTGACGGTAGACAGTGGCAGTTGAATTTATCAGTGGCACTTAAGGTTCATTCAATACCATTATGAATCGACATCACTATCGTGAGCAAGGAATGCTTGAGCCTGACGGTAGACAGTGGCAGTTGAATTTATGAGTGGTACTTAAGGTTCATTCGATACCATTACGAATCGACATCACTATCGTGAGCGAGGAATGCTTGAGCCTGACGGTAGACAGTGGCAGTTGAATTTATGAGTGGTACTTAAGATTCATTCAATACCATTATGAATCGACATCACTATCGTGAGCGAGGAATGCTTGAGTCTGACGGTAGACAGTGGCAGTTGAATTTATCAGTGGCACTTAAGGTTCATTCAATACCATTATGAATCGACATCGCTGTCGTGAGCGAGGAATGCTTGAGCCTGACGGTAGACAGTGGCAGTTGAATTTATCAGTGACACTTAAGGTTCATTCAATACCATTATGAATCGACATCGCTGTCCTGAGCGAGGAATGCGTGAGCCTGACGGTAGACAGTGGCAGTTGAATTTATCAGTGGCACTTAAGGTTCATTCAATACCATTATGAATCGACATCGCTGTCGTGAGCGAGGAATGCTTGAGCCTGACGGCAGACAGTGGCAGTTGAATTCATCAGTGGCACTTAAGGTTCATTCAGTACCATTATGAATCGACATCGCTGTCGTGAGCGAGGAATGCTTGAGCCTGACGGTAGACAGTGGCAGTTGAATTTATGAGTGGCACTTAAGGTTCATTTCATACCATTATGAATCGACATCGCTATCGTGAGCGAGGAATACTTGAGCCTGACGGTAGACAGTGGCAGTTGAATTTATCAGTGGCACTTAAGGTTCATTCAATACCATTATGAATCGACATCGCTGTCCTGAGCGAGGAATGCGTGAGCCTGACGGTAGACAGTGGCAGTTGAATTTATCAGTGGCACTTAAGGTTCATTCAATACCATTATGAATCGACATCGCTGTCCTGAGCGAGGAATGCGTGAGCCTGACGGTAGACAGTGGCAGTTGAATTTATCAGTGACACTTAAGGTTCATTCAATACCATTATGAATCGACATCGCTGTCCTGAGCGAGGAATGCGTGAGCCTGACGGTAGACAGTGGCAGTTGAATTTATCAGTGGCACTTAAGGTTCATTCAATACCATTATGAATCGACATCACTATCGTGAGCAAGGAATGCTTGAGCCTGACGGTAGACAGTGGCAGTTGAATTTATGAGTGGTACTTAAGGTTCATTCAATACCATTACGAATCGACATCACTATCGTGAGCGAGGAATGCTTCAGCCTGACGGTAGACAGTGGCAGTTGAATTTTTCAGTGGCACTTAGGGTTCATTCAATACCATTATGAATCGACATCGCTGTCGTGAGCGAGGCATGCTTGAGCCTGATGGTAGACAGTTGCAGTTGAATTTATGAGTGGTACTTAAGATTCATTCAATACAATTATGAATCGACATCACTATCGTGAGCGATGAATGCTTGAGCCTGACGGTAGACAGTGGCAGTTGATTTTATAAGTGGCACTTAAGGTTCATTCAATACCATTATGAATCGACATCGCTGTCGTGAGCGAGGAATGCTTGAGCCTGACGGTAGACAGTGGCAGTTGAATTTATCAGTGACACTTAAGGTTCATTCAATTCCATTATGAATCGACATCGCTGTCCTGAGCGAGGAATGCGTGAGCCTGACGGTAGACAGTGGCAGTTGAATTTATCAGTGGCACTTAAGGTTCATTCAATACCATTATGAATCGACATCGCTGTCGTGAGCGAGGAATGCTTGAGCCTGGCGGCAGACAGTGGCAGTTGAATTTATCAGTGGCACTTAAGGTTCATTCAGTACCATTATGAATCGACATCGCTGTCGTGAGTAGGAATGCTTGAGCCTGACGGTAGACAGTGGCAGTTGAATTTATCAGTGGCACTTAAGGTTCATTCAATACCATTATGAATCGACATCGCTGTCCTGAGCGAGGAATGCGTGACCCTGACGGTAGACAGTGACAGTTGAATTTATCAGTGGCACTTAAGGTTCATTCAATACCATTATGAATCGACATCGCTGTCCTGAGCGAGGAATGCGTGAGCCTGACAGTAGACAGTGGCAGTTGAATTTATCAGTGACACTTAAGGTTCATTCAATACCATTATGAATCGACATCGCTGTCCTGAGCGAGGAATGCGTGATCCTGACGGTAGACAGTTGAAGTTGAATTTATGAGTGGTACTTAAGATTCATTCAATACCATTATGAATCGACATCACTATCGTTAGCGAGGAATGCTTGAGCCTGACGGTAGACAGTGGCAGTTGAATTTATCAGTGGCACATAAGGTTCATTCAATACCATTATGAATCGGCATCGCTGTCGTGACCGAGGAATGCTTGAGCCTGACGGTAGACAGTGGCAGTTGAATTTATCAGTGGCACTTAAGGTTCATTCAATACCATTATGAATCGACATCACTATCGTGAGCGAGGAATGCATGAGCCTGACGGAAGACAGTGGCACTTAAGGTTCAATAAATACCATTATGAATCGACATCACTATCGTGAGTGAGGAATGCTTGAGCCTGACATTATACAGTGGCAGTTGAATTTATGAGCGTCACTTAAGGTTCATTCCATAACATTATGAATCGACGTCACTATCATGAGCGAGGAATGCGTGAGTCTGACGGAAGACAGTGGCGATTGCATTTATGAGTGGCACTTAAGGTTCATTCAATACCAGTCAATACCAAGTTTTTCTAAACATTTATACATGAAAGCTCCCAGCTACATATCCTCCCGTTTAGATCATTCTTTAAAGGTTCAAGAATACCAGTGCCGTATAAATGTCTTTAAAAACTCATTTTTTCCCAGAACAGTGCATGACTGGAATAAATTGCCGGAAGATGTCGTCTTAGCCCCGCAATCATCTTTTGAAAATGCTCTGTCGCGACTTTTGTTGAATGAACTTTTCTTGCGTCTTTCTTGCTTTCATGGTTCTTTTGTATAAGCTTGCTCAGTATTGGAATGCGTTGTATTTTTATTTGTTTGTTTTCTACGCAGTGTCATCTACATGACAATGTATACTTTGCAATTGTATCCCCCCTACAAAAATGCCCTCAACGGGCGCTGTATGTACCTGGATAAATAAATAAATAAATAAATAAATTATGAATCGACATCACTATCCTGAGCGAGGAATCCTTGAGCCTGACGGTAGACAGTGGCAGTTGAATTTATGAGTGGCACTTAAGGTTCATTCAGTACCATTATGAATCGACATCGCTATCATGAGCGAGGAATGCTTGAGCCTGACGGTAGACAGTGGCAGTTGAATTTATGAGTGGCACTTAAGGTTCAGTCAGTACCATTATGAATCGACATCGCTATCGTGAGCGAGGAATGCTTGAGCCTGACGGTAGACAGTCGCAGTTGAATTTATGAGTGGCACTTAAGGTTCATTCAGTACCATTTTGAATCGACATCGCTATCGTGAGCGAGGAATGCTTGAGCCTGACGGTAGACAGTCGCAGTTGAATTTATGAGTGGCACTTAAGGTTCATTCAGTACCATTATGAATCGACATCGCAATCGTGAGCGAGGAATGCTTGAGCCTCACGGTAGACAGTGGCAGTTGAATTTATGAGTGGCACTTAAGGTTCATTTCATACCATTATGAATCGACATCGCTATCGTGAGCGAGGAATGCTTGAGCCTGACGGTAGACAGTCGCAGTTGAATTTATGAGTGGAACTTAAGGTTCATTCAATACCATTATGAATCGACATCGCTATCGTGAGCGAGGAATGCTTGAGCCTGACGGCGGACAGTCGCAGTTGAATTTATGAGTTGCACTTAAGGTTCATTCAATACCATTATGAATCGACATCGCTATCGTGAGCGAGGAATGCTTGAGCCTGACGGTAGACAGTGGCAGTTGAATTTATGAGTGGCACTTAAGATTCATTCAGTGCCATTATGAATCGACATCACTATCGTGAGCGAGGAATGCTTGAGCCTGACGGAAGAGAGTGGCAGTTGCATTTATGAGTGGCACTTAAGGTTCATTCAACACCAGTCAATACCAAGTTTTTCTAAACATTTATACATGAAAGCTCCCAGCTACATATCCTCCCGTT